>NC_072491.1:49834166-50197500 GCF_027574615.1 Eptesicus fuscus | reverse complement strand
CTTAGCATTAAAGGTAATAGCGAATGGAAACACAGAAAACGGAGGAGGAAGGAAATAAATAAGTGGTAACATTTATTGCTATGAGTATTTTTCATTGCTATGATCATTGTAAAGCAATAAGTGTTGTGAGAAATAGAAAACAAATTAGGTCTTGTGCCTACCAAGATGAAAAGTTAGTTGAAAGATTAAACAATATGAAAAGAGAAGTAAATCAGAGCTTAAATAAATCTTGATGGATAAGGTGTGTGTGTGTGAACCCAAGTGTGGGCAGGACTCAGGGCCCTGGGGGAAGGGCATGCCATCGCTCTGCAGGAAGGCAGGGTGCTGCCCTGGGTGGGAGGTCCCTCAGGGGTCAAGGCGCAGGTGCCTGGGTTGCATGTGCTTCGAAGGAAAACGTGACGGAACATGATGGAAAGCTCAGTTGGTTTCGGATGCCGGGTAGTGTTGAATCTCATCCTAAGTAATTTGCATCTTTTCTGCCAACACTGAGTTCCTGTGTAAGGATTCGAGTAGTGAATTGACATTTGATCTGTTTTGAGAATGTAATTAGAAGAAATATGAAGGGAGGATTTAACTGGGGGAAAATAATTCGACTTTAGAGGAATTTTGAGAGTATCCAACCCCTTATTTTATACACCATAAAAGAGGCTCATATCAGGTCAGAGAACAAAAATTAGAGAACCCAGATTTCTGAATTTTTTAACCCAAGGAATCTTTCTCTAAAGCTAGATTTAAGAACAAGGAGCAAACCGCTGAGTGATCCAGTGAGAGAGATGGTGGCAGGAAGTGAGGAATAGGGAATAGGAATAAGTGGACACGAGGAGGAGAGGGACTTTGAAAAGGTGGGACTGGGAGGATTTGGGAAGTAACTGAATGTGGGGAAGGATGGAGAGTATTTTTGGGTTCCAGCTTGAATGACTGGGGTAAGGAGGAAGATTTTAACTGAACCAAAGGAGAGAAGAACCAGCAGGTTTGGGAGAGAAAAAGAAAAGATGTTTTATTTATGTCTGTGTAACAATCAATGGCTTTCCTTGGGCACCAGCAAGAAGTTCAGTTTGATTCAAGACTCCTTTGCAAGGCTGAGGTGCTGTCACCTCAAAGGGACTCAAGGGTTCCTCCATTTGAATGATTTCCGCAAACCCTAAGAATTGCTAAGAATTTGATTGGGTAACTTGATATATCAATGTACTTCTTCACTTTTACTTAGTTGTTTTAGCATTGTGTGCACCAAGCATGTCAAACTTGTAGCCCGGAGGCAGCATGCCTCGTTTATTTGGCCCGTGTTAGCCTTTGAGTTTGACATGCTTGGTGTACACACATCAGGAGTCTCTCCTCATAAAAGCATCTCTGATGTTTGTTTCTTTGAACTTGACCTTGGGCTTCATCTTCATCTAAGTTAACTGTGGCAGGAGGGAGGAAAAGGTGCATTTTTCAGCCAAAACCACTTTTCCCCACAAAGCAGTTTTGAAATGCACCTTTGAGAGTTCTCTGCAGATAAAGGTTTGCTTATTCAGAATTAGTGCCGAGTTGTCCCTGTGCTGAGCGAGGGGAGCACAGGTGAGGAGACCTGCACACCTTGCACTCCTGTAGCTGACTCAGTGGCAGCCAGGTATCAGTCAGCTCACCAACGCAGTGTTTTCCTCATAAGTGCTGACACGCATGCGGAGGAAGTCTCATGTACTGTGTGAGCACGACTGGAGAAATGCGTCTTATTTATAATCAGTGTACAGAAATAATCAGCAGGAACAGTGTTTGGGGACCTAATTTGAATGTGTTGTTTTGAAATAATACAAGCAGTATCACACTAAGAATTTAAACTAAGTGGTGAGCCACATCAGTGAAGTTTGTGACTATAATTTATTAAAGCTAAAAGTATGGGTCATGGCATTCCAGAAAAACTAGTATAGGTATTTTTTCCATGAATGTGCTTTAAGTCTCAAGATATTTAATTCATTTTAATATTTATGTGAACTGAAAAATCTTAGCCAATTCAATGAAATCTAAATTATATTTGAAAAATATTACCTTGTGAGGGAGGGCAGGCTAAGAGAAGTCAATGAGGGAAAAAGGAGACATATGTAATACTTTCAACAATAAAGAATTAAAAAATAAATAGAGAAAAATACTACTTAAAATTTCTTTAAAAATCTATATTGTTGAAAGTATTACATATGTCCTATGTTTCCCCCCATTGACACCTTCTAGCCTGCCCCCGCCCTCCTGGCCCAGGCCTTCACCACCCTATGTATTGTCTGTGTCTATGGTGATGCATATATTCATACAAGTTCTTTGGCTGATCTTTTCCCACCCACCCACCCACCCACCCACTCACCCTCCCCTGTCTTCCCTCTGAGATTCAACAAGCTGTTCCATGCTTCTATGTTTTTGGATCTATTTTATACATCAGTTTATTTTGTTCATTAGATTCCACATATGAGTGCGATCATGTGATACTTGTCTTTCTCTGACTGGCTTATTTCACTTAGCATAATACTCTCCAGGTCCTCCATGCTGTCTCAAAGGGTAAGAGATCCTTCTTTTTTTACTGCTGCATAGTATTCCATGGTAGAAATGTACCACAGCTTTTTATCCACTCATCTACTTACTGATGGGCACTTGGGCTGTTTCCAGATCTTAGCTGTTGTAAACTGAGCTGATATGAACATAGGGGTGCATACATTCTTTCTGATTGGTGTTTCCAGTTTCTCAGGATATATTCCTAGAAGCGGGGTCACTGGGTCAAATGGTAGTTCCATCTTTAATTTTTTGAGGAAACTCCATACTATTTTCCATAATGGCTGCACCAGTCTGCATTCCAGCCAGCAGTGTACTAGGGGTCCCTTTTCTCCACATCCTTGCCAGCACTTGTCATTTGTTGATTTGTTGATAGTAGCCATTCTGAGGTGTGAGGTGATAACTCATTGTCCTTTTAATTTGCATCTCTCTGATGATGAGTGACTTGAGCATTTTTTCATGTCTCTTGTCCGTCTGTATGTCCCCTTTGGAGAAGTGTCTATTTAGGTCCTTTGCCCATTTTTAAATTGGATTGTTTGTCTTCCTTTTGTTAAGTTGCATGAGTTCATTATATACTTTGGATATTAACCCTTTTTCAGATGTGTCATTGCCAAATATGTTCTCCAATACAGTGGGCTCCCTTTTCATTTTGATGGTGGTTTCTTTTGCTGTGCAGCAGCTTTTTATTTTGATGTAGTTCCATTTGTTTATTTTCTCCTTAGTTTCCTTTGCCTTAGGAGATATATCCACAAACATATTGCTATGAGAGATGTCTGAGATTTTGCTATCTTTGGTTTCTTCTGGGATTTTCATGGTTTCACAACTTACATTTAAGTCTTTTATTCATTTTGAGTTTATTTGTGTGTATGGTGTAAGTTGGTGGTCTAGTTTCACTTTTTGCCTATGTCTATCTAGGTTTCCCAGAACCATTTGTTGAACAGATTGTCTTGACTCCATTGTATGCTCTTGCCTCCTTTGTCAAATATTAATTGAGCATAGTGGTTTGGGTTGATTTCTGGGGTTTCTGTTCTGTTCTATTGATCAATATGCCTATTCTTGTGCCAGTACCAGGCTGTTTTGATTTCATTGGCTTCGTAGTATATTTTGATACCTGGTATTGTTATCTCTCCAACTTCGTTCTTCTTTCTCAAGATTGCTGCAGCTATTTGGGTTCTTCTATATTTTTTATATTAATTTTTGGAGTATTTGTTTTAGATCTGTGAAATATGCCATTAGTATTTTCATAAGGATTGCATTGAATCTGTAGATTGTTTTGGGTAGTATGGACATTTTAATGATGTCAATTCTACCAATCCATGAACATGGTATATTATTTCACATGTTTATATCTTCCTCTGTCTCATTTTTTCAATGTCCTATAATTTTCTGAGTACAGCCTTTTACTTACTTGGTTAAGTTTATTCCTAAGTATCTTATTTTTGTTTTTGCAGTGGTAAATGTGATTGTTTGCTTAATTTTTCTTTCAGATAATTCATTATTGTTGTATAAAAATGCCATGTATTAATTTTATATCCTGCTACACTGTAACAAATTCATTTATTAAATCTAGTAGTTTTTTTGGTGGAGTCTTTAGGGCAGTGGTTGGCAAACTGCGGCTCGCGAGCCACATGCGGCTTGCAAGCCGTGGTTTGCCGCTCTGTTGACTAATGAGTTTGCCGACCACTGTCATATACTACCCTTTACCTCTTTGCACACAATATGCCACAATTGCCTAATCCTCACAGCTTCCATCTACACGGTAACATTTAGTCTAGTCCAGTGGTCGGCAAGCTCATTAGTCAACAGAGCGGCAAACCGCGGCTCACGAGCCGCATGTGGCTCACGAGCTGCAGTTTGCCGACCACTGCTTTAGGGTTTTCTATGTATAATATCATGTCTTCTGCAAATAATGAAAGTTTTGCTTCCTCCTTTCCAATTTGGATGCTTTTTATTTATTCTTCTTATCTGATCACACTAGCTAGGATTTCCAGTACTATGTTGAATAAGAATGGTGAAAGCAGATCTCTGTCTTTTTCCCGTTCTTATGGGAAATGGTTTTAGATTTTGCCCATCGAGTGTGATGTTGGCTGTAGGTTTGTCATATATAGCCTTTATTATGTTAAGGTATGATCCCTTTATTCCTACTTTGCTGCAAGTCTTAATAAATAATGGGTGTTGGATTTTTGTCAAATTATTTTTCTGCATCTACTCATATGATCATGTGATTTTTGTCTTTCAATTTGTTTATGTGATGTATCACATTTATTGATTTTTTAATATTGTGCCAGCCTTGCATCCCTGGAATAAATCCCACTTGATCATGGTGTATGGTATTTTTAATATATTGCTGGATCCAATTTGTTAATATTTTGTTGGGGATTTTAGCCTTTGTGTTCATCAGGGATACCGGCCTGTTATTCTCTGTCTTTGTAGTGTCTTTATCTGGTTTTGGAATTAGGATCATGCTGGCTTCATGAAAAGAGGCTGGAAGTGTTCCTTCCTCTTGGACTTTTTGCAATAGTTTGAGGAGGATAGTTGTTACTTTTCCTTTGGATGTTTGGTAAAACTCCCCTGTGAAGCCATCCAGACCAGGGCTGTTGTTTGCTGAGAGTTTTTGATTACTTCTTCAATTTCATCAGTTGTTATTGGCCTATTCAGGTTTTGTGATTCTTGCTGATTCAGTTTTGGAAGGTTGTATTTTTCTAGGAATTTGTCCATTTCATCCACATTGTTTAGCTTGTTGGTATATAGTTGTTCATAGTATTTTCTTACCATTCTTTGTATTCCTGTGGTGTTAGTTGTTACTTCTCTGCTTTCATTTCTGATTTTGTTTATTTGGGTCCTCTCTCTTCGTTTTTGATGAGTCTCTCTTCGTTTTTGATGAGTCTGGCTAATGGTTCATCAATCTTGTTTATTTCCTCAAAGATCAAGCTATTGGTTTCATTGATCTTTTGTATTATTTTTTTAGTCTCTATGCCATATATTTGTGCTCTAATCTTTATTAGTTACTTCCTTCTCCTTACTCTGGGCAGGCCTGTAGTGTTATGACCTTCCCTCTCAGGACTACTTTTGCTGTGTCCCAGAGATTTTGGGGTGTTGTGTGTCATTTTCATTTGTTTACAGAAAGTTTTTTATTTATTTCTTGATCTCATAGGGAAACCATTCATTGTTTAATAACATGTTATTTAGGCTCTATATGTTTGAATATTTTGGTGTGATTTTACTGCAGTTGATTTATAATTTTATTCTGTTGTGATCTGAGAAGATGCTTTATATGATTTATATTTTCTTAAACTTGTAGATACTAGTTTTGTGTCCTAATATGTGGTCTATCTTTGAGAATGACTCTTCTGCACTTGAGAAGAATGTGTGTTCTCCAGCTTTGGGGTGAAATGTTCTATAAATGTCAATTAAATCCATCTCATCCAGTGTATCATTTATAGTCACCATATCCTTGTTAATGTTTTTGTTTGGAAGATCTATTCAGTGAAGTCAGTGGGATGTTAAAGTATACTACTGTGACTGTATTGCTGTTGATCTCTCCCTTAAAGTCCTCCAGAGTTTTTTAAAAATATATTTAGACACTCCTAAATATATTTGTTTGTGCATATATGTTTACCAGAGTTATATCTTCTTGTTGGATCAACACCTTTAGTCTTATGCAGTGACCTTTATTATCTCTTATGATGGCCTTCATTTTGAAGTCTATTTTGTCAGATATGATTATTGCTACCACAGCTTTTTTTTTTTCATTTCCATTTGCATGGACATTTTTTTCCATCCCTTCACTCTCATCCTGTGTGAGTCTTTTGTTCTGAGGTGTGTCTCTTGTAGACAGCATATATTTGGGTCATGTTTTCATATCCATTTAGCTACCCTATGTCTTTCAATTGGAGCACTTAATTCATTTACATTTAAGGCTATTACTGATAGATACTAATTTATTGCCATTTAAATTTTGTATGTCTATTTTTTAAAAAATTTTTATCTCTCTATTCTTCTTACTCTTTGTGCCTCCTGAACTTGTTTGACTTTTTCCTTCACAAGGTTAGAGAAGTTTTCTGCCATTATTTCTCCAAACATGTTCTCTAGCCCTTGTTCAATTTCTTCACCTTCCGGCATTTCATTGATGTGAATATTGTTACATTTTATATTGTTCCATAGTTCCCTTAAGCTGTACTCCATTTATTTGTTTATTTATTTATTTATTTATTTTTTATTTATTTATTCTCTGATTTATATTTGTTACCCTATCTTCTAATTCACTGATCTGATCCTCAGATTCTCCTAATCTGCTGTGTATTCATTCCAATGTATTCTTTTTTTTTTTTTTCTACAGAGAGGAAGAGAGTTAGAAACATCGATGATAGAGAAACATCAATCAGATGCCTCTTGCACAACCCCTACTGGGGATGTGCCCGCAACCAAGGTCATGCCCTTGACCGGAATCTGGGACCTTTCAGTCCGCAGGCCGACGCTCTATCCACTGAGCCAAACCGGTTTCGGCTCCAATGTATTCTTTATTAATGCTATGTCATTCTTTATTTCTGACTGGTCTTTTTTCATAGTTACTACATCTTTTCTCATGCTGTTGAGCATCCTTTCCATCATTATTATGAACTATATATATGATAATTGCTTCTCTCCATTTCATTTAGCTCTTTTTCTATAAAATTCTCTTGTTCTTTCATTTGGAGTTTGTTTTTTTTGTCTCCCCATTTTGGCTGCCTGTTTGGGTTTATTTCTATGTATTAGGTATATTTTCTACAATTCCCAATCTCTAGTGCAGGACAATGTCAGACACTGTTTGTGACTGGCCCTGAGTACCCTGTTTTGAGCTATCAGCAATCCAAGCTTGCGGCTCTATCTTCTGGGGCTGGGTGCCTTTGGAAAGGTCCAAAATGTGTACCAAGCTCTGCTTTTTCTGGGCCTGGGCCCCTAATTCGATCAGGCAAAAACTGAAAGCCTCCAGAGACCCACCTCTGCCTAAAGTCTTGATCAGTCCCACGCTATTGACCAAAGCTGGGGCAAGTGGTTTTCCAACAAGGTGTGGCCATTGCTTCTGCCTACAGGCTGATTGTTATTCTCATTCTCTTAATGGGCCCAGAAACTCCACAGATAAGGCAAGGGGTTTTCCCATAGGGTAGGGCAATTGCTTCCCCTAGGCAAAAGCTGCCTGGATGGCAAAGGTCTGCCAGAGAAAGATGTCCTCTGTAGTATGAAGGAGCTCAGCACAGGGAACTGGGGTGTCTGCCCCAGAGCCCCCAAACCTGGCTTCTGCTCACACAGCCCAAGTCCACTCTACCCTCCCTCTGCTGAAGCACAAGGTGAGTGGCTGCACATGTAATTTTGTGCACTGGCACTTTAAGAGGATGCCTGAATTTCCAGCCATCTCTCTCTGGCAGACAGCAACCCTGATGCTTTCCACAGCCAGATGTTATGTGAGTACCTTTCTCAGTCAGTCCTGGTGCTGTGGGCTAGAGGGCCAAGCTTTGGATTTAGACCCCAGAATTCTCAGTGGGAACTCCCCTACAGCTGAGAGATCTCTCTGGACCTTCAGCTGCTGTCATGGGAGCCTGGCCAGCCCTTTCAAACCTCTGCCCTTCCTACCAGGCTCTATGTGTTATCAGAAATCTCTCGAACTACTCTTCAGTTAATTACTCAGGGTGGTTTTTCTGTATTTTAGTTGTAATTCCAGTTTGGTCCTTGGAGCATGTCAGTGTAGCCTCCACTTATTACACCACCATTTTGGAATCCTCCAAGAAAAAAGGTGTCTGCTTGGCACAAGGTCTGAGGCGTGACTGTGGAGGCAGGCGGGTGGGGTGGGTGGGAGCTGAGAATGTAGAAAAATACTACTTTCTAAACTTGTCTAGAATCATCTGGTCTATTTAATTGCTACTCTGGACTTAAGGACTCTTTTCCTGATGTCTGAGGAATACTGCTAGCAGTATTTTGTAGAATTTTGTTGTCATGGAAATTAACAGAGAATTAAAGAATCAACACATAACCTCCATAACCCCCCAACAAAATATATTTACTCTATGCAGGATCCTTTGGATTCTGCGAAAGTGTTTCTCTTGATCTCCTTTAACCTCTGGAATGGTCACTCACCTCCGCTGGCCTCTCCTGTTCTAACCTCTTCTTTCATCTGGGATTCTCTGAGTCTTGACTCCGGCTCCTTCTCAGCCTTAGGCCTTCTTAACCCCATGCACTGCCATGGAGCAGTTATCAGGAACATAACTCATGTGTCCTCATTTCCAAAACACTGATTTGCGGACTGGACAGCTCTAGCTGACTTTCCCCAGGCTGCTCATAGTGAAGAGTCCGGTTCTGGAGTTTGACCCCTCGGTTTGAGTCCTGCTTCACTAGGAGTGTGTCTTTTATAGCCATTCCTTTTCTGTGTTTTGGTTTCCTTATCTGTGAAATGATAGAATAATGACATAGACATCTCAAGGTCATTTTGAGACTTAAATAAGGAACTATATATACAAGTGCCTAAAACATGAATGTAGATGTTCTCTGTTTATGAAAAGGTGTTCTAATTCCTAACTTCAGATATGGACAGGTAACTGTTATCTCCTCCTTATTATTTGATTTATTAGGTTCCTGTATAGTGTTTCTTTATGTCTCTAAATAACTTCATCTATTTGTTGCACTGAAGGTCAAGGCAAGTCCTAAATTATTTATCATTGATATGCCTCTCAGAGATTTTAGGGACAAGATGGTCCAGTGAATGACAGCTTAAATTTGCTAATGATTGACAACATAATAGAAACAAAAACAGAGATATAGCTCGGCTCAAATATAAGGCAGTGATGAGCACAGCTGACTGAGGCCCTGCTGCCCTCAGGCTAATAAGTGGGGGTGGAAGCCAGACTTTTAACTCCTACCAGTAAAGCGTATTAAAAGTGGTTTCCAAATGAAATGCTTCATTGGCTGTGAACAGAGATTAAGGCACCCTGGTCACAAGATATGGCTGAAGAATACAGCCTTCAAGTTCATGCTTGGGTTTTGCTAACCTCTATGGGCTCAAAGAACCTTGAATGGATCTGCCATCCTCAACAAACTGGGAGTAAACCCATACTCTTGACAGACCCATACTCCAGGCATCATAAAAAGAGCTGGACTGAGGAGGGTGACACACGAGAGAAAGCAGTAGAGGAGAGGAGTATTACTATGTGCAGTATTATTACTGACAACAGGCATCTTCCACCAATATGAGCCTGAGTAAAATGTTAGAGCACACTTAATACCAGGGTAACGAAGGTAAAACAGTTTACCCGGATGGAAACAGTTTTCTGCAGTATTCTGTTAAAGACTTTAAAGTAAGTCTGTGTGGTTGTTCAGCAAGTCAAATTAATACCTAGCTTCTGTGAAAACAGAATAAAGAATTATAGCATCAAAGAGAATATTCTAAACACCCAACAGCGTATGCCGCATAGGAAGCACTCGATATTTCAGGAGTAAATGAATGAAAAATATAGAACAGTGGCATGAGTATAAGCTTAAAGATAGGAAAGAAAATAGCAGTATAAAAGAGTATAAAATATTAGCAAACTGGATTTGTAGTGTCTATATAAAAATCACATCATGACCAGACACGGTTTATCCCAGGAGAGCTAGCAAGCTCACCACTGTGAAGGCTATCATGGCAGTGTCTGTTTGGTTGATGCTGTGACATATCCCTCTGACTTAAGGACGCTTTTCCTGGTGTCTGGGGATACTGCTAGCAGATAGCCCTCAGCTGCAGGTCATTTCCAAGAAATGACTAGATGAAGAGAGTCACCTTGTTCAAGGTCAAGCCCTTTTTTTCGGGACAACTTGCATCAAATAAGTGGTCCACTAGGGAGTTTAAGGACATGGCCCCCAACTGCCAGTTTAAAAAATGTCTCCTACTCAACTGTATCTCAGCTTTGGAGCCTGTGGTGTTGGTTGACATTTCCCTCGATAGTTCATTATGGCCGAACTTCTCCCTCTGCCAATCCTGCTTCTTCTCCTTTTCTCTTATAAATGAAGATCCCAAGACTTGATTCTTGATCAGCTTCCTACATGTTAATTTCCATCTCAGAGACTACATCCTGGGCAACCCAACTGATAGTGGAATAATATTAATATTTTAAAGAAAACCATACAGAGAAAACATTGAGTAATTTAACATTTACTCAAGATATATCTCCTAGGAAACTAGAAATTGAGTGATATATCCATAAAGTAATAAAGTATGTTAAAACCAGAAACAAATCCTAGAAAATCCACAAGGAGAGTATTGTAACTAATAGGAAAGTGAAGCAAGTTTTCTTATATACAGTATCTACACACAAAGGCTCAAAAGCATCCCTATACAACATTAAAAATTTATAGATTATAACACCTTAATAATGGCAGTTAATGGTTTTTGAGTATTTGTCATTTGTCTGGTACTATGATAAAGGCTTTACATCAAACATGTCAAACTCATGCCCCATGGACGGCATGCCTCGTTTATTTAACCCATATTAGCCTTTAAGTTTGACATGCTTGCTTTACATAGTCCCAAGTAAGTTATAAATAAGTATCTACAAGTAAACTTAATAAATGATGGAGTAAATTATAGAATAGTATTTAAGGACAGAAGAGAAAATCCAGATAAATGAGGGATTACCAGATTCACAAAACTTGAACAAGCTAATCTTAATATTTATACATAAGATCTAAGGGCCAAGAAAAGCCAAGACATTTTTTAAGAAACTGGAGGGATTTTCCTTATTATATATGAGTTTATTATAAACCTGGGATAATAAAGGTAGAGTAGTATTAAAGTGGAGATAAATAAAAATATATCAATACTAGAGGCCCGGTGCAGGAATTTGTGCAACGGTGAGGTACCTCCCCCCGGCCGGCAACTGGGGCCCATCAGGGCCACTCCGGGGGAGGGCCCATGGGAGGTTAGCCAGCCATGGGAGGTTGGCTATGGGAGCACACTGACCACCAGGGGGCATCTCTTGCATTAAGTGTCTGCCCCCTGGTGGTCAGTGCGCATCATAGCAACTGGCCATTCAGTCTTTAGGTCCTGATGGTCACTTAGGCTTTTATATACAGTATATAGATAACAAAACAGAGAGCTCCAAAAGAGGCTATGAATACATGCAGCCCTGATACATGACAAATGATCCCTGTACATCAGTACAGAAAGAATGCAGTAAATGATTCTGGAACAATTGACTAACCTTATAAAAAATTACAATCTAATTACACCACACACAAAGATCAATTCTAGCTAGGTAAAAAAACCTCAAGGCAAGAAAACAAACTTTTAAAAATGTTTAGAAGAAAATTGGCTGTCATATTTCTGATATAGTGGTTGACAAGGATAATTTCAGGAAGAGAAAAAAGCTTAATCCATAAAGGAACCAATGGAAGCATTGACTTCATTAGGATTTGTCTTCTCATAGCAGAAGATACATGACTTCATCTTTTATTATTCCTCAGCTTTTTTAAATGCTTAGTGCATATTTATAGATTTTCAAACATTACATATTACTACTTGGTACAATTTTGAACATTTTATCAATAACATCTTATCTTGGTTTTTCTTTTTATTTAATAATATATTTCTACTTTAAGGTGATAGATGTAGCCATAGTTCATTTATTTTTAATTCCCATAACACATTGAGTTTTAACACTATTCCTAAATATATCAATTGATAGAAATTTATATGATTTATATATTTTTTTTCCTTTTATGAAGGAGAATGTGAACACTGTTGCAATATGACCTTCCACTAGGTGTCTTTAAAGCAAGCATGTCAAAGTCAAAGGCTAACATGGGCCAAATAAACGAGGCATGCAGCCTGCAGGTCGTGAGTTTGACAAGCTTCCTCTAGAGAGAAGTTACCTTGAAAGATAAAGGTGGAGGCAGGGAAATAGGATAAGGGAAAATGCATGGAGATTCATATAGAACAATAGAAAAACAGAAAAATATCTGACATAACTCTTTGCAGAAGTTGGGCAGAGGTCTTGTGGGCATTCATATAGTATACTACCTGATTGTCTACACTAATAAAAGAGAAATATGCAAATTGACTGTACATCTGCAACACCCACAGCCAATCAGGGGTGAGTATGCAAATTAACTCAACAAAGATGGCGAGTTAATTTGCATATGCAGGCACAGAGCGAAGACTGAAGGCTCCGGCCTGAGCGAAGACTTAAGACTGAAGACTGAAGACTGAAGATGACAGAAGACTGAACAGGCTTGGCTTCTCTGCTGCGGCCTGAGCGAAGGCCCAGGTCCTTGGTGCCAGAGGAAAACCGGTGCTGGCAGGCAGGGGAAGGAAGGCTTATTGCACGAATCTTTGTGCAACAGGCCTCTAGTTTTAGATATTTGAAGTACTTCATATGTAAGAAAATGCTCCTTGTTTTCTTAACGCTTTCTGCCTTGAGATCAACCTTGGATGGTATTGATCTCAGGAGCTCTGTTTTTTGTTTCTGATGTCTATTTTCTGAGGTATATTTGTATAATCTGTTACTTGCAACCCTTTTGAGCCATTTTTCTTTTGGATGCTTTAAAAATAATGCATAAAAATGAATATTGTTTCTTGATTTAGTCTGGTGTTCCTTTTTGTTTATAATACATGGAAGGGTTGATCCCATTCATATTTTTCAGCAGCTCCTGGAGATATAATTCATGTACCATACAACTCACCCATTTAAATCCACCTGGTTAAAGTGCACAAGCCAGAGTTTACAGTATGTTTAATCACAGGGCTATGCTGCCACCACCGAACAGTCAATCTAACTTTAGAATCACTTTTGCCCTCAAAGAAGCACCTGCATAGCCCGTACTGTTACTTCACACTAATTCCCACCACTGCCCTGGTTCTGGGCAGATGTGGCTCTTGCTCCTGTCCTCTAGGATCACCTCTTCTGGACATTTCATGGAGATGGAGTCATACGCTCGCTAGTCTTTTATGTCTGGCTTCTTTTGTGGAGCATCGTAGTGAGGTTTGTCCACATGGTAATGTATTGTCACTTCATTCTTTTTCATTGCCAAATGATATCCCATTGAATGAACATACCATGTTTTATTTATTCACTTATAGGCTGATGAACATTTGGGTTGTTTTCACTGTGTTTTTTTTCTTTTCTTATTTATTTATTTATTTATTTATTTATTTATTTATTTATTTATTTTACAGAGAGGAAGTGAGAGGAATAGAGAGTTAGAAAAATCGATGAGAGAGAAACATCTATCAGCTGCCTCCTGCACACCCCCTATTGGGGATGTGCCTGCAACCAAGGTATATGCTCTTGACCGGAATCGAACCTGGGACCTTTCAGTCCACAGGCCGACGCTCTATCCACTGAGCCAAACCGGTCAGGGCTTTTCTCTTTTCTTTTGAAGGCTGCTGTGAACATTTGTGTACAAGTTTTTGTATGGCTACATGCTTGTATTTCTTTCGGCTCCATACCAAGGGCTGGAATTACTGGGTCAGACGGTAACATTTTGTGAAGCATACGATGTCTGCCATTTGTAGGAACTGCCCAACTGTTTTCCAAAGCAGCCTCATCATTCACATTCTCATCAGCAATATATGAGGCTCCGTTTCTCAACATCCTTGTCAACAGTCGCCATTTCTGTCCTTTTAGTCACAGGCATTATGTGCTCATGGATTAGTGTTCTTTTTGGTTCCGTTTTCATTTTCTAAGTGACTGGTGATGTGAAGTCTCTTTCCATGTGGTTTGGGTCCCTCCCACAGGAAAGTCGAAAGGCACCAGCACAGCCAGTGAGAGCACATTTGCTCCGTGAGTGGCCCGGGCGCCCGAGGAGGCAGGGGAAGCGGTTTCTGTAAACTTCAGACCTGAATCGTGTTTCTGGGCTGAGGTCCAATCCTAATCTATCCCACCGTTCAGGAAGCCTTGACAAGTAAGGCAGCCTCTTGGAGGAAATAAATTTTTCCCACTGTGAAAACTTAAATCTGATAGAACAGCATAAGCTATTTCGTACAGTTCCCTTTCCTTTCATACACTTTCAATGTTTTGAAAGAGTGTGACTCATTTCACATGTGGGATCCGTTCATCACTGGCTTAATATAAATCAGAGTCGTAAGTAACCTGCAGTGGTGCACCTTAGCACTTCTCAACTTTCATCTTTACAAAAAAGCCTGAAAAATGCTATTGCAATAAAAGTTTATGTATTTAAATGATGTCAAGGAAGATGTCTTTGCTCACATTTAATAAATATGTGCATAGATATGTATGTATAATCTATATACATGTAATACACTTGAGTATATGTAATCAATTGCAGACTTCAAACTAATTCCAACCTCATGTGCATCTCAGGTCATGGCTGACACCACCGATGTGGTACTAAGTTATATTATTCCTAAACTGTGAAGTAGCATGTCAGATATGTGTTATGCCCTGTGCTGACATCACATGTACACACTGAATAACTTGTGTCTGCCTTTCAGGAGTCATGTAGAAACAGATGAGTAACAAAATGTGATACATTTTATAAGAAATATGCCAAGATAATAAAATAATTTTGATTCACCACGTGTAGGAACTTAAAGATGTAGAGGAGATACTGAAGGGATTTTATTTGTACTTGTTTTGTTAAATTCTTCAGGCAATACTTTTCTGAATTCCATCCTATATAATAAAAGCCTAATATGCTAAGTGTCTGGTTGTCCAGTCGTCCGTTCAACCAATCAAAGCATAATATGCTAATGATATGCTAAGGCCGCTCAACCGCTCGCTATGAAATGCACTGACCACAAGGGGACAGACAGTTGACTGGTCGACCAGTCGTTATTATGTGCACTGACTACCAGGGGGCAGACACTCCGACCGGTAGGTTAGCTTGCTGCTGGGGTCAAGCTGATTGGGACTGAGTGAGATGGATTGGACCTGCCCTGGAGCCCTCCTGCAGTCCCTCCCAGGCTAACCAAACTCCTGCGTTCCTCCCCAGTCCCAATTGTGCACTAGTGGGGTACCTCAGCCTGGCCTGTGCCCTCTTGCAACCCGGGATCCCTTGGGGGATGTCGGAGAGCTGGTTTCAGCCTGATCCCACTCAATGCAGGAGCTTCCCTCTGGTGGTCAGTGCGCTCCCACATGGGAGTGCTGTTCAGCCAGAAACAGAGCTCATGGCTGGTGAGCACAGTGGCAGTGGCGGGAGCCTCTCCCGCCTCTGGGGCAGTGCTAAGGATGTCTGAGTGACGGCTTAGGCCATCAGTCAGACATCACCTGAGAGCTCCCAGACTGTGAGAGGGCACAGGCTGGGCTGAGGGAACCCCCCCTCCTGAGTGCACAAATGTCATGCACTGGGCCACTAGTTTTTATTATGAAAAGAAATAAGAATAGGATAGAATTTAAATTTTAGTCCTTTCCAGTAAAAACTGAAACAAATATCTTATTCTTCATTTATTTTTCTATGTTTTGTGACTTTTAAAATAATGAAAATAAAAGCACTAAATTAATAGTATGTATTGTAGAAATATTAAGGAATTATATTTTCAAATATGTGAACTATACCTTCAATATTATGGGCAGAAAGTGTCAAGGATTTTTAAAAAATAATATTTTATTTTAATGGAAGATTTTTTTAACAACAAAAAGAGAGTTGTGCATTTGATAGTAATCATTATTGTTATATTTAATTTTTGATATTTGAGTGCATATCTATATCAAAATAAAACAGTTTATATCACCATGGGCCCAAACAAGAAGAATAAGTGATGTATGATGAGAGTTAGATGTGCAGAGATATGTTTTTTTTTGATGAGTATTGTTGATTAGCAGTTTAGTTTATGTTAGGATATTACTTGGGAATTGGATAATTATAGGTATAGGGAAAAGGAAAGACAGGGTCTAGAGGTCAAAGTTGGAATCCTGCCTATGCTGTAAAAAACTTTATATATATATCTCCTACCTAATAATAAACAAATATGCAAATTTACCATACCTCCGACACACTCACAAAGCCACGCCCACCATCCAATCAGAGCGAGTATGCAAATTAACCCAACCAAGATGGCTACAGCCACAGAGAGCAAGGTTTCCTAGGTAACAGAGGAAGCCAAGCTTTCTGCCTGCCCTTGCCAGGCCTAAGCCTCCACTCAAGCTACAAAGTTTCAATTATAGAAGGTAAAGAAATTCAAACAGAAATGGCGGCAGAATGGAGCTCCAGAGAGAAGGCCAGGGTTGCCGCCGGCAACAGGGGAAGCAAAGCTTTCCACACACCCTGGCCGGGCCCACCCGCTTAAGGCAACAAAGTTTCAATTATAACCCCAACAGAAATGGCTGCAGGCCGCGGAGGGAGCCCCAGGCTTGGCTCTGCTCCAGGCTACAACGTTTCAATTGTAGAAGGAAAATAAATTCCAGATACCAGGGCCTCCACTTGGGTTGCCAGGGGGCGTGGCCGGCCTGCAAACCACCACAGGCCCCTCGCTCAGGCCACCCCACACCCCAACGGAACCCCACCCTGATCAGGGACACCCTTCAGGGCAAACCAGCTGGCCCCCACTCGTGCACCAGGCCTCTATCCTATCTAATAAAAGAGTAATATGCAGATTGATCATCACTGCAACACACAATATAGCTTCCCCCATGTGGTCAAAGATCCTGCCCCCATGTGGACACAAGATGGCCACCACAAGATGGCCAGCAGCAGAGGGCAGTTGGGAGGCACCCGGCCTGCAAGGGAGGGCAATTGAGAAGGATCAGGCCTGCAAGGGAGGGCAGTTGAGAGGGACCAGGCTTGCAAGGGAGGGCAGTTGGAGGTGATCAACCCTGCAGGAGAGGGCAGTTAGGAGTGACCAGGCCAGCAGAGGAGGGAAGTTGGGGGCAAACAGGCTGGCAGCGGAGTGGTTAGGGGGTGATCAGGCTGGCAGGCAGAAGCGGTTAGGGGCAATCAGGAAGGCAGGCAGGCAAGCAGTTGGGAGCCAGCAGTCCTGGATTGTGAGAGGGATGTCCGACTGCCCATTTAGGCCCCATCCCAGATCGGGCCTAAACGGGCAGTCAGACATCCCGCAAGGGGTCCCAGATTGGAGAGGGTACAGGCTGGGCTGAGGGACAAACCCCCTCTGCGCACTAATTTCGTGCACCAGGCCTCTAGTATATAATAAAAGCCTAATATGCAAATTGTCACTCCAACACACAAGATGGCTGCCCCCATGTGGTCAAAGATGGCCTCCCCATGTGGACATAAGATGGCCACCACAAGATGGCCAACAGGGGAGGGCAGTTGTGGGTGATCACGCCAACATGGAAGGGCAGTTAGGAGGGAACAGGCCTGCAAGGGAGGGCAGTTAGGGGTGACCAGGCCAGCAGGGGAGGGCAGTTAGGGGCGACCAGGCCTGCAGGGGAGGGCAGTTACGGGTGACCAGGCCAGCACGGGAGGGCAGTTAGGGGTGACCAGGCTGGCAGGGGAGGGCAGTTAGGGGTGACCAGGCCTGCAGGGGAGGGCAGTTAGGGGCAATCGGGCTGGCAGGGGAGCAGTTAGGCATTGATCAGGCTGGCAGGGGAGTGGTTAGGGGGTGATCAGACTGGCAGGCAGAAGCAGTTAGGGGCAATCAGGCAGGCAGGCATGGGAGCTGTTGGGAGCCAGGAGTCCTGGATTGTGAGAGGGGTGTCCAACTGCTCGTTTAGGTCAGATCCCATGGGATCGGGCCTAAACGGGCAGTCGGACATCCCTTGAGGTGTCCAAGATTGGAGAGGGTGCAGGCTGGGCTGAAGGACACCCCTCCCTGTGCACAAATTTCGTGCACTGGTCCTCTAGTATATATATGTATGTGTATATAAAATTTGTTTTCTTTTAACTTGGACATGGTTATTCCCACTCTGTTGTAACTCTCTCAGCTCAGGAAGCTGTGATAATGTCAGGGCTGTTAGGATACTCAATATCAAAATACACATGAGATTTCTATAAGATGTACCAGAGTAGGAAATGCAGTGGTTATGGTTATTTATAATAATAAAACCAAAGAAGAAGAGGTAATTGTCCCCGTTTAAGACTGAAGACTTGGGATGTATGTCATCTGACAAGTCTGAGCAGCATTGTCCTGGAGCCTGAGTGCGCTGCCGGCTCAACGTGATGGACAGACACAGGACAGGCACAGGACTGAGTGGGCAGGCTGCAGGGTGCAGAGCCCGGTGCATGGGAGAAAGCACACGGCAACAATATGGGCAGATGCACCTAATCAAGCCTTACTGATGCAGTGTCTCCCCCAACAAAAGACCCGTCGTTGGCAAGGATTTTGTTAAACTTTCGTGTCCCCCCTGTTGTAAGCCTTTGTATTCAACAACGTGGCAAGAACTTTTTCGTATACATTCTTGATTCGTTGGTTGGTTGGTTGTGTGAATGATGATAATTTCCCAGACAAAGTAATCAGGTTACATTGTGAGCAGTTTCCCAGACAGGGAGGCAGGGTGGAATTCAAAGGGCTGGCTCTGTGTAAATGGTCAACCTGTTTCCATGGTTACAGGCTGGCCGAGAGAACTCACCATTTGTAGGTGTTGGTTTGTGCTCTCTTATCTAACGCATCTGGAGGAGGTTGTTTCTATAAATACGGTTTCCATTCTGGGCTAAGGTGGGTCTGAGGATGAATTAGGGGAGGGAGAGCTTCTCGGCGATGTACAGAGCTCGAACGATGCCCTCCTGCACCTTGCACCTTGCTTTCATGATCAAGCATGACCGCATCTGTAGTTTCCACTAATGCACTTTGTTGCATCTTTTCTGGCCACCCATTTTTGTGAGTTTCTTGGCCAACAGGTGTGCCGTGGTTCTGTGATGTGGAAGGCTGTCTTTTTATCCCAAGCTATTGCCTTCTCTCAGGACTATGGCAGCAGCCGATTTCAGCAGACGAAGAGGAGTCTGGGAGATGGCACAGAAGAGGCCTTTTTCCAAATCCAAAATAAGGGTTAGGAACTTGCAGGAAACATAGATGGACATATTTGGTTCTTATTTTAAAAGAATGGAACGTTTTCCTTTCTTATACAAGAGAGTACCTGGCTATTTTTCTAAGTTTTTGTTGATTCATTTTACACCTTTTAAATAAATTACTTAGGATTTTTAAAAGTTAAAAATAGAAGCCTTGCCTCATTCTCCTGAACTTTGAAATCACTGAACTGTGTGGTTTTCCCCCGCTATTGGCCTTGATTCTTTTCAGTATTACAGTGTAATTGTTCTCTCTTCCCTTGATCCTGTGCTGAGCTGAGTGGATTGCAGAACTCCCATTCATTTCAGAGGGAGCTCCATACCCCTGAACCTCCCTGGCTGTGTGTATGTGCACATGGGCGAGTGATAAAGTGCCTGAGAATTACTTACAGCATGTGCAAGATGAAGATTAGAAGAATAATTTCATCATTATCATGATTACTGCTGTTTAATATTTATATAACACCTGACTCTGAGAAGCTCAAGAAACTTTATTAATTTTATATGATCCAATGGGCTCTAATCTTAACTATACCCCTATGTGCTGGGCAGGGCACAAAATTAATAATGGTTTTGAGTGACATATATTGCTAGGGAAATCTAATTCCATTTCTGCTCAGCTCTCTTCTGTTATTGAAAAACGGCATTATATATTTGCCTAGAAAGTTGGATTGCTGTCTAATTATTTTGGCACTGGGGGTCCATTTGCTATTTATTTTGGGGTAACACCAGATGACAGCTTATTTAAAGGTAAAGAAGAAATATATTGACATATAAGTAAAAAGACAATTTTTATGTTGAGCATTAATCATTAATATTCCAAACTAATCTTTAAAGAAAAAAGATAATTTTATTGCCTTTTATCTTATACAGACTATACTAGTTTTATACTTCGTGACTAAACTTAGATATATATGAGTAACTTTTCCTTGTCCTTTAATAATACTGGGTTCAGTATTCTGTCTTTGGGCTATTTTGCACATGGCAGTGATGTTCAAATTATTACAATTAATTATTTTTTGCTATTTCCTAATCTAATCTATGGCAGGTTATAAACATCATGTATTTCATGAATCTAATGGAATTATTAAAATATTTATTTTCTCAATAATACCTCAAAAACACTTATTTCTTAGAATTTTGAAATATAATTTTAGCTCTACTGGATTCAGGTGAAGATTTCAAATATTGTCCCCACATAAAATACTGCTGACTTTCCCTAAGATTCTTATCTTTCTGTTCCTCTTTTTCCATTAGGTGCCAATAAACTAAGATATTTAAAAAGTTTAAAAAGAATTGGCTAATTGATATCTAGAAAGACATTGAAATAATACACGTAGGTAATTCAATAGAGAAAGAGCTGTCAGATAGCCTGGACACATTTTTTAAAGTTTCATTAGAAGAAATACATTTATCATTGTGGCATAATCCAGTGAAGAATGACATTGTGCACAGGCCTGGGGAACAGGCGGGAGGGGAGAGAGAAAAGAGGTGCACTATTATTACTTCATTGAATCCCTCATAACGTTCCAAAGGAATACTGCTTAACTTGCTGGCAAGTGAGGAAGCTGAAACTGAAGCAAGCTGATAACTTGAACAAAGTCTTACATCTCATGAGCGGTTTTAAAAATCTGTTCTCAACTCCTGTGGCCTTCCTGTCAGGCAGGCAATGAACAGCTGGACTTGGACACGAAGGCGTGTGCTCCTCACAATCCCCACTGTGTGCGGGTGAAGACCACGTGCCCCGTGTCCGCAGGACACGAGCTCCACCTCTGTCCCACTGTCACCCGGGTTTGGGTTCTAGACCATTCTACATAAACAAACGAGGTTTGCAAGGATTTCCTGGACGAACCAGTAAGTACAATTCCAAATACTCCGCCTGCTCCCACCAAGGAGTGGGGAGTGGTTCTCGGCAGCCACGCCTACCACTGCCACTCACATGCACGGCAAGACTGCAGACAGCTCAATGCCACGGGCATCCAGAACCGCTGTAAACATGAACAGTAAGTCCACCTTGCCAACCTCTCCTACAGTTATCCAGGTTGGGGTTCCTGTTTATTTGCTTATGTTTTTGAGCTTTGCTGTAATTCTTTGAGGAATCACCTCACGATAAATATGGCTGCCACCTGAGTGTCCCATTGCTGGGAGCTTAGCCAGCCACACGGGAGAACTGGCGAAGGCTTTTGGTCATGGTGCCCGAATAGCTCCAATACTTGGAGTTCCTATACGGGAGATAAGTGTGTATGTATATAATTTACTAATATTCTATTTATAATTGTTACTTGGATATGCATTAGTGACATTGATCTAGAGCTTCCTTTTATCCTCAGAGTACCAATAATAAGGCTGGATGAGAAGTGCTCGGGGATGTGGGCCTCTGCAGAGACTATGACCCACTCGTCCACTTGCTGGCCGCTAGCCCACGGTAGTGGACACGGGGCGCTCCACCGAGACCCCATCAGAGAGGACTCACCGCCCGCGGGGAGGGTGCGGCCAGCCTCGCCTGTCAGCTCCGCCCCGGTCTGCGTGAAGCAGAGGGCCCCTCCATAATCATGCTTCTTGCACAGAGGCCCCGTCTGGGGGCTGAGAGAGGCAGCGGGCGGATCCCTGCCCACTTTGGCTTGTGGCCGCCCACCTGTGATGCAGTGCAAGGCATTAAGATGCATTTTTCTTTTAATGTGAGCCCATCAAGTTCCAATGGAATGGAATTTCTACACCATTTATCCCCAACCAAACAGCAGTCTTTATGGTTCTCTGTCTGAAGCAGCAGGTTCGGCAGAGCATCTGTTTTCTAGCAGTTAACGTTAATTGGGTAGTTTGAATTAAACTCATATGAAGTTGACATTTTGTGTTACCTTGTCATTCTTACCAATGAAACTTGACCGTGATAGCTGCATGCGGCATCAAACGTGTAACTGCAAGGCTGCACAGCAGGCGCTGGATCGAGCTGGAGGCGCTCCCTTCGGGGAGGCGCTCCCTTAGGGAAGCGCTCCTTAGAAAGGTGGAGCTGCCTCCGGCCTCAGCCTACCGCCCTGGGTTTCAGCGTCCAAGTGCATGCACCAGGCAGAGGTGCTGCGAAGGAAACCAGCCCCGGTCAGCTTTCTGACCTGCCCCCGGGTAGCAGCATGGACACGGGGGAGTCTTGCCCCCTAGATGGCTGCGTCAGTAAGTATCTCAGAGCGCACTGCGAGGAGCTGCGGGGACCCCAGGTGTCCTGTTCCCGGGAGGCGGCATGCCGCGGACGCTCACTGGGCGCCACCCGCCAGGTGGCCGGGCCCCTGAGCCTGGCCGGGCCCCCTGTGCTGCCGCTCCGGAGGCAGGCACCGCGGCCGCAGGCGGACCTCTCCCCTGGCCGCTCATGGGGTTTTGTTCCTCCGCTGAGCACCCCGCAGCGGGGAGGTTCACTTCCGCCTCCTCTCCCTGTTCCCGCGTGGGCTCGGGCGGTGTGTGGGAGTGGTTTCTGTGCCCCCGGGGCCAGGGGCTGCCCGCGGAGGCAGGTGCTGGCGCAGGTCCGAGCGGGCTGTGCTGGCTCCCAGGCCGGAGGCGGTGGGCAGCAGGGAGCTGGGGCCGAGGCCCAGGGCGCGCCCCCTGTGACAACACCGTGCTCACGGCTGGGCGGGGGCCGTGGGTCCTTTTCCTTTTCCTTCCGTGGGTCTTTGCATTCCAAGCACTGAGCAGGCTGCGGTTTCTAAGAAGGAAAAGTAGTCCCTAGGACTTAAAGGTGCATCTGCCCTAACGGGCACCTGCAAAGGAGAGCCGCGGGGACGGGGCTTGAGAGCCAGGACGGCGGGCACACGCCTGGGGAGGGACAGCTTCCCTCCGCCCGCCCGCTCCGCCCTCGTTAGTTCTGGCTTTTTGTTTTCTCTCACAGCTCCCCCAGCAGACGTGCCGTTATCCATCTGTCCCTCCCGCAGTCAGCAGAGCACAGGCCCAGGGACGCGGGCGTTCAGAGAAATCGGAGGCTTCAGCCACGTTCCCGGCTGAGCTTTGCAGACGGTGGGACTTAGCGCGGCTCGGGGCAGCCCGGCCGGGGGGACCGGGGGCTGCGGGGTGATTTCTGTAGGTCAGGACCGGCCTGGGCCTTGGGGCTGCGGGGTGATTTCTGTAGGTCAGGACCGGCCTGGGCGGTGGGGCTGCGGGGTGATTTCTGTAGGTCAGGACGGGCCTGGGCGGTGGGGCTGGGCTGCGGGGTGATTTCTGTAGGTCAGGACCGGCCTGGGCCGGGGGGCTGCGGGGGTGATTTCTGTAGGTCAGGACCGGCCTGGGCGGTGGGGCTGAGCTGCGGGGTGATTTCTGCAGGTCAGGACCGGCCTGGGCCGGGGGGCTGCGGGGTGATTTCTGTAGGTCAGGACCGGCCTGGGCCGTGGGGTTGCGGGGTGATTTCTGTAGGTCAGGACCGGCCTGGGCCGGGGGGCTGAGCTGCGGGGTGATTTCTGTAGGTCAGGACCGGCCTGGCGGACCGGGGGCTGAGGGGTGATTTCTGTAGGTCAGGACCGGCCTGGACCGTGGGGCTGCGGGGTGATTTCTGTAGGTCAGGACCGGCCTGGCGGACCGGGGGCTGCGGGGTGATTTCTGTAGGTCAGGACCGGCCTGGGCCTTGGGGCTGCGGGGTGATTTCTGTAGGTCAGGACCGGCCTGGACCGTGGGGCTGGGCTGCGGGGTGATTTCTGTAGGTCAGGACCGGCCTGGGCCGTGGGGCTGCGGGGTGATTTCTGTAGGTCAGGACCGGCCTGGGCCGTGGGGCTGGGCTGCGGGGTGATTTCTGTAGGTCAGGACCGGCCTGGACCGTGGGGCTGCGGGGTGATTTCTGTAGGTCAGGACCGGCCTGGCGGACCGGGGGCTGAGGGGTGATTTCTGTAGGTCAGGACCGGCCTGGACCGTGGGGCTGCGGGGTGATTTCTGTAGGTCAGGACCGGCCTGGACCGTGGGGCTGGGCTGCGGGGTGATTTCTGTAGGTCAGGACCGGCCTGGGCCGTGGGGCTGCGGGGTGATTTCTGCAGGTCAGGACCGGCCTGGGCGGTGGGGCTGCGGGGTGATTTCTGTAGGTCAGGACCGGCCTGGGCCGTGGGGCTGGGCTGCGGGGTGATTTCTGTAGGTCAGGACCGGCCTGGGCGGTGGGGCTGCGGGGTGATTTCTGTAGGTCAGGACCGGCCTGGGCCGTGGGGCTGGGCTGCGGGGTGATTTCTGTAGGTCAGGACCGGCCTGGGCCCTGGGGCTGCGGGGTGATTTCTGTAGGTCAGGACCGGCCTGGGCCGTGGGGCTGGGCTGCGGGGTGATTTCTGTAGGTCAGGACCGGCCTGGGCCGTGGGGCTGAGCTGCGGGGTGATTTCTGTAGGTCAGGACCGGCCTGGGCCGGGGGGCTGCGGGGTGATTTCTGTAGGTCAGGACCGGCCTGGGCCGTGGGGCTGCGGGGTGATTTCTGTAGGTCAGGACCGGCCTGGCGGACCGGGGGCTGCGGGGTGATTTCTGTAGGTCAGGACCGGCCTGGGCCGTGGGGCTGCGGGGTGATTTCTGTAGGTCAGGACCGGCCTGGGCCTGGGCTGCGGGGTGATTTCTGTAGGTCAGGACCGGCCTGGCGGACCGGGGGCTGCGGGGTGATTTCTGTAGGTCAGGACCGGCCTGGCGGACCGGGGGCTGCGGGGTGATTTCTGTGGGTCAGGACCGGCCTGGACCGTGGGGCTGGGCTGCGGGGTGATTTCTGTGGGTCAGGACCGGCCTGGGCCATGGGGCTGAGCTGCGGGGTGATTTCTGTAGGTCAGGACCGGCCTGGGCCGTGGGGCTGCGGGGTGATTTCTGTAGGTCAGGACCGGCCTGGGCCCTGGGGCTGCGGGGTGATTTCTGTAGGTCAGGACCGGCCTGGCGGACCGGGGGCTGCGGGGTGATTTCTGTAGGTCAGGACCGGCCTGGGCCGTGGGGCTGCGGGGTGATTTCTGTAGGTCAGGACCGGCCTGGGCCTGGGCTGCGGGGTGATTTCTGTAGGTCAGGACCGGCCTGGCGGACCGGGGGCTGCGGGGTGATTTCTGTAGGTCAGGACCGGCCTGGCGGACCGGGGGCTGCGGGGTGATTTCTGTAGGTCAGGACCGGCCTGGGCCGGGGGGCTGCGGGGTGATTTCTGTAGGTCAGGACCGGCCTGGGCCGTGGGGCTAAGCTGCGGGGTGATTTCTGTAGATCAGGACCGGCCTGGGCCGTGGGCCTGAGCTGCGGGGTGATTTCTGTAGGTCAGGACCGGCCTGGGCTGTGGGGCTGCGGGGTGATTTCTGTAGATCAGGACCGGCCTGGGCTGTGGGGCTGGGCTGCGGGGTGATTTCTGTAGGTCAGGACCGGCCTGGGCCTGGGCTGCGGGGTGATTTCTGTAGGTCAGGACCGGCCTGGGCCGGGGGGCTGCGGGGTGATTTCTGTAGGTCAGGACCGGCCTGGGCGGTGGGGCTGGGCTGCGGGGTGATTTCTGTAGATCAGGACCGGCCTGGGCCGTGGGACTGAGCTGCGGGGTGATTTCTGTAGGTCAGGACCGGCCTGGGCTGTGGGGCTGCGGGGTGATTTCTGTAGATCAGGACCGGCCTGGGCTGTGGGGCTGCGGGGTGATTTCTGTAGGTCAGGACCGGCCTGGGCCGTGGGGCTGCGGGGTGATTTCTGTAGGTCAGGACCGGCCTGGGCCGTGGGGCTGCGGGGTGATTTCTGTAGGTCAGGACCGGCCTGGGCCGTGGGGCTGCGGGGTGATTTCTGTAGGTCAGGACCGGCCTGGGCCGTGGGGCTGAGCTGCGGGGTGATTTCTGTAGGTCAGGACCGGCCTGGGCCGTGGGGCTGAGCTGCGGGGTGATTTCTGTAGGTCAGGACCGGCCTGGGCCGTGGGGCTGAGCTGCGGGGTGATTTCTGTAGGTCAGGACCGGCCTGGGCCGTGGGGCTGAGCTGCGGGGTGATTTCTGTAGGTCAGGACCGGCCTGGGCTGTGGGGCTGCGGGGTGATTTCTGTAGATCAGGACCGGCCTGGGCTGTGGGGCTGCGGGGTGATTTCTGTAGATCAGGACCGGCCTGGGCTGTGGGGCTGCGGGGTGATTTCTGTAGGTCAGGACCGGCCTGGGCCTGGGCTGCGGGGTGATTTCTGTAGGTCAGGACCGGCCTGGGCCGTGGGGCTGAGCTGCGGGGTGATTTCTGTAGATCAGGACCGGCCTGGGCTGTGGGGCTGCGGGGTGATTTCTGCAGGTCAGGACCGGCCTGGGCCATGGGGCTGGGCTGCGGGGTGATTTCTGTAGGTCAGGACCGGCCTGGGCCGGGGGGCTGGGCTGCGGGGTGATTTCTGTAGGTCAGGACCGGCCTGGCGGACCGGGGGCTGCGGGGTGATTTCTGTAGGTCAGGACGGGCCTGGGCCGGGGGGCTGCGGGGTGATTTCTGTAGGTCAGGACCGGCCTGGCGGACCGGGGGCTGCGGGGTGATTTCTGTAGGTCAGGACCGGCCTGGGCCGTGGGGCTGAGCTGCGGGGTGATTTCTGTAGGTCAGGACCGGCCTGGGCCGGGGGGCTGAGCTGCGGGGTGATTTCTGTAGGTCAGGACCGGCCTGGGCCGTGGGGCTGAGCTGCGGGGTGATTTCTGTAGGTCAGGACCGGCCTGGGCCGGGGGGCTGCGGGGTGATTTCTGTAGGTCAGGACCGGCCTGGGCCGGGGGGCTGCGGGGTGATTTCTGTAGGTCAGGACCGGCTGCTTCTGAGACGGGCCGCCGCCGCTGGCAGTGTCGGGATCTCTCCATCTTGCTTATGAAACCCCAGCTCGCTTACGGTCCCTCCCCGGGCTCGGAGCCGACCCAGGTAACGTGGCGCCAGCACGCCTTCACCAGGTGAACCGCCGATGACCTTCCCTCGCCTGCGGACTCCTGCAAAGAGGCGGCGCAGGCAGCGCAGTAAGAGAAATCACATGGCAGAGCAGCACGGAACGTGCTGGTGTGAACAGAGCGCCGTCTAATGGGAACGAAATTACTCTTTATCCCTGACTTCCCACAACAGCAACGTGAAGGAAGGGGCGTCTGTAACCGTGGGCTTGAGGGGTTCCCACAGCGGCCCTTCATCTGCTCCCTGCATCTGATCCAGTGGCGACACAGGATCCGTCCCCTCCATCCCAGGTCCCCTGCTGCAAAGGCAGGCTGGCTCGGTGGGTGGGCTTCTGTTTGTTTTTTGTTTTTTTTTTTTTTTTGCTCCCAGCAGCAGGAGACGTGGTCCGACTTATCCCGCAGGGGACAGAAAAGGAAACAAGTGAGTGACATCCCCAAGCCAGTGGCTCCCAGTTCTCCTCTTTCCAGGCCCACTGTGCGGCGCGCAGGGTGATGGCGCGGCCTCTGTGGTCCCAGGCCTGGAGCCATGCTAGACGACAGTGCTCAAAACTGATGGAAGGTGTGCTTACTTCCTGCAAAAGTGACTATGCCAAGTGCCCGGGCGCTTGAGGGTTCTTAGCCATCACCTTCTCTACTGGGATCTTGAACCAACTGAGAAATGAGATGAAAAGGTTTGCATTCCGGGCAATGCTGACCACAGAAGCAGCAGCCTGAGCTCCACCAGGGCCGGGCTGGGGCAGGCCCCTCCCTGCCGCCCCGGAGGCTCCTGGAAATGGGTGGCCTGGAGGAGCCGCTGGAACGTGTGTCCTGGAAGCAGCTGCCTCACGTGTCAGTAGGTCAGACACAAGCTCAAACTCAACATGAGGCGAGAAGTGAGACAGGAGCTGACCCAGGCCAGGTTGTCAGAGCCCTTGGTGAGAAATGTGAGAAACGGGGCTTGCCCACGTCACCACACATGGTGAGGTGACCCACAAATAGGAGGTGCTGCTTCAAAAGGAACACGTCACCGTTTTATCTAACAATATTTATGCCATGCCATTTAATACGTAACTAGTCCTTACCCTCCCTTGTTCATTTTACTTGATTTTGTTTCAGTTTAGTTTCTAAAACAAAAGCATGACTGAAGACATTTAGGGGGAAAACAGCGCCTTCTGTCCCCCGGCCGCCTGCCAAGGAGCGCATGTGTGGCAGTTGGCGACAATATCTTGTATGTCATTGTTTATGCTGCAGAGAATTAGGGGACATTGTGATCACACCCAGAGTTGCAGCAGACATCTGAGTCGGAATTATTTATCTTCCTGGGAACCACAGATGGCCCGGTTTCCCTCTCCTGGCCTTTGGGACCGATCCATCCCCTGAGCTGATGGAACTAAGTAGCCTGCTCCTCTCGGCACACCTGTCCCGGTGACTGGAAAGGCTGCGGATTTGCCTCCAGCATTCTTTTTAGGGCCTCAAGGCAGATGTTTGTTGGCACTGCCTGTGCCAGGTGATTATAATGGGTATGCTCATTCATATGAAAAGGTAAACTTTTCCCATTCACCTTTTCTTCATATAAACGTTTATCTTACTGTGAATCATAATAAATGCAATTTGTGTAGGTCAAAATAGCCCAGTGTTGGTGATTTTATCCTATATAATAAAAGGCTAATATGCAAATTGTCCCCTCAGGAGTTCGAATGCTCACTATGACATGCACTGACCACCAGGGGCGGCACATAATGAAAGAAGGTCCCAGCCAGCAGCTGGAAGCCAGGGGAAGGAAGGCCCAGATAGGCCCTGATCACCGGCTAGGCCTAGAGGCCTTATCCGTGCACCAGGCTTCTAGTATTTATATAATCATTTTACAATTTATATTATGTCAATTCATTCAAAGTCCATAATATGCTATCTACATTCTCTAAAGAACCATAAATACATACATATATAATTATATTTAAAGCACATGTATTCTATATGTTTCATATATGTGTACACATGTAGTGCTTAAAGATTTTTAGACATATAGACAGCATATCCTGAATATATATAGCAAGTGTTTCTTTTCAATTAAAAAGAAGTGAAGTTAAAGATTAGTTTTGATGTGGAATCTGAAACCATATCAATGAACTTTCATAATTTGCATACTCATGAGAGCTCAAAAGTCAGATGACGTCTAAGTATTACTATGACAATAGTTTTCCATTTCAGTTTCCCTGAAAGAGGCTAGGGGTCCCCCAGAGGTCCTTGGACCATACTTTGAGAACCCTGACTTAATAAAACAGCAAACAGTGTAGAGCATAACAGTTGTGTGTGTGTGTGTGTGTGTGTGTGTGTGTGTGTGTGTGTGTGTGTGTTCTGTACAGGGTGTTCTTCTTGGAGGAAGTCCACTGTGAACGGTGGCTGATGGACAAGTAGAGGCAGGCAGTGCAGGGGCTCTGAGCGGAGAGGAGGTCTACATAATGGATTTACTCAGATAATGAGATCATCCCTTCAGATAAAGAGACATTTATCAATTTCAGTCACTTCAAGTGACTTCAGTTTCAACTTGATCAAAGAGTTGGCAGAACAAGGGATGCGACTCTCCTTTATAGAAATGCACTGATTTTATCATGTAGCTACTTGACCAGTAGCCATTCTGGTCCTGCTGTGGCGTCTAAGGACTGTGGATGTTAGTGCCTCTTTCTTTACTAGCTTCAAGGATTTAAATTCCGGGTCATATTCCTAGCTGTTTCCCCCTCAGTAAAATAAAGCCGTTAATAAAGGTATATCGTAGTTAAATAACTAAAATATAGGCAATTTTTTTTTCTTATAAGCATGGGAAAAGCATAATTTGTTAGAGTTTGCCATATGTAAAAGATTTAAATTTGTTTACTTCTGCAAGTCTCTGGTACTATAAAAGATAATCATCTTAATACATTCTCAAGTAGAACTTGCATTTTTCATTCCAATAAGTAGCTGACAGAATGTTACTTTTATATATAATTTTATAAAGCACAATTTACCAATATCTTTTATCCCAGAACATGCTTGAGCAAACATTTCTGGAAACACAGTATATTTTGTTTTCATGGTCTACTTAAGTTTCCTTGTTGTTCCATACCTCTCTTTAGAATCTTTCCATCAGAATATTTATTGGTGATCCTATTTTAAAAAAATTTATAAAAAAGTATATTTAGGAATATTCTTTGTATCAGAATCTGGAAAAATGAAGATATTCTTCAACTTCTCTTCAGTCCACCGCAGTATGTGGCCACCTGTCCTATTAGGGAAGGGTCCTTAGCTGTCATCTATCTGAACATTATCACTCATTGCTACTATCTCATTTCAGCCCAGCGGCTTTCTGTCCTCTAGGTATGAGAGACAGGCAGTCTACACTGCATCTACCCAAGGAACTTCTCGGGACTTATTACATCATAGGCTGTAAGAATATGATTAACTGCTATCCCTGAAAAGTCCCTAGAGTTATCCCGCTGTGCCAAGCCATCTGTGACAACTGGGAGTATTCCATAGGAAGACTGGGAGGATGTGTGATCCCTGTCAAAGTGTGAAAATGGCATCCTCTATGCTTTTGTTTCTAACGTGGTCTTTCTGGTTTGGCTACTTAGGATTCATTTCTAAGTGTTTTCTGAATCATTTCAAACTCCTGCTGTTTGAGGTGCCACTCAGACACCACCTCCTCGGGGAAGGGTCCCTTTACCCTCTTCAATGCTTCTCCAACACTATCTTGAACACTCAGATAACGTTTCAAAGCACAGCACCAGATGGTCCACTCACCCAGGATAAAACTCAAGCCCTTGCACAGCCCAAAGACCCACTCTACCTGCCTGCCACCTCCCCTGACCTGGATCCCTCCTGCTCACCTTCCTGGCTTCGTCTATGCTGCCCACTTTTACAGCCACTGGGACTCACTGAATTGCTGGCTGTTCCTGGTAAATGCAAACACTCTGCTCCCCGTGGCTTTGCCCTGGTGTTGACTCCACTTAGAATTATCTCCTCCCGCCATCGCCATGCCGAGGCCCTCACCGCCTGCTCAGGGCGCTGCTTCTCAGTGAGGTTGTTCACGGCCGCCCTCCTTAAGCGGCCTCCCCATACCAGTGCCATTTATTTTTGTGTGTGAATTTTTATGGCTATTTTTCAAAATAGGTAAATTGAACTAACCCTCTACCGCCATATAGTCGTCACATCCTATTTTTCTTTTTTTTTTTGGGGGGGAGGGGGGGAGGAAGTACTTCAAAATTAATGTTATTTTCCTAATTTGACTTTTAAAATTTTAGGTGGGTCTTTTTGGTGATTCATATAATGACAGTCTACTTTACCAAATTGTAGCATGAACTTGAGATAACATATTTGAAATTACAGCCATACAGTGTTATCTTTAGAAAGATTATTAACCAATGTGTATAGGAAAACATTTTCATAGACAAACGTAGCTTATTTTGAGGTACCGGCTGCATGCTGTGGATAATCTCAGCAGTTAGCAGCTTCATTTGCTTGTGCAGGTCCAGATTAAAAAGGGAAACCTGCCATTCCATCCACACTGTCTGCACCTGGCTTCATGGAGTCAGAGCCACCCCCAACCAGGTGAAGCCCAGACTCGAAGCCTTGATTTTTATTATTTTCTTCACGCATCAGTTTTGAACAACTTGGAGATTTGTCACCAAATTGTAGGTATCCTTCCTAAATGAGAGCATACGACATTTCTCATTTAATGGAGTACTTGAGATAAATGATAAACATGTGTCTCGCTCATGGAGAAAGGCAGTTGAAGATGCGCTCAGGAAAAGGGTGTTCGGAGAACCTGAGAGTCTGCCTACGGGAGGAATAAGCACCTGAGTGCATGGCACATGCCTATTTCTCCTGCTGGGAACACTGGGAGACAGTAGCCTGGCCACTGGTGTGCACCCTAGAGACTAACAGTGCCCCCTCTCTTTTAAAGAAGATATTACTTTATAATTTATTTGAATATTTTATAGGGCATAATGAACAGGCCAATCTATGGCGGATTTGACCACCATCTATATCACACAATTCATCATTTTCATGTCTGTTTTCTTTCCCTTGAAGTCTGCAGCAGTATTCCAGAATGTTGCTAACAATCATTATTGATTAAATGTAATACATTATTATTTGTTATTTTAAATTGCTTGTGTTACAGTTTAATTTTTTTTATGTTTCCCAGATATTACATGGATGTACTTATAAAAATCTATTCATTGTTTATCTAAAATTCAAATTTAACTGCATTCTGCTTTTTTGTTTATTTGTTTGTTATATGTGGCACCCCAAGGGAATTTGTTAAATTTCTCCACATGGTCTGGCGTAAAATGTCGATAGTTTTGAGTCAATATACACAAAAGAAAAATGCTGACGAGAAAATGGGAGCAATAAAAAGAAAAACATGTGTCATATGGACTGTGGATCTTTTATGTGCCCATTGTAAGTTCATTTATTTTGAAATTATATTGATCTATTTTAAGATGTAATATGGAGAAACCCCTTTCTTTATCTATAAGTAAGTGCTTAAGAGTTTCATCTCTGGTTAGCAGGATGAAATACAATTTGCAGGCCCTCATGTAAAAGGAAGATCCCAGGCTCCTTGTTCAGACTTTGTAAGAATTTAAAGTTGAGACAACAGAGCTCCTCCTCGTGTGTAGCCTGTGTGAGCGCGGGTCCCTGAGCTCATGCACGGGTGACATGCCCGTGAGCTGTGCTGGCGGGGAGACAGGTCTGCTAACACGGTCCATGTTACTGTAGCTGTTAGTACAATCCCGTTTCACACATGAAAAATGGGAGGTTTGGCGAGGCCAAGTAACAAGCCCAGGTAGAATGAAGTTGATGCAGATTTGAATCTAAGTCATCTCCAGAGTTCTCCTAACCATGAACAAGAATTCATTTTGCAATACTGAATCCTGGGAAAAAATAAAGCGGAGTGGAAAGTGGACCAGAACTTGGGGAGGTGAGTGTTCAGATGGGATCCAAATGTCTGCAGAGATTAAGCAGATCAAATCAATGAGTAGAGCAGGTTAGGAATCATTATAGCCAATTGGTGGGGATTGTGGGAAACTGGAGCTCACCGGCCATGTGCAAACCCGTTCCAGTCCATAGTGACCAGCCCAGCCAGTGTGTGAGCTACACCGGACCACGGAGGGGGTGTCATTGTGACCCTGTGACCCCTGGTGTGGCTATTATAAATCATCATATTCATTATTTCTCTTTTTAAAAGATCCCACCTTCCCTAAGTAACAGTCTTCAACATGAGTTTACCTGGGGGCAGCCACAGAGGGGACAAGCTTTCCTTCAACATGACTAAAAGGGAATGATGGCACCTGCTCCAGCGGCCGAGCAGAAAGCACCTGCTCCCGTGATCCTGCCTGCCGAAGCTTTCTCCTTTGATGCTTTTATCAGCTGATTTTCATAAGGGATAACTAAGTAGGTGCTCAAAATTGCCACCTGCTTTTCTGGTACTTCAAACATCAAACCTTCCCGGAACCCAGAGCAAGGATCTGAAAATGCTAAGCATTAAGCAAAATGGATTAGTCTTCAGAAGGGGAATTTCAGACTGCCAGTGCCCGAGGGGTTAATGGGAAGCAGTGCCTCAGATTCGCCATTTCCCCTATATTATCTTGCCCAGAACACCTGCTTAATGAACTAGACACAAATTATCATACTACAAGCACATTCTTCCATCACAAAAGCCCGTGGAAGGAAGCATTTCTTCTCCTTGAAATAATAAATGAAGAATAATGATTTTGATGAGTTTTTCTCTGATGCTACATGCAAAAAATGTAAAAAATCGATTGATGGTGTCTGGATTTTTATTTCTCTGGGGGTAGTTTTAAGTGGTTTATTTCAACAGGAATTTTAGCATTCTTTTGTCAGGATTGTTATAGGTGCTCTCGGTTTGGTAAATAAACCTGTAAATGGTGTTTTAACCTTCTTTCCTCCTCTTATTTCTTTACCTTGTAATAATTCCTTTCTCAGATTCCCCCTTTGAAATATGCATATATATCTGGATGAGGTAGATAGGAGGTAGATATTAATGTGTATATTATTTTTATCTCAAAGGGGGGAATTCTTTAAATATTAAATAGATATTTACCTTAATGATGCTCATATATCATTAGTTAAAAACAAGTTTGTTAATTAGAAATATATTGAAAATAAATATGTGTATTAAATTCACATGTAATCCTGACACAGTGTTTTTTTTAATTGTTTGGATGTTTTATTAGAATTTTAGAAAATAGGTTAAACTAAATGAAATCTCAAAAATAAATAGTGCCTTTTCTTTAAAAAAATGCTTTACTTGAAATGGATTGAAATCCACTACATCAATTAATATTTTCCTTCCTCAAATCCAAAATTCTTCTTCAAGGCATCGAATAGTTTTGCTCCTTTTGCCTTGCCCTGGCCTGATTTCTGCCTTCTCCCCGCCCGCTCTGTGCCCAAGGCCCTCATTACGCTGAATGGATAATGCAGGGGCCTCGCCCTCAAGGGGAAGGGCCTTGCAAACAATCTGTCCAAATATTTCCCTTCACGGAGAATTCACAACTAATCATCACACATGGAATAGCAAAAAGGGGGATCAAAGACATTTTAAAGACCCACACAGCAATGAAAAGTGATGGCAGTTTCCCCTAATGTCTTATATTGTTTCACTTCTAGAACTTCCTTTACTTCAGAATAAACTTGATCGGAAAGTCCTCGGTGGTGGGGGTACCCAGATTCCACAGGCTGGCATTAGGATAGTAGGGTTCCCTTTGACAGTTTATCATGCCATCACCCAACGGCCATTTCCGGGCAGCTGGGACCTAAGTGTGGGACAAGCAGCACTCCTGCCTGAGGTGCCCACTTCCTGGCTGCCCGACCTGAGGGTTATCCGCAGAGGATGCTGCTCATTGTCCTTAGATCCACAAAGCGGGGCCCAGAAAGGGAGCAGCCATGCCGGAACCTGGGACTAGTGTTCTCCAGTGAGAGGCGGAGGGCGGGGACCCCACTACTTCCTGGAGGTCACCTGGAGGTCATGGAGAGGGGCATCTTCAGAACGAGCCCAGGGCAGGAGGGCGTGGGCCTCGGAGGGAGCGCTCCTTGACACGAACCGGGGAGAGAAGATGCTCTTTAGATTTGGGTGTGTACTTAGTGTGATTTAAAAGGTGTCTCGGCATATAAACTCTTTCGTTTTTGTAATTAGGGTACAGGCTCCTTTTGGACGTTTAGGGAACAATAGAGGCTTGGGGGGGCTCAGCAGTCTCCCCGGACAGCCCTTTCCTGCTACCATGGACTCACAGAGCAGCCTGAGTCCCTCCCCTCAAGCGCAAGGCCTCCGGGGTTTCAGAGTCAATTCTGTTTGTACCCAAGTGTAAAAGGGTCAGATTATGCCTATACCTTGGTTTCCCACTCACGTTAAAAAGACTTAAGATAGCATTTATACAACCTAACTGCAATCAATGAAATAAATAACAAATAGCAAAAGTGCCCGCTAGGCTAAGGTGAGCGGATTTCAACATTGGTAAAGCGGGACACCATTGACGGGGGGGGCGGGGGGGTGGGGGGGTGGGCTCTTGATTAAAAATTTGGTCTATATTGTAATCGCTTTTGGTTTTTTTAATAAAAGGAAATTCACTTCTTAGATCATCGTTGAATTTGCATCCTCTTTTCTTACTCATTATGTTAAAAATCTAAAAAAAATAATTTAAAATTATATTATAAATTATTATATACATATTGCTTAAAAACACAGTAAGTAGGTGCATAATTACATGAACATATTTTATTGTTAGTTTATAAATTAATTTAATTTGATTGTTATAAAGTAACTATATTTTAAAATTATTTTAATTTTAATCCTATATTTCTTTCTAAATAATAACAATACTAACTTGTATTATTTTTCCTCTGAATTTGCCATAACGTAAGTCATAAGTGTCACTTTCAAGGCTGGCGCTAGACTTTTTGCCGCCACTATAAAATATAAATAATACGAGTACTGTCTGCTAAATTCAAGAAAATTTGTGTATTTATGAAATAAATAAAGAAATTACTTACCTAAATTATCTGAAGAGCTGATTTGTAATGACATCACTTGTTTAACTAGCTTACTAGCACGCAGTACGATGTGTATCGTCTGAGAGACAGTTACAAAATGTTTTCGTCGTTGCCAATCCCAAAAAATGCCATTGTTCATTAAGTCCAAACAATGGTGGTCGAATTCTAACAACTGATCAACAATGCGAACTTTGATGAGCAGTTCTCGATAATCAGTTCTCAACAATTATTTGTTATTATTAAAGTTTAACATTATAAAATTAACAAAAATAATATAAAACTCATATCCTGGCTAAATAGCCACATGGCCGCCGAAAACCGTATATTCCCTTCCCGTTCTCCCACCGTTCCCTAGCTTGTCGTGCATTCTTTCCAAAAATTGGGACTTTTTTAAAACGCCGCAGGACGCGGGACAAATTGTTAAAAATCAGGACTGTCCCGCCAAAAGCGGGACGTCTGGTCACCTTACGCTAGACCCTTCACAGGCCTGCACGGTGTGCCAGTTATAGTACTTGCACAATGCATCCGTAAGTTTTGGGGGTTTTCACAAAACATTACAAAATTTTGGTTGATTTACCTGTTGATTCCAAAAGCTTAGATCCTGAGAAAGGAAGTGGGTGGAGGAAGCAGGTGTGAAGAGAACTCCCAGCTCAAGCAGCTCATGAAAAGCCATTGATGTTAGGTCAGTGGGTTAACAGTGAGCGATCCTTTGAGAAAATATTTTAAGACAAAGATTCTCCAGGTGATGAAGAAAAAAATTTGAATTTTGTTTTATTTTCTTACAGAACTTGAAGTATACTGACAAAATAATAATTACTATATGCTAATACGATCCAATACGACTTTACAGGGGCTGCAAATATATCAGAACTGAATTCTCTGGTGAATATTTAAAATGTAAGAAAAATATTTCCTTGTTGCCCTGGGCAAGGGTCATCTGCTTAAATTATCAAAATAGGGGTGGGTTGACATTCCATTTTGACAGTTTACAAGACAAGCTTCTATTTTCATTTTCCCCTGTTGATCTATATAGACTCCACCTGTGGCAAAGGTCAGAGTTTCTCACCGACAAGAACTTTGGGTACCTCAAAAGGTGTTTCAGACCTCCAGATTATGGAACAAATAGCAGGACTTTTCATTACAAGTTCCAGCTAACAGATTTGAAAGATTTTACATTCTCTTTATATTTTCCTTGAGAATTAGTATGTATGTCAAGAAGTGCATCCCACACTGAGAATTATGATTTATTAATTAACACTTGGTTATGATCCGAACTCTTGCCGATATATCACAGTAGGTGAGAATAAATATAACAAACACAATTCAAACCCTGTCATATTTTTTTGGCTTACACCCTGCTAGTCATCCTACAATCCAATTAAAAACTAATATTATTATTATTACATTAGAATTCTTTCTCATTTACTCTATTTTTTTGCTTTTCCTATTATGTCTTTTAATTTTTATTTCTTTTTAATTTTTGATGTGCTAGGCACTATTTTTAGTTATAAATTTAATTCTGTTAATTTTAATATCAATAAAATTAATTCTTTTAAGTCCTTTATGCACAAGCATTCTGTAAAACTTGAATTTTGATGTTAGAATTTTCTCATGAATAAATTTGAATATCTTTAAGCAGCTGACTAAATAAAATAATTGATTTATATTCTTATTCATCCTTCCATTTGTGGTTTTGTTTAAAATGTTTCCATAAGTGCTGCATACGCACTGGAGATAACACAAAGGCTCCGATTGTGAAGTCGAATGTACACAAAGCAAAGATCTTGCTCAGGGTTTGCTTTATTGATCATTACTCAGGAGTCCAGAGGCACAGGTGATGCAAGATGGTCAGAACCCGCAGTGTGACTCTCCAGCACTTTGTTTGCTCACTCGGAGCACACTGACTCAGGTTAACAGATGAGGTACATAGATGCCTGGCTTAGGAAGGAAGAGCATTTAAGTCAGGAAAGATCTTAATTTTATGCTCTGCTATGGACTACATGTTTTTCCAGATTTATATGTCGAAGTCCTAACTTCGAGTGTACTTATACATCACAGAGGAGACACAGCCTCTGAGGAAGTAATTAAGATTAAATGAGGTCAGAGGGTGGGGGCCCTGGTCAATAGGATTAATGTCCTTATAAGGTGCTATAAGAGGAGATACCAGGGAACTCTCCCCTCTGCACACACACAAGAAGGATTTCATGGAGATCCAGAAAGACTGTAGCCAACTACACCCAGGAAGAGAGCTCTCACCAGAACCCTAAATGCTGGTACTTTGATCTCAGGAGAAAATAAATTTTTGTTGTTTAGCCCCCAGTCTATAGCATTTTATTGCTGAGTACTGGAAGATTAATACATGCTTGTATAGTTGTACAGTTTATATGACATTTTCCAGGACCTACAGCAAAAACTTAAGATAATGGATTTTTCCATAGTGATCTTGAAAAACCAGGTGCATTCTGCTGAAAGCATACTGGAGGAAAGGAATCTATTTTTATAAAAAAAACACCCCCCCCCCAAAAAAAAAAAACACACACAAAAAAACATTTAGCATATTTACAAGGAGATTAGACTGGATTATGTGCCTTCTTTCTTTTCTGGGAGTGCCCCCCACCCAACAATCCCTTCTGGCAGGACAGGATATAATTGGGTTGAAGATTTGTTTCTGTAACCCTTATTTAACACCATTGTTCACACTCTTATTCGATTTAAGATATGTCTGTAATGTGCTTGTTTTCAGAACCTACAGAATTAACACTTTTTAAAATGGTTATAAAGTTTTGCTCATTATATGAAAACATTCCATTTTATAGAATGCGTTCCTTGTTGATGGACATCGCAAGTATCTACAGAAACTGCAGCGATGTGTTTGTCTGTTTAACTGTATTGGATTAGTTCATTGTTAAAACACACTTATTCTCTTCCTTTTATCTTCATGGGATCAGCATGTCTTTGGGGTCAGCCAGATGATGTGGTTTGGCCCATAGAATAGGCAGAAGTGACCTGGTACCAAGTCCAGCCTAGGCCCAAGAGGCCTTGTATGTTTCTGCTTGCTCCCTGGAACATCTACTGTCAGCCTGAGGGGAACACACCAGGCCAGCACTTTGGATCCAGGAAAAGGATAAGCCATGTGGGGCAGGGCCCAACGCCTCTCACTAAATTCAGCCTAGACCAATCTTCTCTCAGACAACCAAGAAATCGATGAGAGGATATTATTGTTGTTTCAAGCAACTGAATTTTAGGGTGATTTGTTGCAGAGTATTTTTGTGGTAATAGCTAAAACATATATGTCTATATGAAGAATATATTCCTAGAACTAGAATTGTTGAGACAGTGAATATTTCCCTAATTCGGTGCATTATAAATTTCATTCTTTACTTTTTACAATTTTAATTTATTGATTAGAGAGAGAAAGAGACAAAGATAGAGACAGAGACAGAGATAGATAGAGATAGATAGATAGATGATAGATAGATAGATAGAGATAGATAGATAGATAGATAGATAGATAGATAGATAGAGAATAGAGCTTGAGTATATGTCTCCATTTATAGTTTCTACTTTTGGAAATGTACCCAAGCATGACACCATTCTGAAAACAATTCTAAAAGTTTATTTTTACTTTATTTGTTAATTTCACTTGTCTATATAAATTCTAAACTTGGTTGTCTTATATTTACAAGAGCACAGAGTTAAAGCTGATAGAGTCTACTGCCTGTAATAATAAAGTCAAATGCATGAGTTCTGTCTCTATTGGCCACTCTTGAAGAGTTCTAGGCCTGGACCTTCTTGAAAAGAATTTGGAGAAGTTCTGTGCACCCCTTCATTGTCCCATGGAGTTTAGGAGGCTCAAAGTAGAATCCTATGCTCACATTCTACAAATAGTTACAATTTTTGATGACTTGTCAGTGCTAAAGTAGAAAACATATTTCCTGAGGGTACTCTGGAAGTAGTATACACTTGTTAAAAGTTCATGCTTTCCCCAAGAACATATGCTCTCAGATTGTTAATGCACACGGCACGTACATGTTAGGACATAGCTGTATTTCAAATACTTACCGGGGAGTTAAATCTGGACCAGAGAGCTGCTAATAGTTATAAAATTCACTTTGAAAATAACTTGAAATAGAGCTAGTCCACCCCTTTCTCCAGACATCCTAAGTACCTGACAAGGGCTCAGGGAGCTGTGTGTACCTGCATCACACTGGGTTCCCACCAGCTCCTTGAATACTTTGTTTGCTGAGGTGTCATTTATACTAAGAGATATTACAAGAAACTTCTCTGTGAAGGTCACTGTTGTACTTACTTTGACTTATTGATATTTAGTATGTAATGAAGCCCCCTCTTTGAAATCTCATAGTAAACATTTTTTTTTTCAATCCTACTTGCACAACCATAATTTCCTTTGCCTGAAATTTTTTACTATTTTAAATTCAGTTGGTGTACCATGCCAGCACAGCCAAGGGTGAACCTGAGGAGGGGCGGTGAAGGATTAAAGAAGACAGACAAGAGAATACAGCTGGGGCTCCGAGGACCTCCTATGCCTGGATGAGGACACAAAAAGACCCAGCCTGCATGTTGAAGCTTTGTTTTATAGTCAGATTAAAACAAGGGAAGTGGTCAACATGCTTACAATGTTCTTGTGAGTTTCACCTTGTTTTGGCAGCACTTGCTGCACCTCCCACAGCCCATTAGCTACCTAGGAAGGAACTAGGAAGGGCTATAAGGTTAAGCTTAATTATGCTAGGAGGGTTCTGCCCTCCAAGCTGGGACTTGTTTGTGGCCCTGCAATAGATCAACCTGAGGCTTGACCCTATAGCGCTCCCTACAAGTTGGTATGGTGTGCTATTTCTATTTTTGAAAGCCAATCTAAGCCTTACAAGTACATAGCAAAGTATAAAAGCCTTTCTAATAAAATGGTAATATGCAAATTAACCATCACTCTGCTACATAAGCCATGCCCACCAGCCAATCAGGGCGAGTATACAAATTAACCCCATCCAAGATGGCTACAGCCACAGAGAGCAAGGTTTCCCAGGTGACAGAGTAAGCCAAGCTTTCCATAGCCGTTGCAGGCCTAAGCCTCCACTCAAGCTACAAAGTATCAATTATAGAAGGTAAACAAATTCAAACAAATGGCGGCAGAATGGAGCTTGAGAGAGCAGGCCAGGGTTGCCGCCGGCAACAGGGGAAGCAAAGCTTTCTGCACACCCTGGCCAGTCTCACCCGCTTAAGGCTACAAAGTTTCAATTGTAGAAGGTGAATTAACTGCCACAGAAATGGCTGCCACCCCGGAGGGAGCCCCAGGCTTGGCTCCGCTCCAGGCTACAAAGTTTCAATTGTAGAAGGAAAATAAATCCCAGATACCAGGGCCTCTACTTGGGTTGCCAGGGGGCATGGCCAGCCTGCAAACCACCACAGGCCCCTCACTCAGGCCACCCCATACCCCAAGGGAACCCCACCCTGATCCGGGACACCCTTCAGGGCAAACCAGCTGGCCCCCACCCCTGTACCAGGCCTCTATCCTATCTAATAAAAGAGTAATATGCAGATTGATCATCACTGCAACACACAATATAGCTGCCCCCATGTGGTCAAAGATCCTGCCCCCATGTGGGCACAAGATGGCCACCACAAGATGGCCAGCAAGAGAGGGCAGTTGGGAGGCACCCGGCCTGCAAGGGAGGGCAGTTGAGAAGGACCAGGCCTGCAAGGGAGGGCAGTTGAGAGGGACCAGGCTTGCAAGGAAGGGCAGTTGGAGGTGATCAACCCTGCATGAGAGGGCAGTTAGGGGTGACCAGGCTGGCAGAGGAGGGAAGTTGGGTGCAAACAGGCTGGCAGGGGAGCAGTTAAGCATCAACCAGGCTGGCAGCAGAGTGGTTAGGGGGTGATCAGGCTGGCAGGCAGAAGCGGTTAGGGGCAATCAGGAAGGCAGGCAGGCAAGCAGTTGGGAGCCAGCAGTCCTAGATTGTGAGAGGGATGTCCGACTGCCCGTTTAGGCCCGATCTGGATCGGGCCTAAACGGGCAGTCGGACATCCCTCCAGGAGTCCCAAATTGGAGAGGGTACAGGCTGGGCTGAGGGACAACCCCCCGCCGTGCACGAATTTCGTGCACCGGGCTTCTAGTGTGAATATAAATAAAAAACTGGTTGGAGTGTGAGAAGGTGAGACAAACATCCGATGTCCTTTCTCTGTGACATTAAATTAGGAAACAGAGATGGATCCTTCCAGTCTCACTTCATTCCTCCGTGAGGCTATTAACTGAATGGCCTTCCGTTTGGGCACCAGGTGAACAAGAATAAATGGGTGGCCTTGCTCCCTGCTCCTTTGTTCCTCTTTGGAATATAAAGGAGAACGTGGAGTTGCCGAGGAGTTGCTGGGTGATATTCATAAAACCTGTCAAGTCTCTCCTCTTATTCGTGGCATGCTGTAGCTCTTAAGACATTAAATAATTTAATGCACCAGATTTTTATTGGTAGAAAAGAGGAAAACATCTTAGAGAAGCCTTCAGTCCAGTCTAGCAATTCAAATGATTGTCTTACTATGTTATATGCAAATTTCCACACAGAGACCCAAAGTTAGTAATTTCCAAATTATACAGATATAGGACACATGGACCTCATGAGTATTAAAACAGGCAATCACTAAAAGTTTAAAATGTAAACATAAAATACACAAATGTTTTATTTTTCAGTATAATGAAAATTGTTCATTGTTTTTCTCTGTATAGAAATCTTTAAATAATTTGGATTATATATTTTTTAAGGTTTTGAGGTCATTCTTTGTCTCCATTAAACCTGCCTGAGTGAGCCAAGTAGATTTTTTAAAAGAAACAAACAAATTAAAAAAATTATAACTGTTAAGGAATATTTATTTGTTTTTGAACATGCACACAAGATTTGCTTTCAAGACATGACTCAAGTTTTTCAGTCTCTGGTATTTGTATTTTTATTTTTAAGACTATATAGAATTTGTTTTTGAAATTGGATTATTACTTGAGTTTGCTTTTTAAATGTAAACTATACATACATTAATTAGTCTAGTAAATTAGCACAACATACTGATTCTTTTTATTATAAAATTTTAAATTAAATTAGAATAAAGCAAGTAAATAATATATAATGTTAAATTTGGATGCTATCCCTTGGGTCTGAAGACGGGGTACCACTCAATGTAAGTTGATCGCAGCTGCACCTGTGAGAACAGTGCAGGGAGAATAATCAGGCAGATGACTGCGTGTGAGAGCCCAGAGCCAATGGTGTCATGATATTCTCAGTTATCAAAACGTTAAGGTCCAAAAAGTGAGGATATGTTAATAGAGCTGTCATAGCCCCAGTTTGAAAGTTCCATTTAAAAATGTTGTGATATGTTGTATTCACCAAGAAAAATAAGTGAAGAATTGAAGCTATTTATTTCCTGCTTCGCCTGCAGCTCTGAGCTTCCCCAGAGAGTCTGCACTGACAACCGCATTCCAGGTGAGGTCAGGTTTTAATTATTTTTATTGTGATTTCAAAGAACTGTGTTCCTTCCCTTTGTTGTACTTCAGTGCTCATTTACATATTTACTTGATTATTTGATACCTAGAGGCCCGGTGTATGAGAATTCAGGCACTGGGGGGATCCCTCAGCCTGGCCTGTCCCCTCTCATGGTCCGGGAGCCCTCAGGGGATATCCTACTGATGGCTTAGGCCTGCTTCCTTGGGGAGCGGGCCTAAGCTGCAGTCTGGCCTCCCTCTGTGGGAAGCGACTGGCCAATCAGGGGAATGTACCACCCCTATCACCCCGCCACTGTGGCCAGCCCTCCTTGGCTCTCACAGCCGCTGTGGCTTTGTCCAGAAGGACATCAGGAAGGATGGCTGGAAGACGTCCAGTCTATCTGGTCTAATTAGCATATTATCCTTTTATTAGTATAGATAAGTATTTCTCTAATTATTTATCATCAGACTCTAGCACAATACATTGACTCAATAAATGACTTTTAACTTGATGAATGATTGAGATGACTTTTGCTGAACGTATTTGTTTGGGACATATTTATTCAGAACATACTTGTTTTTCCTTCAGAATGCTGGGCTGATGGTGGACATGAGTATTTCTCCTTTTATTTTGTCTTAAGATTTACATATACTAGTACATAGTTTCTTTATTATAGAAAATATTACATTTGAGAAAGATGTTGTCTATTGTGATTAATATGACCGGCTTGATATGAGGATTTAATTCCCTATTGTGACATCCTTCTATTTTATTTACATGTCTCTTGAACCAAGTGCTCTGACAGGTTTTGTCAATTATGTTTGAAATGCAGACACTTTTGAATCTGGAGATTTCTTTCTCCAGTTCAGAAGGCGATTGTTTTTCCTGATTAGGAATATAAAGATAATAACTCCTTGTAGGCAAAGGTTGGGCAGGTTTAAAAATCTATAAAAGATTAAGAGTTTCTTATTTTTGAGGTTACTTAGCAATGACCAACACTCTTATGTATGTGGTACTCACCTTGGCCTTCCTCTGCATTGCCTCATGGGACTTTGGAGAGAAAGGTAATAGTGTGGACATGCAATTGATGTTACTATGACATAAATAATAGATATTCTAAATCCATTTGATATTGTGGTCTCCTTCCCCATCCATTCTATGGGACTATGGCAAACTGACCTAGTCCCATAGGCAGTAGTTGCTGTTACCTAGGGACTTGACATTTTTCTGTTGAAGGATTTAAAATTGTGACTATACATTTATTTTCCAAATCTTAAAACACTGAGAAGCTTAGAGGCTACTAAGGAATGATCAGACAAAAATTTAATGAAAATGGAAACCCAGAATGTTGTACTAAGCAAATAAATTCGTTTTATCCTAGGCAAACTTGGAGAATCTGCTTTTAAGTTTTTAGGTAGGGGAAGAAGAGTGAGCAAAGAAAGCTGATCTAGTTCTGCTGGGGGAGGGAATACTTTGGTAGCAACCACAGAGCTGAAAGAGCTGTAATTTCTTCTAAATCAGCCATCTCCACGTGTTACAAGGAAATGATTTTTTCCCACTTAATAGAGAAAAGGGAAACAAATTCTATTGAACACTGTAATCACAAGCTCTATAGGACAAATCACATCACTCAGGTTGCCCAAAATACCTTGAGGTGTGAGTTTCACTTAAAGTGGGCATGATCCATGGTGCACTGCTGAAGAAAATGCTAATGACTTCGGAAAGAAGGCCCACTAAACCTAGATCTCAAAGAATTCCCACAAATAACTGGCCGAAGGAAAAGAAGAGCAATAATGAGCAAGAATTAAAAAACAAAAACACTAGAAGGAGGAAATGACTTGTAAAGACTTCAAACATTGAAGCTACCAGGCATATTATTATTAAAGTATAATAATAATAATAAAAAACAAATTATATGTTTGAAAAAAGACAAGCTTGAAAAAATCTTTAGAATGTGGGAAACTATAAAAAAAGACCAAACAGATTTGAAAATTAACAACAACAAAAATGAGTACCCAAGAAATAGAAGATATAATAATTGAAAATAAAATTTAATGACTCAATGAATACATTTAATAGCTAATTAGATAAAGCAATAGGAAAATTAGTGAACAACAAGTTTGAATATAAGAAAGTATTTAGAATACAAAATTGATAGAGAAAGAAACCATAAAAATAAGATAAAAAATCATGGAATCCTACCTAATAAAAGAGTAATATGCTAATTGACTGTACCTTCGCTATGCCCACAGCCAATCAGGGCACTATGCAAATTAACCCAGCAAAGATGGCGGCCCCCACGCGCTGTCCCACCCCCCCATCACTGAGCCGCTAATGGACCCAGGCCAGCGGGAGGCATGGGACCTCCCGCCACTCTGATTGCTGAGCTGCTGACAGACCTGGGCAGCGGAGGCGCCCAGATCGCGGTTGGTGGCACGGGGCCGGGCAGCACCTGCCCCACGCTGGCGCCGCCGCCGCCGCCCGGGTCCAAGCCCTGACCCTGAAAGAAGAAGGAAGGCGGTGGCCAGAGCCAAGGCTTGGGTCCCCAGTGCCAGTGGAAAACTGGTGCAGGCAGCCAGATGAAGGAAGGTCTATTGCATGAATCTTCGTGCAACGGGCCTCTAGTATTAACATAATAAAGTTCAACATCTGTCTAATTAAAGTTCTAGAAGGAGCAGGAAGAGAAAAAAGAAACATAAGCAATATTAGAATAAATAATTCTTGGGATATTTCTAGAAATAAAGAGAGATACCAATCTACAGATTCTAAGAGCAACCATTAAACTGACAGCTGGCTTCTCAGTATCAAAGTGATGATGGGAGCAAAGCACTGCGGTACCTTCAATGTCCTGAAAGAAAGTGCCAACATAGAATTCTCTACCAAGTGAAAGGAAATGTCCAAAATTAGGCTAAACGAATGAGGTCTTAAGAGAGACCAAGTCAGAAAGATGTTCCTATCAGCAGGTGCTTATTAAAGGAAAATCTGAAAGATGTATTTCAGGCAGAAATAAATTGATTCTAAAGGAAAGATTGGAGATTGTGAGAGGGATGAACAATAAAAGAAGTTAAATTTATCAAAATGATGATGACAAAGCTTGTCATGACTGATTTAGTGTGTAGTTTGCTTTACTGTTGCTGTAATGACTGGCCATGTCTTAAACCGCTACCCTTATGCTGAGCTAACTCTTCATATGCTGCCTTCCCTTTCAACTTGCTATGAGTATTTGTTTTCCTTTATTCACTATGTGGGCAAATCTTAATTATTGTATTGGATAGAAGAGCATTTATCTAGTAATTGCAAAGTATTGTGATAATAGATTTAAATCTGGTTTTGAAATAAAACAAATGACTTTAGTTTTGATAATATTTGTGATTTAAAGTGAGATATTTCAAGACTATTATAATTAGATCTGGAAAATGAAGGAACTAGAAGAAAATATTGCTTAAATCAAGTCTAGGTTAAATAAACATAGTAATTATAATGCTAATAAAATAATAGTAACTATAACTATTTCTTTTACTTCTCTACTTATTCCCAATACTACCATGTTTTAAAAATTATTATTGATTTGAAGATATTTTGAACATGTTCTTGATAACTTATCTTCACTAGTTATATACACTGAAAATACCTAATTCCTTTGGGTAGACTGTCTTTTATGGGGCCATTTGTTAAATGAATTATTAATGTCATTATAGTCAGTTTTATTATTTTCTATTAGAATTTATGTTTTTATGCCTTGTTGAAAGAAACTACATGAACTTTCTATTTATTTAATATTTATTTTATGAAATTTATATTTATTCAATATTTATTTTCTTTAATATAGTTGTGTATTTTTTCTATAAAATGTACTTTGCTGCTAGATACATTCTAAAGTTCTTATAATTTATGCTGCTTAGTAAATGAATCTCTTAAATTATATGTTCTTCATGTTTTTTTGCCTAATTTATTGATATGCCTATTGTTTTAAAATATTGATCTTTGATATTGTTGACCACTTATATTAATTATCCCATGTCTGTGAGATAGGTGATCATATTATTTATATATACACTCTTATTTACAATTCTTTCCTATCTCTATACCTCTTATTACTGATTTTTATTTTTTTTGTTACTGCATTGGATATAATCTTGTTAAATGTAGGTGTATCAACATCACGTTTTCTTTTTAATTTAACAGAAATGTTCCTCACAAGTCACTGTAAAATTGGAAGTTCTTCAAAGGTATTTGGTAAGTCCCAGACCTTTCTGCTCTGTCAACTGCCTTAAAAGATTGTCTTTGTATTTCTTAAAGAAAAGAGAAACATTTATGGGTGGAAGTTATGATGTCCTTTGGAAATATGATGCTGAAATGCATGGAATGTCTCCACAGGAATAAAATGGACTTTTGTAGATCAACAGAAGCACGTTGGTTATAATTTTAGGGGCTCATGGATCGGCTAAATATCTTCTTTTGACTCAAAGTTCAGACCCTTTGATCTAAAAGAATTTTCTTCATTAAGACATTCAACAGACATTACTTTCTATTTATTTATTTATTTATTTATTTACTTTTATTTTTTAAATTTCTTTATTGATTAAAGTATTACATATGTGTCCTTATCCCCCCATTAACCCCCCCCCCCCACTCTTGAATACCTATGGCAACGACTGAGATATACTGTGTGCGTGGAAAAGAGCACGTTGGAACCCATGCACATGAGCTGCTCCCAGTGTAACACAGACAGAGGTCTTTGAGGAGAATATATAAATCTTTATCTTAGTGACTTCTTTCTTTGAGTTTTTTGTGGAAGTGCATGGTTAAATTTCAAACACCATTTTGTTATTATGTAAAAGTTCCTAAATTCAAGAATAACACTAAGGCAGGAAAAGGAGACTGAGTTCATACAAAAATAAAGTAATACATTCCATCTGGCTTCTCTAATCCCATTAGATTTGTTCTTTTCTAAATTTCACCCCATTTCAGCATAGGACTCTGGTACCTCCTTGAAAGGTTTTATTTTTGTTCAGCCAACATGCTGGTACTCAGAGCTTTTTTATTAGTAGTTTTGCAAGAATGTCTGCTGGTCATTTGGCTCAAAAGGAATAACGGATCCCTTAGGCATTTTGGAGAAACTTTGCCTTTGCTTTCTAATACTTCATTGACAACTGACAATACATAACTGGAGAAGATGCTTTGGTTACACTGGTGGTAGTGACAGACATCGCCTTCTGGGCAGAGTGTGGCCACGCGCTGCACCGGGGACGGACTGATAGTGGGACGTTATCTCAGCTGCAGCGCTGGCTGGCTTCCTGTGAAGGAGGATTGTGCTCCCAGGCCTCTCCGCTGCTTTCCAGGCCTCCTGCGCATGGAGCCGGTTTACACACACTCAGAGGAGGCCTTCTGCGTGTGGCTGGGTAACCTCGCCTTTTCCCTGGATCTTTAAAAAGAGGATGTCAAATTGGTCAGAGCTCTCGTGGGTGTGTTTCTATTCCATCAATCTTTGAAATGAAATTGCTTACACCTGCTTCTAGGGAGCTTTCAGGAGGGAGTTTTCATTTCAAATGATTAATACATGCAGTGTTCTCCTCACTAACAACTAATGCTAAAAATAAAACAGAGAAATACTCCTTTAAATGAAGTTTCCAGCGAGTTTGGGGGCAAAGTATAACACCTAAATTTGCATATGTGCCCTTGCCTATCAGCTGAAGTTTAAATTTGATGTATGAGAAGGTAAAAGACTTGGGGAAAGCACAACTATTGCAACAATGTAATAAAAACAATTAGTGCATCTACTGCTAAAACTCAGGCAGCTTATCCATTGACTAATCATGGATGTATGTTCTTGGATATAATTGTATTGTCAATCGGTTTCTTTCCCAGAATTGGTAAAGTTAACTATCAGTCAATTATTCTAAAATGGAATCCCTTCCAAAAAAATAGTTCTGTGTTATTCCTATACTAAATGCTTAATATTCAGGTTGAACTATTGGATCAAGTTCATGCCCAGTCTTGAATTTGATCTAAGACTTAAAAGTCTTGATCTTTTGTTTCATGAATATTTCATTCGCCTGAACGTTTTCCTTTTACAGAGTGAGTGAGAGCGAAGCACATTCTTTATTGCTAAAGTTATCCGTTTTGCTTGGCATTTTAATTTACTTTCTTAAACTTTTTAACTGAGGACCATTTCAATGCCAGTGAGCATGCTTTATCACATTTTTCAGATGACTACATTTTCTCTTTGAAGTTTTTCTTTTTTAATTCTCCTAAATCTTGAGAATATTTCCCATCGAGGTTTAGCTTACGAGCATGACATTGAACTCATACCGAAGTCATTCTTCTATGAGCTAGGGATTTTTGTTGGTAGGTGACTAACTTCAGTTCAAGGAATGTGTCTAAATGACTACTAGAAATGATTACATGTGAGTCATCTTCACTTTTCTAACTAATTGATGGTAATGTGACTTATTCAGAATTAAGTGTATTAATGTAAGTAACTTTATCTTGGAGAATATTTAATACAAGTTGTTAAATACCTACCATAAGTAGTTAATAGCTGTCACATCCACCTCTCCCCACAATGTTGTCTGACTTCATTAAGTGGGAGGAGGATGAGCAGCTTCCTGCGAGGTCTGCACTTAGCTGGGAGGGGAAGCGGAGGGGATGGACTGCTGTTCGCTTCTGTATCTCCTATGTACACTAGATAGATACATTGACGTGAGTTGCAAAGAACCACATGAAAGCTATTGATTTCAAATTAACCACCCGTGCTGATACAATTTAATTTTAGTGCTATGAATTCTTCAAATATCTTTTGACTTCTAAGGGTTTGCTTTTTCTCATTTCATTCTCGTCTAATAACTGGTGGGTAAGTGATGATCACATGTATTTAGTAAGTCATATAATCGGGATCAAGAAACAGAGTTTCTGAAAACCTATCTGGTCATCTTTAAGCTCAATTTCAATTATATAAATTTCATCCTTTCACACACACACACACACACACACACACACACACACACACACCAAAATCATTGCCTATATTTGGAGCTTCATTTATTTAAATCAGATGTCTTGATACCATCTTTAGCAGGGACTTTATCCAAGCAGTCCAAAGGTTCCAAAATTGTGGTCAGCAGCTTGAACCTAGCCTGGAGATGCGTTCTGTTTGTCTCATGCACTGTTTAATATTTAAAAGTATGGAATTAGCATAAAAACCTGGATTCCCAGCTCCTCTTAAAAAGTGGGAATACTGGACCACAAAGATTCTTTGTTTCTATTTGGAAATCACCAAATGCTGATGAGTAGCTGCCTCCTTGATAGAAGAGAGTTTATCTTCAGTAACCATCCTTCGTGTCCTCCTGACACTGAGACCGAGTGTCAGCTGTAACCGGAAGTGAACGTGAAGCACTGTGGTACCAGGCTTCTTCCATGAGGCCCACTTACCTCCTCTTTGCTACCAGCCTGACTAATGCAGCCATTGACTGGCGACTCCTGATGAATCACATCCTCCTTTTGGCTTGTTTTTATTAAGTTCTTATTTGAACTTCTCATTATCAGTCGTCCCCTAAATGATGGTGCTCTCTGGAAAAACATACAGGATTGCATTATGAAAGCCTTTATCATCCTACAAAATCTTTCTAGGAGGCTTCTGATGTCCACTCCTCAGTGAAAAGTCTCACATGTGTATATCTGGCTCATCGTTCTCTTTCTTTTTATTTGATTTGAGGCTTCCACATCTCACTTCTTATTGCACATCTCCATTTGGGTGTAGTGTAGATATCTATTATTACTGAATTTTCCAGACTGGTACCCAGATTTGATCTTCTTCTATAGTCCTAGATTCAAAATATCATTCTTTGGTTATCACAACATAGAAACATTCAAGTTTTCTGTTACTCTCACTCTTTTTCTCAATTCCTAAGACCTATGAGTAACCAGGTTATGTTCATTCCACCTCTGAAATCCACAATTTTGACTCAAAAAAACCCCCAAAAAACAAAACCCACACTTGCCACTTATGTCTGTACTAGAAACATAAAATGAATAAATATAAAATAAAATTCTCCCAACTTCTAAATGTTCCTAAATTAGACCCATGAGTAGAAAATTGCAATTCATTGTGACATGAAAAATGGTAGAGTTATATAGAGGACATCACAGGGCTCAGAAGAATGCCACATAGGCCACATGGAGGGAGATTAGTGTAGGAAGTGGTAGTGTTGTTTCAACTAAATGATGCTTTTGTTGAGTTAGCCAATGATGAATTCAGGGAATGAGAATTCTCTGTAAGAGGATAACTATAGAGATAGAAGGACAGGTAGATGTAGGGAAATTTATAAGCAGCCAGGTTTGCTAGAGGATAAAGAATAAGGTAGGGAGTGTGGTAAATAGTTGGAGAAACAGAAATTGCATTATGAAAGGCCAGCCTCTCCTTCAACAATACTTTTACTTCTAAAAACAAAACAAAAAAATTCATTCTTCTCTTCTTCTTTCATAATGTATTTTAATGTCCATTTCTCATAAATGATTAACAAAATAAGAATGAGTTTTCTTTTCCAGGAGGAAAAAGAGCTTAATCCTCCAACCCTCATAGGAAGTGAGTGAGTGGCAATAATTGTGGATCTTTCAATGCAGCAGAGAAAAGTAATGAAAAAGAAAACAGCTGTTTCCCTTCAACAGGTTGACTAATCACCTCTTGAAACATATTTTCTTTAAGTGAAAACTCTCAAAGTATTTCTGAATATGATGCATATATGTAAATTTTATTAAACTCCCAATTAAGATTTTTGGGTAAGTAGGATATAAATTCTATCAACTTGGTCAAACTAATAATATGGCAAAACTCAGTAAAATCTACCTGAGTGATTGTACTATCCATGTAGTATCAGATATAAAAGTGTAAATTCTTATCTGAAAAATATTTGTTTCAAAAGCCTTAAATATGGATTTCATGTTACAAAATCTTTAATTTGAATTTTCATTGAATTCCTTCTAATATTTTATAGATAAGTATTATTTTGTAAATATTTTTTAATAATTTGTGATTCCAAATTATTTTTCAAAATGATTTGACTAGCAAAATACCCTTTAAATCACACATGGTTAAGTAAGGGGGACATGCAGCCAACCAATGATTCTCTCTCATTATTGATGTTTCTATCTCTCTCTCTTCCTTTCTAAAATCAATAAAAATATATGAAAAAAGAAAAGAAAAAAGGAATTATTTAAATTATAATGCCAATAAATATTATATCCCCTGTTGTATAGCTGGCTACAGTAAAGAAAAATATTAATTCTATGAATAATTATATGTGCTTGAAAGTTATACATATTTTTAATCATTCAAAACCATAGGGAAACTCTACTCACTTTCAGATTCAGCCTATGGAAATATTCCAACCTGCAGGACTGAGTTAATATATATTCTCTTCCTTTTGAGGAAATTAAGTGACCTTAAATTCATACTATGTAGACAGATTTTAGGCTTAGCATTAATCTGTCAAGATTTATCTCTCTTTTTGGAGCATCCAAGAAAATTAAAGCAGTAAAGCTTGCTGAGCTGGTGCTGTGTGCACGTGGGAAAGGAAGGGCCGTGTTCTCTTAGAAGCAGGTTTTACCACAGGAATTCGAATATTTCCAAATATAAACTGCGCATCCAAGAAATCACTGGGAATTTATGACTATGCTTTCTTTGATCTCTTAACATATAAAAATGCTATAGCATCCCTGATGTTTTTTCTCCATATGCTCAATGTTTTTGTTAATAAAGATAATGCATGAACATGTGCATACAGATATATCAGTGAAAGGAAATAAGGCATTTCTCTAAGAAGTAAAATCCTGCATTATACACTTAAGAAACATACATTGTCCCTTATTATTCAGCATGTCATAAGGAAGAATAATTTTACTCTCAGAGTTTACAAATAAAACTTTCTTGTGAAAGAGTCATTCATACATTAGACACATTCCAGCAAGAACTGTTGCGATTCTTGATCATTCAATAGACAAGCGCATAAATTTGTCAAACAGGATGCTAACGCAAAATTTAAAATTGTGAGGCAGTGTTCTTAGAGAGCCATTATTGTAAAGTGGCTTTTTAAAAATTAGTGTTTAGGCTGACAGCTATCAGGGTGGGGTGTTGGGTGGATGAAGGAATTGAGCAAAAAAGAACAACAACAAAAAAAAAAGAGAGAAAAAAAACACCTCCTGGACATAGACAACAGTGTGGTGATTGTGGTGGGGCAGGGGCGTGGGGAGCTATAGGAGGGTATGGGGGATGAATGATGATGGAAGGAGACTTGGGGTAGTGAGCATACCATACAGTGTACAGATGATGTTTTATAGAATTGTGTACCTGAAACCTGTATAATTTTGTTAACCAGTGTCACCCAAATAAATTCAATTAAAAATTAGTTTTAAAGACAGTTTTAGATTTTATGTTAAGTGCTCTTATCACAACAACAAATAATAAAAGTAGAGGGAAGTGGGCGGTGATAGAGGTGTTTGTGGCATAGAGTGTGGTGGTTCCATGCGTTTGTACCTACCTCCACACCCATCCAGCTGTATACATTAGCTATGCACAGCCTGCATGTCAATCATACATCAATGACCTGGTAGTCAAAAAGAGGCTTTCAACCTTATTTTGTTACTGGATAAGGGCACAGCTGTGTCAGTGAGTGGTCACACTGGGGTAAAGAGAATTAAAAGAAATATTCCGATAATTAAGATGAGCAGATCATCAGCCTCAAAGTTAGACTAACTGGCCTTGTGTTTCCACTAAGCCGGATATCACAGACACATTTTTTTGCTAAAAAAGGTTCAGATGGGCCCTGTGAGGTCCCACTGCGTGTCACTGCCTCTCATTTCCTTCATTGCGCTCACAGTTTCCTCATTTGAGAGCCCCAGTGTTACCTCTGATCCGCTATCTTCCGCTGGTGTTTTCTCGTGCCACTCTGACACCGATTGGCCCTGTCTGGCTCAGGGAGGTGGTGACTCACCACTTCTCTTTCTCCTTTCTTGTGGAAAATGGAGAGTAGGGCCCTCTTGATAAAAGTGTCTGTGTGGGCAAAATACGAAAACGAGAGAACTGTCTTTTCACACATTTTCAAAATGTTTTCTTCTTCTGAAAGGGTCATGTGCTTAAATGAATAAATTTTGCTCTCCAGCATGTAGCCACATCCTGTCTTCGTGTGCATTGCATCCCTAGCGGTAGTTATACATGAACCTCCAGGAAATTCCTCCTGGGACGTATGAATAAAAGCGTCAGATAAAAGTGGACAGCTGCTTCATAACACTAATAAACTCAGGTAAATGTAAATTACATGCTGAATAACATAAATGTTAGTGTTGTTTCTTTTTTTTTTTTTTAATCACCAAGGTCTGACAGTGCTTAGTAAACTACTTTGTTTATTGCAAAATATACTAAGGATGATTGTGATTTAAAAATAATGACTCCCCTTTTAAGTGCTTGAGTCCCTGTCTTTAGGATTCTTTTTATTGGTCAATGGCCAAAATGGAGAGGATTTAAAGTGAAATAAGCTTAGGAGTCCAAGTTGGCCAATGGGAGACACACAACAGACACCCAATACCACGGAAGCTTCGGTGCTGGGCGGTCTGCCTTCTGCTTTTCGGGGTCCTTCCTTTCCCGTCTCTAATTCAGCTGATGCTCATCTTTGTTTTGCTGCTGGTCAGGCTTCTGCCTTTTCTGGTGACTCAGTTGGCCTCTCAGGCTCTAGTCACTGGTGAGTGAGTGTGTCCCTGAAATCCACTCCTTAACACTGGTTCCTAGTGACCTGCTCACGGTCATAACCATGTCGGGCTTTCTCGTGGGGTACCCTTGCCCTCACCGACTGAGGCAGCGCACTTGCTCACCCATGCATGTGCAATGGCTCCTGTTTAACTCAAACACTTATTCTGTACTTTCTCTTCACTTATATCTATTAATTTATACTCCTTCCTTTTTTGAAAAGGATAGAGCCAAACTCTCCTTTCCAGAATTATTCTTTGTATGTAATTTAAATTCCTTTGATTCTTTAAGTTGGTTGCAAGAGGGTGAGAACTGGAAGAAATGTGAACTAGTCCCATTTGTACATAAAGATGAATATGAATATACAGGGTGGGCAGAAGTGGGTTTACAGTTGTGAGTACACAAAATATTTTATTCTTGTATTATTACTTATTAATTGTAGTATTATTTTTCCCCATTAAAACAACTATAAACCTACTTTTGCCCAACCCTGTATTAAATGTATTAATTATCACTATACCTAAGACCTGGGAATTGTAATTGAAAAGATAATTATCTTTAGTTTGATGAAAGAAAAGAGAGGAAAATAAATTATTCCAAACCTAAAGTTATTCCTGTCAATGAAATTAAAGACTGTAGGATAAGTTTTAAAACTTGAAAATATCAATAACATTCAATTCTTACAAAAAGAAAAAAGAACATAGTATAGTCCTTAGTTTAATTGCCCCCCCCCCTTTTTTTTTCTAGAACTTGGTTCTTCAGTGATTTGTTACTCTGCCATCTCATATTTACTTCATTTGTTTCTAAGCTGTCTTTTTTATTGTTGTTGTTTTCCCCAATATAGATTCCAAAGATAATTTAATTTCTTCTGACTTTGAAGCTCATAGACCTACAGGCAAGCAAACATGCAGCTGTATTGAGTTTCACTTGGAACTCTATTTCACGTTCTTGGGTTTAGGGCCAGAGCATGCATATTTAGCTGAAATAACCTATGCAAAGTCTTGCAGCCTATTATGTCCAAAGCTCTAAGGACTGTCCTTCTCTCTCTGCATGGAGATATTAAGATACTGTCTTGGTGATTAGATAAGAGAACAATACAATCTTATGCATGCAGAGCCTCATAAAGTTTTAAAATTACTTTAAAATATTCCCATCATTATAATATCAAAATGACAATATTAGCTATTATTTAATGGACCACACATTGTTAAAGTACTCCCCCCAAATCTTGTCACTTAATGCTCCATGAGAAGTTTTGGGGCTTATTATAAGCTCTCTTTAAGCTGTCTGAAGGTCCCCAGGCTTAGGAGTGTGGGCTCTGCCCTGGAGATGAGGTTCAGAAATAGTGAGGTTGCTGGCCTTGACCTCTCACAGGTCAAACTAGTGTTAATGTAACTAAGATACATAATTCATTGTATTGACTTAGTATAACATCTCATTAGTTATACATTTCTCTTTTTCCTTTTAAAATATCATATTAATGACATCCTGATTAAATATTTCATCTATTTGGTATGTGTTAAATAATTAGTATTATGGAGTTCTAGTTTATAGTAATTAAAAAATAATTTTCTTTACGTAAAATGTGAGCTACTGTGCATTTATCAACAGGACACACAAAAGCAAGAGTGTGTCAGTAGTTGTGCTGTTACTAAAAATATTCTTGACATGCAATGGGTGAATCAACCCTTCCTCCTCACATCTCTCCCTCATCCCCCTCTTTCAGTATGTTATCCTGACTGTTTGTTTACATAGCACTTAAAACCTTCTAACATAGCATGTACTTTACTTATTTGTATTTACTTTTATTTACTGCTTTCCATGCTATAATTTACCAGGAGACAAGGCAAAATTAAGGAAGTTGTTTAAAAGTTAAAGTCACTCTTCAACCCAATTTATATTAATTTTGTCACCAATAAAATGATAGAAATATCAACCATTTTATAACATCAGAACAACCAAAAATGAGAGAGCAAATGGGAAAGAAAACATTCTTTAAATTGATACAAAAAGTCACTCAAGCAAAACAAAAACCTAGAGGCAGGCAAATATGAGCTGTATTATACTAGATAAATTATACAGATGAATTAGATTAAAAAAAAAGTTTAATGGGAGACAGAGAAACAAAGATTAGCTTACAGAAACTATGCAGGCCAGACGGGAATGGCAAGAAATATTCAAAGTGATGAATAGCAAGAACCTACAACCAAGACTACTCTACCCAGCAAAGTTATCATTCAGAATTGAAGGGCAGATAAAGAGCTTCACAGATAAGAAAAAGCTAAAGGAGTTCATCACCACCAAACCAGTATTATATGAAATGCTGAAAGGTATTCTTTAAAAAGAGGAAAAAGAAGAAAAAAGTAAAGATAAAAATTATGAACAACAAATACATATCTATCAACAAGTGATTCTAAAAATCAAGTGAATTAAAAATCTGAGGAACAGAATAAACTGGTGAACATAATAGAATCAGAGGCATAGAATGGGAGTGGATTGATAATTCTCAGGGGGAAGGGGGTGTCTGTGTGGGGGGTATGGGAAGAGACTGGACAAAAATCATACACCTATGGATAAGGACAATGGGGGGGAGGGAACCGGGTGATGGGGAGATATGGGGGGAAAAAAGGAGAAACAATTGTAATAATCTGAACAATAAAGAATTATTTAAAAAAATAAAAGCAAAAGATTACGATGAGCATAATGTATTAGGCATATCCAACTTCACTGCCCCACAATATTATAATCTTACTAGAGACCCGATGCACGAAATTTGTGTAAGGGGCTCGCCCCCCACCACAGAGGCGGTTGCCTCTGCCTCGGCCCCTACGGCTCTGCGGCTTAGTCCAGAAGGTCTTCAGGAAGGTCCTCTGGTCTAATTAGCATATTATACTTTATTATTATAGATTATACTCAACAATATTGTAATCTATATATATATATATAAAAGTCCAGTGATTGACTAGCGGAATGACCAGAATGATTGGTCGACCAGTTGCTATGATTTGCACTGACCACAGGGGGCAGACGCTCAATGCAGGAGCTTCCCTCTGGTGGTCAGTGTGCTCCCACAGTGGGAGCGCCGCTCAGCTGACCAGCATGAGTGACTGCTCCCATAGCGGGCTGATCCCCGCAGGCCAAGCTCCCCACCAGTGCACGAATCTGTGCACTGGGCCTCTAATCTTATTATATTAAACTAACTTGGTTAAGCAGTGGAGTTAAAAAAGAATTGCTTCAAAAAGTACTCTAACCCTATAATATTTATCTAACTACTAGAGACCCAGTGCACGAAATTCGTGCATGGGTGTGTGTGTGTGTGTGTGTGTCCCTCTGCCCAGCCTGCATCCTCTCCAATCTGGGACCCCTTGAGGGATGTCCGACTGCCCGTTTAGGATCAGGCCTAAACGGGCAGTCAGACATCCCTCTCACAATCCAGGACTGCTAGCTCCCCACTGCTCGCCTGCCTGCCTACCTGATTGCCCCTAACTGCTTCTGCCTGCCAGCCTGATCATCCCCTAATCACTCCCCTGCCAGCCTGATCGACACCTAACTGCTCCGCTGCTGGCCCGATTGACCCTAACTGCCCTCCCCTGCCGGCTTGGTCACCCCTAACTGTATTCCCCTATAGGCCTGGTTGCCCTCAACTGCCCTCCCCTGCTGGCCCGGTCACCCCTAACTTCCCTCCCTTGCCAGCCTGGTTGCCCCCAACTGCCCTCCCCTGCAGGCCTGGTTGCCCCCAACTACCCTCCCCTGCAGGCCCGGTCTCCCCTAACTGCCCTCCCCTGAAGGCCTGGTCCCCCCCCCAACTGCCCTCCCCTGCTGGCCTGATCACCCACAACTGCCCTCCTCTGCTGGCCATCTTGTGTCCACATGGGGCCAGCCATCTTTGACCACATGGGAGCGGCCATCTTGTGTGTTGGAGTGATGGTCAATTTGCATATTACCTCTTTATTATATAGGATACAGTCTCTAACTCTAAAAGTAACCATATAAAGATGAGAGAAACAATTAAGTATTTTATTTGTATGGCTTGTATGTGATATGGTCAAGAGCAATTGCACTGGGCACATTAAATGGGCCAGGATGACTTTATTCAAGACTCTTGCAATAGGGGGGAGAGATCGGACTCAGCTCCTCTGACAGAAAAGGTAGAGTTCTTAAGCCCTGGGGTGAGTGAGTGGAAAAGTACTAGAGGATTTAGGAAGGAGGCTGGCCATTGTGAGTCCACCATCTGTGCTTGTTAGTGGTCGCCCATGGAAGTTAGACTCCTACCCTCCCACTGAGGCTGGGGGAGGGGCTCTATCTTTCTTGATGAGAACAGTTCACAGGAATGGCCAGGTCTTGGTAAAGACATACCTGGGATACAAACCTGGCGAGAGGCTGAGAAGATCTCAAAGCAGCAGATAAAGAGTTTGCAATTTTAAGTTTTTTTTTTAAAATCAATGCTCTAAGGAAAGGAAGGTCAGGCACCTACTGTCAGAAGGAAATTTGACTAAAGTTTGGTCCAGATGCAGGGAGCATTCACACATCTTGGTCAGTAAAAGAAACCGTGTTTTGGGTCTCCACAATGAGCTCTCTCTTTTCTCTTGTAGTAGCAAATGTTTGCAGACCAGAGGAAACCATTCTTTGGCTGTGGCCCATTGCAGAGATGAACAAGTGAGTGGATTCCAGTGTAAGAATGTTTTCTTCTTTCCTTGCATTCAGAGTTGCAGCATAGAGAATGCTGCTCCATTACCTCAAAAGTGATAAAAATCTTGATGGAATTCTGTAACAGTGTATTATCAATGTAGAAAACTGTATTATTTATGGTAGTTTAAAGTACTTATATGGGTATTATTTGTTTGACTTTACTGTTCAGTTTGCTATCTCTAAATAATTTGGGAACGTTAAAAATAGCCAACATAGGACTATATCCAACAACTTGTTTACCTGGTATTCACAGATAGATATTAGGAATAACATACCACTTCAAGTAGACAAAAAGAAGCAAATATAGGATGGAAATCTGTAACCCAGTACATGGTCAAGTAAATTTTTATATATGTAAGGATCTATCCTATCTACTAAAAGAGAAACATGCAAATTGACCGTACCTCCGCTATGCTCACAAGCCACGCCCACCAGCCAATCAGGAGAGTATGCAAGTTAACCCAACCAAGATGGCGGTTAATTTGCATATCCAGGTGCAGAACGAAGAGTGAAGACAGCATAGAAGGAAGCCAAGTGCTGCAGAAGGGAGTTGAAGCTGCGGAGAAGCAAGCAAGTGGGTCGGCAGAGAAGGGAGGGAAGCAGGTGGGGCAGCGGAGACCGCTGCAGGAAGCCCTATTCTTGAAGGAATCTTCCAGCAATGGGCCTCTAGTTTTATATAAAATTATATATTGCTTAATATAAAATAACTAGAGGCCCAGTGCACGAAATTCATGCACAGAGGGGGGTTGTCCCTCAGCCCAGCCTGTACCCTCTCCAATATGGGACCCCTCAAGGGATGTCTGACTGCCCGTTTAGGCCCGATCCTGGTGGGATCGGGCCTAAACGGGCAGTCGGACATCCCTCTCACAATCCAGGACTGCTGGCTCCCAACTGCTTGCCTGCCTGCCTTCCTGATTGCCCCTAACCACTTCTGCCTGCCAGCCTGATAACCCCCTAACCACTCTGCTGCCAGCCTGTTTGCCCCCAACTTCCCTCCTCTGCCGGCCTGGTCACCCCTAACTGCCCTCTCCTGCAGGGTTGATCACCTCCAACTGCCCTCCCTTGCAGGCCTGGTCCTTCTCAACTGCCCTCCCTTGCAGGATGGGTGCCTCCCAACTGCCCTCTCCTGCTGGCCATTTTGTGGTGGCCATCTTATGTCCACATGGGGGCAGGATCTTTGACCACATGGGGGCAGCTATATTGTGTGTTGTAGTGATGATCAATCTGCATATTACTCTTTTATTAGATAGGATAGAGGCCTGGTACAGGGGTGGGGGCCAGCTGGTTTGCCCTGAAGGGTGTCCCGGATCAGGTGGGGGTTCCCTTGGGGCGTGGGGCGGCCTGAGCGAGGGGCCTGTGGTGGTTTGCAGGCCGGCCACGCCCCCTGGCAACCCAACTGGAGGCCCTGGTATCTGGAATTTATTTTCCTTCTACAATTGAAACTTTGTAGCCTGGAGCGGAGCCAAGCCTGGGGCTCCCTCCGAGGCTGGCAGCCATTTCTGTTGGGGTTATAATTGAAACTTTGTAGCCTTAAGCAGGTGGGCCTGGCCAGGGTGTGTGGAAAGCTTTGCTTCCCCTGTTGCAGGGAGCAACCCTGGCCTGCTCTCTCAAGCTCCATTCTGCCGCCATTTGTTTGAATTTGTTTACCTTCTATAATTGAAACTTTGTAGCTTGAGTGGAGGCTTAGGCCTGGCAATGGCAGGCGGAAAGCTTGGCTTCCTCTGTTACCTAGGAAACCTTGCTCTCTGTGGCTGTAGCCATCTTGGTTTGGGTTAATTTGCATGCTCGCTCTGATTGGATGATGGGCGTGGCTTGTGGGTGTGTCGGAGGTATGGTCAATTTGCATATTTGTCTATTATTAGGTAGGATTGTATACATATACTATTATATACAATCTTTTGTGTTAAGTGATTATATTATTTAAGAAAATATATATACACTAGAGGCCCAGTGCATGAAATTTGTGCCTTGGAGGGGGGTCCCTCAGCCTGATCTGTGCCCTCACACAGTCCAGGACCCCTTGCTCCTTACTGCCCGCCTGCTCTCTCCTTACCACTCGGCTCACTGTGGCAGGCTCCTTACCGATGGGCTTGCTGCTCCTTAGCGCTGCTGCAGAGGCAGGAGAGGCTCCTGCACCACCACTGTGCTCACCAGCCATTAGCCTGGCTCTTGGCTGAGTGGCATTCCCCCTGTGGGAGCGCACTGACCACCAGGGGGCAGCTCCTGTGTTGAGCATCTGCTCCTGGTGGTCAGTGCGCATCATAGTGACCAATCGTTTTGGTCGTTCCACCATAACAGTCACTTAGGCTTTTATTGTATAGATATGTATACATACTTTTTAAATATTAAAATGTTTTCTTTCTCCAAATAACTTGGAAATGCATTACTATATAATTTAGAAAGCAATATAGATCCCTATGAAATTGTTATGATTTTAATTAAAGGGTTGCCTAATTATAGAAGGAAACGCATGTGTATCACACTTTGTACTTTTGCTTTCGTTGATGAGAAGTTGAGCAGGCGTGATGTTGAGTCATTAATTTTAGGGGTGGATATATTTTCTTGTTCTTCATCATTGATTCTAAACAGCAAAGGAAATACATGTAGTAAAGTCTCTGTGCTTATGAAATTTTTCATCAAATTATTGCATGGGTTCATAAAAATGTTGAGAAAACTACATGCTTTAATTTATTACCTGCAAATGCAATAGCCTTATTACATAATGGCTTTTATTGACTTATCTCAAAATCTTCAAAAGAACAATTTATAGTATATATTCTTTACTCCAACAAGCATATACTTTCTCTTTGAAAAGCTCTACTCAATTTAAAAATAACATAACTTAAAAAATAGAGCATAGTTAAATTCAACACACTTTTTTGAACAATATGCCATATGTGCTGTATGTAGAAATATGAATGATCCTATTTCCCTTGGTAGACCTTTGTGAGTATTTGTGGGGACATCTCAGCACAGTGTTCTACACGAGAAGTATGTGCAGAGAACTTGAAACTGATGGGCTCTAGAGTCAGACCCTAGACTAAGTGAATTTAGATTCTCATCTTGGCAACTGACTAGCTGTGTGGTTGTTGGCAAGTTAATTAACCTTTCTGAATTCCTATTCCATTTGCATGAAAGGATAATATTATTAGCTGTTTCATTCAGTTGTTGCCTGGATTGCATAATTACTGCATGTAACATGGCTAATCCAGAGCTAGAATTGTATTGTGAACCAGAGATAAATTGTCATGTGGCGGTGGAGCCTGGGTTTGGGCAGAAAGGTAGGGTGACTTCCTGGAACGCTCTCCTCCAGAGATGACTCTGGCTCTTGAGGCTGAATAAAAAAATCTCTACACACAGAAAGGATTGAAGAGAAGGCCAGGAATGGACAGGGTGAGCAGTTGACAAAGACACATGGATGTGATGTTACAATCTTGAAATGTCATCAGTTGTACTTAAGTAACTTGTAAAGTGAAAGGCAGGTGTGGGAGAAAGAGCACTAAAGAGATAAGCAGCAACTTGATCCTGGAAACATTGTACGTTCCTCAAAGGAGACTTGACTTCACCATGGAAGTGATGGCTATAAACTAAAAGTATTTTTTAAAGACTGAATTGGTCATGTTGAATTTTGCATAGGTTTCTCCGGCTGCAGTAGGTTGAGAAAAATAAGATGGGAGGTAGAAAGAGCTTATGAAGCTACTGAAAATGCCCTGGATAATATAGAGTAAGTTGTTTTATAGAGTAAGTTGATAATATAGAGTAAGTCATAAGGATGCATTTACAGGGCTACTGTTTTTGAAATAATACTACTTCGGTCCCATTTTTAAATTTCCATGGGAGGATAAAATTCTAGCTACAGGGCAACTAATTCTCATGGAAATAGCATAAATGGGAGAAAAAAGTTGACATAATTATTGATAATATTTCCCAGGAAAAAAACTGACTTCATGTTACATTACCATGGGAAGTTCAAAACATCTTATGTGATAATTATATAATGACGTGTTTTTCCCCCCTTCCTACCATATAATAATAGTAGTAGTAACAGTAGTGGTAGTAGTCATGGTTATGTGGTAAGGAAAATTGGGTTATATTTGAATTAAAATAATAACATTAAAAAGCATTTAGGTTTATGCCTATTCGTTTGAGTAAGCTCTTGCATCACAAATTATTTGCCTTCTACTGTTTTCATCTTGATGCTTATTAAAGTTTCTATGTGTATGTCCATTGGGGATCCAGAGTGAGATACACAAGTGGTCCTGGTACCTGCGTGGACTGGACATGGGCACAGCGCTGTCACCCACACAGCACCTGGCGAAGGTAGCGCAGCAGTGCTCTCCTTCGTGCATCGGAGGAAACTGACTCAGGATGCAAATGACTTGCCCAAGGAGCAGCCTTGGAATTATGCTCAGGATTTTTGACTTAATATCCAATGTTAATTTTCTCTGGTATCATTGTTCTATGTCCTGAGAATAGTAGAAAACATAATTTGGTCTTTAGGACAGATTCTAGATACCTGAATTTTAACCCTATTACTGATAATGATAAAATGATATTTTGGATAATTTGAGAGTTTTTTCTGAGCCAAGTGAGTTAGTGAACATCAGCCCTGAGTCAGAGTAGAGCAGGCAAAAACAGCTATAAAATAAAAAGGTAAAAGCCAGGCATACAATTAATTTTTTTTAATGAATCTTTATTGTTCAGATTACAATTGTTTCTCCTTTTTCCCCACATATCTCCCCACCACCCAGTTCCCACCCCCCTCTGCCCCTACTTCCCCCCCGCTGTCCTTATCCATAGGTGTATGATTTTTGTCCAGTCTCTTCCCATACTCTCCACACAGACACCCCTTTCCCCCTGAGAATTATCAATCCACTCCCATTCTATGCCTTTGATTCTATTAAGTTCACCAGTTTATTCTGTTCATCAGATTTTTAATTCACTTGACTTTTAGATTCACTTGTTGATAGGTATGTATTTGTTGTTCATAATCTTTATCTTTCTTCTTCTTTTTCCTCTTTTTAAAGAATACCTTTCAGCATTTCATATAATACTGGTTTGGTGGTGATGAACTCCTTTAGCTTTTTCTTATCTGTGAAGCTCTTTATCTGCCCTTCAATTCTGAATGATAACTTTGCTGGGTAGAGTATTCTTGGTTGTAGGTTCCTGCTATTCATCACTTTGAATATTTCTTGCCACTCCCGTCTGGCCTGCATGGTTTCTGTTGAGAAATTAGCTGATAATCGTATGGGAGCTCCCTTGTAGGTAACTAACTGTTTTTCTCTTGCTGCTTGTAAGATTCTCTCTTTGTCTTTTGCTCTTGGCATTTTAATTATGATGTGTCTTGGTGTGGTCCTCTTTGGATTCCTTTTGTTTGGGGTTCTGTGTGCTTCCTGGACTCGTAAGTCTATTTCTTTCATCAGGTGGGGGAAGTTTTCGTTCATTATTTCTTCAAATAGGTTTTCAGCATCTTGCTCTCTCTCTTCTTCTGGTACCCCCATAATTCTGATGTTGGTTCGCTTGAATTTGTCCCAGAGGCTTCTTACACTATCTTCAACTTTCTGAATTCTCTTCTCTTCATACTTCTCTAGAGGAGTGTCCTTGGCCTCTTTGTATTCCAAATCTTTGAGTTGATTCTTGCAATCCTCTAGTCTGCTTTTGGGTCTCTGTATAATATTTTTTATCTCAGTCAGTGTATGTTTAATTTCTAGTTGGTCCTTTTTCATATCCTCGAGGGTCTCATTGAATTTATCGGCCTTTTCCATGAAATTCTTGAAAAACCTTATAACTGTGGTTTTGAACTCTATGTCCAGTCGCTTGTTATCCTCCATTTCTTTGGTTTGTGATCTGTTTCCTTGCCTTCTCATATTCTCTGCTTCCCTGAGTTGGTAGGGTAGCTTTGTGTACTAGATGTCCTATTGGTTCAACGGGTCAGCCTCCCAGTTACTTGAGGTGGACACTCTTGGTGTACCCTTGTGTACTGTGTGTCCCAGCAGGAGCTACAGCAAGAACTAGTTTTCTCCTCCTTTGCTTGGGCGGTTTTGGAGCAGTCTGACTGGAGCTGCAGCTAATTTGGATGAGCTGCCACAGAACAGGCCATTTATATGCAAAAGCCGCTGTGTGGAGCCTGGGCGGGTTTGTAGAATGTGCGGGGCGGGGTCTCAGGGCGTCACTAGGCTGGGGCGTGGCCAACAGCAATGGCTGGCGTCAGCCGTCTCTGCCTTTCCCGTTTCCAAGTCCCTGTGCCCCGCGCTCCAGCGCAGTAAACAATGATTGCTGGGCGCACCTCTGCAAGAAAGTCACTCTCACTTTCCCACCCAATGGCCGAGAGTCCAGCCTCTCCCCGTAGGTGTCTGGGTCCCCCGAGTGTCCCCAGAAACTGGATTTCAGAGCGATCGGGAGCTTGTCTCCCTGCGGGTTGAAGAAAAACCGCGCTCCTAGTCGCCCGCTGCCAGCCCGATTCGCGTGCCTCCGTACCTCACCTTTTCAGCATTTGTGCTCCTTTCTTTTCCTAGTTGTAAATCTTCCACTCAGCCAGCTTTCCCGTGGTTGTGGGTGGTAGACGCTCTGTCCCTTAGTTGTACCCTCGAAATTGTTGTGTGAGGCAGCAGATTAGCTGCTTAACTATCATACAATTAATTTTTTAGACACATTATTCAATCTGTCCAATTCTCCCTTAAAACAAGTTATCTACTGTGCTATGGTAACAATGATCTCCTAAACAAGTTAAGAAGATTAAATCATGAATATATACAAAAGGCAAAATGTAGGGTCTGAGAATTTAAATTCTCAGTATGAATGAGGCATTTCCTATCACTAGTAAAGTTTACAGAGATTCTAGATTGAGTTCTTGAAGGAATAGTTCCTTGAGAAACGCATGGCATTTGACAAAGTTGACCTTCCATGTAAAGAAAGGTGTGGGGCCAGGAGGGGTCAGCAGAGCTCCAGTCCCAAGTTCAGAATTCTGGGAGCCACTTCCGGAAGGTTTCACAGGTGCAGATGAGACAGACCCTGGAGCTTTCCTGGTTGAGAAAGGACAGGAGAGCTAAAGCTTTAGTAAATCTGCTTACACAACTACAAGCTAAGGTCTGACAAAGTAGACACCCAAACCAAAGACTGGAAAGCCAACAGAAATAAAAGCGGTGTCAGCTAAGCCACATACAGTTGCACAGTATGATCATGAAAATAGTTACTAAGTGGTGGGACCAAAACTGAAACTGATGTGATCAGATTCTGAGTTCTTGGGCAGAAGACTTTGGTTGCATTGGAAGAGCCCATACCACCTGCTTCTAAAATAGGCCATGGCTTCTGCATTGTCCAACGTGTCGGAGCCCCTGAAGCCCGTGGGCCTTGGACAGGTGCTTCAGGTCTGAAGTGGACGTTGCACTTACTCCAGCATGAGCAGTGAGAATGGGCAAGAAGTTGAGACCCTGGAGGAGAAGTTCTGTTTCTGAGACTTTGCCTTCCCTGGACATGAGACAGAAGAATCTGGGATTATAACAGTTTTAATATATTCACTTCCTTCATGAGTTCCCAGAATAACTGGTCTTTTGTTGACACAGCGGAGACCTCAACAGTAACACATGCAATGGCTCTGAATAGGACAAGGCTAAGGATGCCAACTTGAGCTATGACAAGGTCGCACAACACTTGTTTGGGGAATGCTGGTGACCACATTTACCTACTTCTAGAAATACATAAGCTAAAGGGTAGGCAAACCTCTTCTGTAGGGCATAAGCTGTGTTGGGAGAGGGCTCAGAATGAGAGGTAGGAAAGTTATCATCAGAAAAACTTTCTATCTCCTTAACCTTCTCTAGAATATGAAGACCTTGTCTTCATTTATGAAAAATATTTTGAGTTACTGCTTTCTTAAATACCTTCCCATGTTCAAGGTCATGGCTTCTTACTCAAGAGCACCTCCAGCACCCCCAGTAGCTCTCCCGCTTCCAGGTAAGATGTTACAGCTCAGGTCAAGTCACTGCATGCCCAGAGTGATCACAGCTGGCCATATGCTCTCATCCAAGCTCTATTAGTCTGAGGTCCTTCTGCTCTTAGCTCCAGAGAGGTGTTACAGCTCGAATCATGTTCCTCTGAAGTTCCTATGCTACAGTCCTAACTCCCTGTACCACAGAACCTGCCCTTGCCTAGGAAAAGGTTGTTGAGGATGTCATGGGTGAGGATGAGGTCATGAGAAAAGACTCTGATACCACGTGGCTGGTGTTCTTACACAGAGGGGCATTTCAGACATGGAGGCAGGCGGGGAACACTCCGTTGGAGTTCTGCTGCATAGCCAACCACACCTAGAAGCGGGGAGAGGCCTGGGCGGATCCTTCCCTAGGTCTTTAGTGGGAGCAAAACGCTGTTGGCACCTCCATCTCCAAGTTCTCTTCAGAGCTGTGAGAAGTGCACGTCTGCCGTTTAAGACCCGTGTGTGGTGCGCAGTCAAGGCCGCCCTAACAAACGAGGCGAGGGGAGCACGTGGCTCTGCAGAGTGCACGGTGGGACCTCAGCATCCTGTTTCTCAGGACAGCATCCCACCAGGACTCTCTCTCTGGAGAAATCGCTCCTTGTCACTGAAATGACACTAGGAATATAACCTTTCAAATTTAATCTCCACTTTTCTCTTCTCATCGCGGAGGCAGTATTCAGTTCCACCAAGACTCCTTTTAAGGTTAAGTTCACAGCTTCATGAACATTGTTGTGAATAGTGAATGTAAAAAAATTAAATGAGGAGATGTATCCTAACCGGTCAAAGGGAATGGTGTGACGAATGGATGAAACAAGTCGTCACCAACACGGGTGATTATGGCCAAGCGTCTCCTCAGCATCCCAGGCTGCCAGCTCTGCTGGGCCAGTCCCAGAGGGGAGGCCCTGGTGGCGTTTACCCACCGCAAGCCCTCCCAGGGTCTGTGTACTTGTCGCCGGCACACTGTGTGGGTTCCTTCACAAACCTCCCTTCCACATCTCAGCAGTGACCTTGGAGTTGTGCATCGCCACATTAGGATCCCATGGAAAATGCAATTGAATGTCATAAAGATAACTTTCAAGAATTGTGTATGTGAGAATGAAGATAATGAGAAATTCATAACCCAGCAAGACAGTTATCTGCAATTTAGGAAGACATAGATATATAGATATTGGAATCATATATTGAATTATAAAATTTTAACTCAACTTGTGAAAGTTAATGTATGATCTGCAAAGTATGGCCTTTGACTCCTCAGGTAGCAGAGTGAGCATGACAGATTGTCAGCGTAGCCCTCTGTGGGGGAGATCACCCGGATTCACAGTCTCTCCCTCCCACCCTATGACCTCTCACTGGCGGCTAAGTGTGCCCAGGGCATTGCGAGGGCCACACAGCTGAGCTGCCAGTGTTTCCTTATTGGGTAAGTGGCTTCCAGTGCGGGCAGGTTAGAACTGAGCAGAAGTGAGAAGTAAATCAGATCTAAGAGAGTCACACTTCGGCATTAGGGTTAGGCACAATACACGTGACTGGCATTTTAAATACTTGTAATGTTTAAGAGAGTTTGGCATATTAGACTACCTGACACTTGGTTAGATTGACACTTACAGTTTAAAATGAACAACTGATTTTAGAAGTGTGATGTCAAAGTGAAAAATATAAAGAAATTTGTTAAAGGATTTGCCAACACCGTAACCTCTATTGGAGTAATCAAACTAATTTGACTAACTACATTTATGAGTTTAATTTACTAGTTTCTCAAAAGTTATTTTTGGGCCCTTTGGAGGTGTGGCTTGTTCCATCACACATTTGAAGGCCATAAAAATAGCTATCACACTTTTAAGTGGATTTAAATTGGGTTGTAAAGATTTCTGAGGGGGCTTTAGTTTGTTTTGAGTTAATAAGACACCGAAAAAGTGAAGATTATTGTCTTTAGTTAGAGGATCTAGCAGAATAACACGATTTGTACATTAAAATTATGGTAAAAGTGTTCCATGTTTCTTTAACAAACTGAATATTAACTTTCATCCTAAGAGCCTGTCAGTAGTGCTCCGGGAAGCACACCAGCCTCCGATCTGCGTGGTGCTGCAGCCGGCGCGGCATTAGGAAGTGAGGGTGTGGAGCCCGCTGCTCCGGACCTGCTTACCTTCCGGAGACCTGGGATTCTCAAACAGGGAGGACGCTGCCGCCAGACCGGGGTCTTCCTGTGACAGTTTGGAGTCCCCAAGCACACCCTTCCCAGCACCTCCTGTGCAGGGGCCCTGCAGGTCTCTGCTGCTGTCTGAAAACGTACTCGTCGTGCCTCATTGCCTCTGGCAAGGTCTCTTCTTTGTGCTCTAAAAAGTCTTTTGGAATAAATATTACACAGCTTTCTGAAGTGATGTTGTCAAATTAATGAGATGATCTTTTTGTGGTATAAGGAAGAAATGGTTTTACTCTCTTCTATGTTGTGTACCAAACAGACATCTAACACTCCTACCGAGGGGGCAAAGGGAAGGCTCTGGCATCAATAATTACCAGAATTCGGGAGCGGTGAGTTCAGCCACAATTCGTTCCTTGTGCTCTTAAACCTCAGGAGTTGGGCAGATGATCTGCACTGGGCTTCTCTGTCCCGGTTCTGCTTCTGGCGTGAACGCGCTATCTGACTGATGGGAAACCCTTCATCTGGACCTTCTGCTGTGTCTGCCGAATGCGTCTCTCAGATCCACAATCGACGTGGTGCCTGGCACCACCCCGAGCCGTTCTGGTGGCTCAGGGGTGTCTATGTAAATACTTTAACTGCTCTCCATGGTTTCAAAGTTGAGTAAGGGGTGCATGTGTATGTAATGATGGGTTCTTGTTTACTCTCTGGGCTTTGTTTTGTTTGCTAACGTGACTCCTTTCCCAGGCGTGCAGAGGGGAGCTCCGGGGAGGAGTCTGGGTTTTGAGCATGGAATGGAAACACTGGCCAAGGATTGCCATTTGACTCTGGTTCATGAGACATGCTTCTGATCAAATTCATTATTTTAGCCTGGACACATTTTGAAAGAAAATGGACATAATAATCGCAGTGTGCATATCCAGGTTGCTGAGGGAAATTTCTTTCCTTCTGCTTTGTGTTTGCCCAAGAATTTTATCACTAAGACTTACTCACAGATCACAGAGTTGCAGCAATGGAGATTGTGCAAAGTCGTTTTAAAATCAGCTCCGAGAGAAGCCTTTTCAGCCACGTTTTTATGCCTTCCTCCATGAATCCTGTGCTTCTTCACCTTTGTGTCCAACCTTCTAGCTCCGTGCCTGGCTCAGACACTATAAACACTGGGGAAGTGAGCAAACGAATGAGCCCCTTTTACTACTTGTCAACTAGAGTCGCATAACAAATTGCCTCCAAATTAATTGGCTTAAGCCAACCATAGAGATTTCTGGTCTTGGGTGGCTGCTATGGGTCACGGCTTAGACTCGGTTTAGCTGGGGGTTCTGGCTCAGAGTCTCTTCTGAGGTTACGTCATGGTGTCAGCATCTCCCCTCAGACGTGTGTGTGCTCATGTCAGAGAAGCTGGCTTCCCCTCGAGCACATGATCCCAAAGGCATCACGGCATAAGCTGCGATATCTTCATGATCTAACTTAGGAAACCACTTACTGTCATTTCCAAAGTATCCCGTGGGTTACACAGGCCAGTCCTAGGCAACACTGTGATGCACAATACACGGGGCACCCATGGGACCTGCAGCCAGGAGGCAGGGATGCTGGGGCCGTCCTGGAGGCTGGCTAACACTTCTTTAGCGACACGACCTACTCGACAAAAGTTTCCACATTTGTCAACTCATTTTCTCATCTAGTTGGTCTATCATGTTAGAATGAAGCAACTATGCATGAAGGTTAATCAATTTATTATCATTCTCAGGAGTCGACCTATATTCCTAACAAGCTGGAAATACAGCATGGGCAAAAGTAGGTTTACATTTGTTTGTATGGAAAATAATACAATGATTAATAAATGATAATACAAAAATAAACTCTGGCCCTGGCTGGTTGCTCAGTGGTTAGAGTGTTGTCGGCCCAAGGGCTGAAGGGACACGGGTTTGATTCCCAGTCAAGGGCATGTACCTCAGTTGTGGGTTCGATTCCCAGCCCTTGTTGGGCTCCTGCAGAAGGCAACCAATCCATGTGTCTCTCTCACATTGATGTTTCTCTCTCTCTCTGCCCCGCTCCCTCCCTTCTACTCTGTCTGAAAATCAATGGAAAAAATATCCTCGGGTGAGGATTTTTAAAAAGAAAAATAAAATAAACTGTCATGTACTCACAACTGTCATCCCACTTTCGCCCCACCCTGTACACAGCGAGCTGAAGAGGATGCTAACAGATGTGTATCTCTGACTTTCCCTGTGTGTTTTCCAGATCCCTGGCTGTAAACACTGATGTGGTAGAAAACGTGAGCCATCTTATCAATCTGAGATTTGCCTAGTTAGCGCCTGAGCTTTCATAGGAATGAAACAACCTCAGTTAACATCAGTAAATCCCTTTAGCTTAAGTGCAAGAAGTCAATCACAGAAAAATCACAAAGCATAACGCCACCCTAAAATAACACTGCCGGTCTGATCTCTGCGGAAAGAGCAGGCAGCGGAAGGGAGAGGTGCTCTCTGAAAGCACCCACCTCTCCCGACAAAACAGACGCCGAGGAGGAATCACCGTGTGTGTTTACGCTAGGATGGCTAGAACCTTAAGAAAATGCATATCACATGATCTCACTCATTTATGGAATATAATGAACTACATAAACTGATGAACAAAAACAGATCCAGAGACAGAGAAGCATCGTCAAATCTCAGAGGGAAGGGAGGGGAGGGCAGAGGTAAGAGGGAGAGATCAACCAAAGGTCTTGTATGCATGCATATAAGCCTAACCAGAGGACACAGACACCAGGGGGTGAGGGCATAAGTGGGGGGTTGTGGGGGGGGGGCAACGGGAGGGATAAGAACACATATGTAATACCTTAATCAGTAAAGAAATAAAAAATAAAAAAAAAGGCAAAACAAGAAAAAAAAATGCAAAGCTATTTCCATAAAACTAAGGTCATCACATTCCAGGGTAAAAGAATCACTAAGTTGAGGCCAACTTTTCTGACAGATACAGGGGGCCGGCCGGGGGCGGGGAGGGCGGGCACCAAACTCTGAACATTTAAGAAAAACACACAATTAAACATTACATCTGTGATTTTGGTTTTGTTTCTTTCAACTTTTGTTTTATATGGATTTTCTTTTGTGACTTGTTTTGATTGTTAGTGGGAGTACATATGCCCCTTCTGTGTGGGAATGTTAGCAAGATGGTAGGAGTTACACACTCAGTAATCCATACTTCGTGAGAGTGAATTATTCACGATGGAGGAAGGGATTGTGTCCCATAAATTCAGATTAGCTAGTGCGTTTGGGAAGAAGTCTTCCATCACAGATGCAGGGAAGGGAGAAGAGCGCTCCCTGGTTTTCTCCTTTTAAGTGCCAGGCACTGTGCGAACAGCCCCCTTTTATCACTGCCTTCCATCTGCACAGAAAATGGATGAGAGGTAATCTGAGATGCTGAGAGGCTGAGGGAGTCCAAGGTCAGGGGGAGTGATTGCTTGTGGGGAGTAACTGAGAAGTGGTGGACCCAGAATCTTGTCTGACTACTGAGCTTTCTGGATGCTGACCCCATGCTGCTCCAGGCTGTCAACAGGCTGTCTCCAGGCTGTCTCCATGCTGACTCCATGCTGTCTCCATGCTGTCTCCATGCTGTCCCCATGCTGTCTCCATGCTGCCCCCATGCTGTCACCAGGCTGTCCCCATGCTGTCTCCATGCTGTCTCCATGCTGTCTCCATGCTGTCCCCATGCTGTCTCCATGCTGTCTCCATGCTGTCTCCATGCTGACTCCATGCTGTCACCAGGCTGTCCCTAGGCTGTCTCCATGCTGCCCCCATGCTGTCCCCATGCTGTCTCCCTGCTGTCTCCATGCTGTCACCAGGCTGTCCCCATGCTGTCTCCCTGCTGTCTGCATGCTGCTCCAGGCTGTCTCCATGCTGTCTCCATGCTGTCTCCATGCTGTCTCCATGCTGTCCCCATGCTGTCTCCCTGCTGTCCCCAGGCTGTCTGCATGCTGCTCCAGGCTGCTCCATGTTGTCTCCCAGGGAAAATAAAGTTTTGGAAACTCCTCCATTCTGATTTCAACTGAAGAGTGAAGTAGGAAGTCCAATTCTTTTACCAGGAACCATACCTTTGGAAAGGGTTGGAGAACTAGAAAATGGTGGCCAAGTTATGCAGCATTACATTAAAAAGGAACAAAATTTGCCGTGCTGGAGTGGCTCAGTGGTTGAGCATCGACACATGAAACAGGAAGTCACAGTTCGATTCCCAGTCAGGGCACATGCCCGGGTTGTCGGCTCCATCCCCAGTCTGGGGCATGCAGGAGGCAGCCGATCAATGATTCCCTCCATCATTGATGTTATTCCCATCTCTCTATCCCTCTCCCTTCCTCTCTGAAATCAATAAAAACTATTTTTTAAAAAGAAACAAACCTTGATCAAAGTTTCTAACAATTCTGTGCTTCAGAAAACGATAAAGATTCCTCTTAGATAAACGCGATCATATTTTCAATGACATACAGATAGGTTGGCAGCTCCCACTCCACTTGAGTGGTTTGTCTTCACTCTCCTCCTGTTGTCATGTGTTTAGTCCGGCATGATTGCTCTAACGCTATTAGACCAGAATTCTCTTCTGGCCTTGTGCTCAGATTTACATTTAACTTGGTGTTGATTTCTGTTGGCCTGGTAACCAGGCATGGCCCCTGTCCCTCATCAGCCATCCCCTCAAATGCAGCCTGAGAAGCGCTTGAGCCTTGTCGGAAGTCAGTGTCCACCTCACCCGAGTATTCTGGACGTTGACATGACAGCTGTCTAATTTCCTGGGGGCAGTGTGTTAGGGGGGAAAGTTCTATCTAAAGAGCATTGCTAATTTTTATTCAATACCCTCCTGCTCCAGTCCCCTCCTTGTGAGAAAGAGCCCGCATGAACTCACGCCCTGTGGTCCCAGGCCCGGCTCTGGAATTTGACAGCTTCTTTCTGCCTCCTGCTCACTGACGGCCCTACTGTCCAGAAGTTCTTGGCTTAGTGGCTCTAAGTTTCACGACACTCAGGGCCTCCTAAGCTCTTTTCAATCTTCCGTTTGCTTTCGAGTGATCAATGCGCATGTATTTTATCCTTCAGTCTAAGTGATTCATTGTTCAATTAACATTCTTGGCTTCTATAAATTATCCCTCAATTAAGTTTCGGGTCGAGTGAGTGGTTTCACCCTGGCAGCCTCCCGAGGTCAGCATCACTGCCGAGGATCCCTGTGTGAGCAGCTCTGCTCTGCCTTCCCGTGTGCATTCCCACGCCCTGTCCTTAGACAAGGGCTCCCGAGGCCACAGGAGGGCGCAGGCGCAGGCCAGGCCGCAGTGGAGGGCGCGGGCGCAGTGGAGGGCAGCGCGCAGTGGAGGGCAGCGCGCAGTGGAGGGCAGCGTGTGGCCACTGGCGCCGCATTTTCAGTTCTTCTCAGAGGCGTTACCACGTGAAGCTCCGTGAACTGTGGGGCTCTGTCCTAGAACACAGACGCTTGTCACCCCTGCGCCACCACCGCAGGCCTGACAGAACCTAGAGAGAGGAGGGCGCCCTCTTCCTGCGGCGCCTGGTGAGAGTGGTCGGAGGAGGCGGCAGCGCTGGCGGAGACCTGGTGTCCAGCCCAGGTTCGCCCCCCTGTAGTCCTCTCCTCGTTTAAGGTGCCTGTGGACCGCCTGGCGCTCTGTGCCTGGGGTGGGGGCTGGGATTCCGAATTTTCTCCAAGTTCCTAGGTCATGTGGATGCTGGTCCCCACTTAGAGTAGCAAGTACTTGGTTAACTAAAGTTGAGGGGTTCCTTGTTCTTTCTGAGTTTTTGTGTGTGTGTGTTTTTTTCTTTTTCTTTTTTCCATTCACAAAATAGAATGGTTGGACTCAATAGTGCAAGGAACCTCCATCTCACAAAGTCTTCCATTGCACAGCCCTCCGGACCCCTATTCAGATATGGGAAACTATGTCCTGTGGTGATTTTGTCGTTAACTTACTTAAAAAGAGAATTTGGTCTCTTCTTTCCATGGCCCAGATGACGTTTGAATCACAGTTAAGGAAATATTTGAGATTCATTGAGTTGTTTTTTTTTTTTTTTTATAATTAAACTAAAGCATTACTTTCTGATAAAAACATACTAAGAAAATGTTGAATATTTATATAGCAAGTGATTTGTATACACATATGATCTCTATTTTTAAGAATATAGTACTTATCTGTGAATATATATATCCTCACCTGAGGATAGTTTTTCCACTGATTTTCAGAGAGAGTGGAAAGTAGGGGTGAGGGGGAGGGAGAAACATTGCTATGAGAGAGACACATGGATTGGTTGCTTCCCACAGAAGCCCCGACCCTGGCTGGGGATCGAACCTGAGACTCTCCGGTCTGTGGGTCCAGGCTCTAACCACTGAGCTAAATGTCTAGGGCCATATATATATATATATAAAACAAAAAGGTAAATATACAATGCATCTATGAGAGTATATAAGTGAATATATACTTTTGCTTTTGTTAGTTATTTTTAACATCTTTTTTATGGAAAGCTACATAAGTCTAAAAATGCAAAATGAACCTACATGCCAGTCACCCAACTTTAAAAATATTAGTATGTTCAGGAGGGTTGGATTATTTTCAAGCGAAGGCCAAATATGATAACATTAGTGAATACTACTCTAACACCACAGTATGCTAGTGCACTAATTACAACATTAGATGTCTTTCACCAAGACCATCGTGTCATGACGGTGCAGCATGCGTGAATCTGTGCATAGTGTGCGTGGGTCCAGTGTGTGGGTCCAGTACTATGGGTCCAGTGTGTGGGTCCAGTGCCATGGGTCCAGTGTGTGGGTCCAGTGCCATGGGTCCAGTGCCATGGGTCCAGTGCCATGGGTCCAGTGTGTGGATCCAGTGTGTGGGTCCAGTGTGTGGGTCCAGTACTATGGGTCCAGTGCCATGGGTCCAGTGTGTGGGTCCAGTACTATGGGTCCAGTGCCATGGGTCCAGTGCTATGGGTCCAGTGTGTGGGTCCAGTACTATGGGTCCAGTGCCATGGGTCCAGTGTGTGGGTCCAGTACTATGGGTCCAGTGCCATGGGTCCAGTGTGTGGGTCCAGTGCCATGGGTCCAGTGCTATGGGTCCAATGCTATGGGTCCAGTGTGTGGGTCCAGTGCCATGGTTCCATTGCCATGGGCCCAGTGCCGTGGGTCCAGTGTGTGGGTCCAGTGCCATGGGCCCAGTGCCATGGGTCCAGTGTGTGGGTCCAGTGCTATGGGTCCAATGCTATGGGTCCAGTGTGTGGGTCCAGTGCCATGGGTCCAGTGCCATGGGTCCAGTGCCATGGGTCCAGTGCCATGGGTCCAGTGTGTGGGTCCAGTGCTATGGGTCCAGTGTGTGGGTCCAGTACTATGGGTCCAGTGCCATGGGTCCAGTGCCATGGGCCCAGTGTGTGGGTCCAGTGCTGTGGGTCCAGTGTGTGGGTCCAGTGTGTGGGTCCAGTGCTATGGGTCCAGTGCCGTGGGTCCAGTGCCATGGGTCCAGTGTGTGGGTCCAGTGTGTGGGTCCAGTGCCATGGGTCCAGTGTGTGGGTCCAGTGCTGTGGGTCCAGTGTGTGGGTCCAGTGTGTGGTTCCAGTGCCATGGGTCCATTGCCGTGGGTTCAGTGCCGTGGGTCCAGTGTGTGGGCCCAGTGCCGTGGGCCCAGTGCTGTGCTGCAGGTGTTCAACAACCGCTCCTGAAAGCAACACTGACACCGAAGCTGTGCTCGTTGACAATTCCTTGGGTGTAAATACTTCCACGGAGGCCAATTTCAGGCCAGAAACTTGACATTTTCGAACGTGGATTTGGAAGGAGAGGCTCACTGCTGCTCCCTTGAGACAGAACGAGCTGACTCCAGCACACCGCCCTGTAAATCTGCCCGTTTTATGGCATACTCTGGGCACATAAATATTTGTTTCCCTCTGCAACGCAAATATTACACTGAGGGCAATTCTGTCTATGGAATGGACACCTTATCTCTGTAAATATTGTAATTTATGCCAGCAAGTTACCAAAGTATTTCTGTCAGTTGCTTGCATGGTAGGTGTGGAATATGCTAGAGTAAGGATTTCTTAATTAAATTAAACCATCTCATACATCCCTTTCATGGCACCTTGTACCAGTGGGCACTCCATAAAAACTTGTCCAGTGAACAAAGGAAATATGGCAATATGTAAATGAAGTTATTATTATGCAAAAATACATATTCTTTTTCACATTTAATTGAGGCTAGGGAATTGGGTATCTTATTTAACATGAGGTTCTTAAGCTATATAGGTGATTTATATTCAAACTCTGAAATGCCTAGGGCTGTTCTGCTTTTAGGCATGTGAGTGATCTCAAATCAAGAGATGGAAATTCAGGGGTGATGGTAAATAATGCATGAGTGATATAATTTTATTGTGTATCTCATTAGTGAAATGCTGCAGGAGACAGTAATGTTAAAAAAGAAAGAAATATTTCTTTTCTGAGACACCATTTTTCAGCATCATCACATTTAAAGAGTCAATTTCCCGACAACCTGTCGGGCAGTATGTGAAGTTATAACACATACAGACAGTTACTATTCTGTGGATCAAAAGGAAAATCACAAACCTCATTTCTAATTCAAGCTTCAGTCTCTTTCTCTCTCTTTATTTCCCCTCTTTTTAATCTTCTGCAACAAACAATTTCAAATCTCTTCGCCCTAATAAAATGTAAATTACCTCTTGGGTTCAAAGTTATTAGAACAGTTATATTAGCTGTTGCGCCGTGCAGCATTCTGGTAGGGAACCGGTTATAAAAAGTAATCATCTTTTCTTTATCTCCTGGCTTCCATCTATCACTAATGGCCTACATCACCTCATCTTACAGACAAGCATTTCTTCATAAACAAAGATGTGATCAGGTGCAGATGTGGCTGAGTGTCCTAAAAAGCCAATATATCAATTTTGATGCATTTTGCAGCCTACAATTTCATGCCTAACACTTGGCACTGTAACCATGGTATCTGCAGTCAGATGCCAAATCCAGAAACATCACACAGAAGGATATTTCTTAGGTCTGTTGTTCACAGTCAAGAACTCGAAAGGGGAGAAATTGTGAGAGTATGAAAGAAGACTGCGTGCGATAAATATACTTATATTTTAATCATATTCACCTTAGGGAATTTGTTATTTGGAGTGCATACCAGAACAATATTGAGAAGCAAGTTAGTATATGCTGTATATGATCTTGTGTTTTTTTTTTTTAATATAATTTCTCTTCAAATAAAAATATATTAGCTGGGTTTTTGCATGTCTTTTTTAAAGAGGTACTGTGATAGATAGCTAGTATATTTTGATGTGAACACACACACTCATAAACATGTAAATCTAAAATTTTTGAAATAACATTAACATTTCTAGATGCTAAAAGTCCCAGTGTGTTGATTAGATTCAGTGGTGGACCTCTATTTTTATTTTTGTTGCTCAGCATCTTGTTTGCCCTTCATAACAGCTTTCCAATCTACATTTTAGACTCTCTTCCACTCACTGTGTGGCACATTGGTGGAGAAATTAATTTAAGTGCTCTATCTACAAGCAACAGAAACTGGACGTGTTCCTGCAAAGCCCTTCAGCCAAATATATCAACTGTCCTGCCTTCCCCACAATTAAACGTACAGGGTGGCCAGTACTATATTCTAATTTTGTGCAATAAGACATTTCTCTCGGGAATTATGAATATTCATCCAAGAGATTAAAATATAGACCAGTATTATTGTTGTTCATTTCTGTTTCCTCTTTTTTCCTAGTTAAGACTTGGGTCTTAATTTTTACAGTAATCAAAAGATCCATCATGGTCATGGTCTCAACCAGACGCAATTGACTCAAGAGGAGATTTAACTACTTCCTTAGGGACAAAAAAATAAAAAAGCTGCCCTGTGATTTAAAATAATTTTTACCAATTTCTTTCATTTTTCCATTTCCCATTTCCTATTATGGATGTGTATTATAATAGAAAACAAGCAAGAGCATCATATGTCCCAGATGACAGCTCTCTGGTGCAGCCACCTGGGGACAGGTCTGTCTGGAGCCGCCCTGGAGCTGGTCCAGGTGCCGGGGCCTTGCAGGCTCCGAGGCTGGGCTGTAAGAACTGTGTCACCCGGCTTCATGTTCACATGCGCAATCAACAGCCTCCTGAGCCACGTTCTCTGAAACCCTATATGAACACAGGCTTCCAGAAAAGGAAAGAACATATTCTTTAAGAGGAGTCAGATTATTCATTGGAAAGAAAGCACCTTTTTTTGTTTGTTTGTTTGTTTGTTTTTAAAATGGCTAAAAGTTCTGCATTATGAGCTATTCTTGGTTCAATGGTCTTGCTTCACCTTGGGTAAGTCACTCACTTCACCTGTAATAAAATCCAGGCTAATTACCCACATGACAATGCAGTTAGCCCATGAGTTAAAGAACTTTGCATTTTCTAGTTAAAGTGAAATATGTCGTATAATTAAACAATAATACAATGATGATTAATCATTTTTCACAATTCAATTATGTAATGTGTATAATTAATCATTGTAATTTAAAAGGTATAATAAGCAAACAGAATAATTACAGATAATGGAACATGAGGTACAGGTTAAAAGGTATATATTAAAATCATGCTTAAGTATCCTGGAAAAATTATTAAATGATATTACTAAATATGCCTCTAATGTAATTAGTCTCAGGGCTTAAAGGCAGGCTTTTTCCTCCCTGTGCACCAGGCAAGGGAGCATTCCCTTGTTTCCTTTATCTCCTTTCTCCAGCTGAGTGTATGTTTTCATGTGCTCTGCATTTTTCAGTCAAGTCTTCTAAAATGGGAACAGAAAGAGATCTGAGACTTTTGGGAGACAGAGAGGGTCAACTCTCCTGGTGGAATCTTTAATGTTTGTCTTCGATTGAACAAACTATTTAAATATATACAGTTTCTATCACACCAATACCTAATCTCTAATTGCCTGATTTGGGGCAATTAAATTATCCACACAATGTCAAGGAAAGGTTAGATTTTTTTTTTTAAATTAACTTTTGCAAAAGGGAAGTGTTCAATGCAAGGATTGATCCAATGTTATCTGGGGTTCTTGCTGCTTGATATCAAAGTGGCAATTCTTACCTCTGTCCTGGTAACAGGAGAAGGGATATCTGCCTATTCATTAATTTATTTATTCACTTAGAAAACACATGGGTTGTGTCCATACTGAAAGATGAGACAGAGGGGGGAGACCAGGACACAGGCTTTATTAGGGGAGAAGGAACCCTGCTGGGCTACCTCCCAAAGGAAGAGAGCACATGTGCAGGGGTGAAAGCACCTTTTGAGGGGAGGAAAGGGAAGGGACGGGGCTTAGGGTACTCAGCACACGCTGATTGGTGGTTTCATATAAGGCACATAATTAGGGACTTGGGAATCGGGGGCTTAGGTTATTTGGCAGGTGCTGATTGGTGGTTCAATGTAGAGTCCATATAAGGTGCCTGGTTAGGTGTTCAGGAATGTCCGTGCTGCAGGTGGAGTTTATGTCATACTCCGTCCACCAGTTGGGGGAAGAAATGGTCTATCATTCCAGGCTTCTGGTAATATTAAAATAAAATTGAGAGTCCGGGCAAGGTCAGGGGGTGAAGGTCCATCTTCCGTAGCTACTTCCAGTTGAGAGGGGGCATCGTTAGGGGTGTCTACTCAAGGTCTCAAGGATTCTGGTGTTAGGTTCTGAATTCAAGGCCAGATAGATCTCTCCCACCTTCTGGTTGGCGATCGCCTGCATTCTGTTCTGCAAGAAACTAGTGAAACAATGCATGAGACAGGGGCCAAAGAGCAAAATTAAGAGTATAAATACCAGTGGGCCCAATAGTGGGAGGAGTCATGAGTAAGTGATCCAAAAACAGGTAGTGTTTTCTGTGCTGGACAAGGGGTACAGCAGCATGATTTCTCCAAGAGACTGGTGAGTCTTGAGAGCGATCCTATTGTATCACTTGGGAGGTAAAAGCTGGTCCTGAGGCTGCCACAGCATCACTTGTCTGGTTTTGCTGCTTTTCTGGGCCTGGAGCTGAAATACAACTGAGACCTAGATGTTATTTTTAGGGGAAAAGAGTAGGGGTCTCAATTGCCTCACTAGTGATATGAAAGGGGAGAAGTTCTTGCTTTCCCAGTTTTGTCCCTTGCTGGGCATCCACATGTTTCTTGCAGGTCCTGAGACAGGGTTTCAAAGTATGGGTAGAGCAGTGGTTAAGTTCCCTATGGCATTTCCAACCCCTGCTGAGATGCTGAGGGTTAGGAGGAGAGGGATTATCTGGTCTCCTCTTTTGTGTCAGATATGATGGGTTACAGGGACAGGTAAAGACTGATTATTGGGGCTGCATCTACATTGGGTGAGAGATAGATGAGAGTACAGGCTCCTGTCCAGCTGATGGGGAGACAGATGTATGTGTTTTCCTCACAGAGGAAGAAAAATCCCTGATCACGGAGACAAGCTGAAAGGTGTAAGGAGAAGAGGTGGACTAAAGGGTATGAGATTCCTTTTAGAGGGTGGTCACCATAGCGCTACCAATAAGGGGTGACAGATGAGTGATTGAGATTGTATTGCAGTAAAGTGGGAGGGAAAAGGAAGGGAAGGAGTAGTGGAAGCCGGGGACCTGGATGGTTGGATAAGAGGTCAGACACTGAATATTCTGGTTTAGCTTAAGAAGTATCCAGCAACCTTGTCCTGTCAGGCTTGGAGAATGAAGCCTCACTTTCTTGCTCAGAGTAACTTTTTTCCTTCCTTCCTTCCTTCCTTCCTTCCTTCCTTCCTTCCTTCCTTCCTTCCTTCCTTCCTTCTTTCTTCCTTCCTCTCTCTCTCTCTCTCTTTCTTCTCTCTCTCTCTTTCTTTCTTTTTTTTCTCTTCTCCTCATCACATGCACAACCTTCACAAAAACCTTCACAATTTCAAATTAGCCTTCAAACCTTCCTTCTAGGTCCTTCAAAAATGCATAACCATGCCTCAGACCTTCTATTAAGTATTTCTAAAAGGCAGGGGGGGGGAAGGGAGCAGGCTGCGCAGCCCGTTCCCAGGCTAGCCAGGCCTCTAGCTGCTTCAATCGCAAATGGCCACATTCTTCCTACAGACAATGATCATAGAGGAGATAAGGAGATAAAGCGTTTACAGTCCAAGGAATGGCTCGGCCTTGTGGGGTAAGAGAGTGAAACTGAGGTAGGTGACTGTGGTTTGGGACAACTGGGTTTTATGAGGGGATACATGGTAGCCCTGGCTGGGCACTGAGGTAGAATGAGAAAAGAGTGAATGGGGGAATTTAGTAAGATGCAGTGTAGACGTGAGGTGGCTAATGGCTGTGAGACTAATCCGTCAACTTCCATAACAGAGCCTGAGGAGGGGACAAGGGTCCCAGCGAATTCAGAGAGGGCAGAATAAATGGCCCCAGTGTCAATTAAAAAGGAGATCGGCTTACCTGCCACCACAGTCGTTACCAGAGGCTCTGTCCTGGTGATGTAAGTCTGTGGGGCTCTGTCAGGGCCTGGGCAGCTTCTTCGGTGGCCAGTCCCAGGAGGTCTGGGAGCTCCAAACTGGATTCAGAGGGTGGCCTGCTGGACTGGCTGAGGCCAGACCGGAGGGCCAGACGACAGTCTGATTTCCAGTGGCCTTCCCTTTCGCACCTTGGGCAGGGCCCAGGCGGGGGTCTCGGGTTTGAGCAGGACTTGGCTCAGTGTCCTTCCTTGCATTTGAAGCAGGGCCCAGAGGAGGCTTAGCCCCTGACTTACGGTTGGAGGACTGGCACTTTGTTTGGGGTTCATGAGAGCTGTGGCTAGGAGCTGGAAGGCCCCCTAGCGGGCTTCAGCCTTGGCCTGATCTAGCCTTTGATTTTGGATTTGGGCCCCTCTATCTATTATTAATGAGGTCTTTTTTAGGGGGTTGTGGACCTGCATCTATTTTTTGAAGTTTGTGGCGTATGTCGGGGAGTAAAGGTGGTCAGGTCAGTGGAAAAAGAAACCTGAGATGCCTCTCAAACTGTGAGGCTGGACATAGAGAATGGGACGTGGATTCAGACTATGCCCTCAGTTCCTGCTGCCTCCCTCAGGGGTAGAGTGGACTCGGAAATAGAAGAAGCTCTTGAGGAAGGCAGTCTTTGAGCCTGAGAATGAGTGTTAGATGAAAAGGCTGTTTTAGAGCTCAGGTTCTCAGGATTTGGGCTCTCAGGAAGATCAGAAAGTGAGAAGGGAATGGCCAGCCACCTGTGAATTTGGTTGCTGGCAGTCACGAGGGCAGAGATTAGGCGGAGAGCACAGGGGAAGGCGGGCAGTTAGAATTCTCAGAGGTAGAGATGCCCCATCCTACAACCTAGGGAGTTTCTTGGGAGCTCGGTCTGCCTGCCATAATGAGGGCGGGACCAGGAGGGGTTGCGCAGGGAGGGGTGTGCAAACACCTCCGCCACTGCAGCCGCTTTTCTGGCTCAGCTGCCACCACCGCAGGTCAGAGGGCGGGACCGGTATGAGTGAAGGAAAAAAAAGGTTAAATGCACTCCGAGGGGAAAATTATCCTGCAGTCCAGCACTGACCTGGGAAAAAGAGTGCTTAGTCAGGGAGGGACAGGTTTAGGGTTGTAAGGAGGTGGCGGGAGTGAGACACATGGAGAGAAATGATCCGCTGGGTCGAAAGAGTCAGAAGACAGAGAAAGGGGTTTGAGAGGGCAAAGAGGACTTTGCGAGGAGGATCTGATGAGTGGAACATGAGGAGTAAAGCGAAGCGTGAGAGCGGGAGGGGGGTGAGGGGGTGAGGAAGCCTGTTCATAGGGATCTCTGAGGCCTCCTTGTCCTGTGGCAAAAATTATCTAAATCTTGGAGGATATTGGAATCAAAAGTGCTGTTTTTAGGCCACAGAGAGACATTGTCGAGTTTATATTGTGGCCAGGTAGAGCTTCTTTGGTTTGATGTAGCCAGAAAGACCAAGGGTAGAGATTGGTGAGAAGACACCCTAAAGGTGTGTAGAGGGGGGTTTGGAATGAGAGGTTCCCATGACCGGAGGGAAGGGCCACCGGGAAGTTGGAGAGGAAAGAAGAAGCGTCCTTCTTTTCCCTCAACCAACCCCAGAGAGAGAGAGAGAGAGAGAGAGAGAGAGAGAGAGAGAGAGAAAGAGAGAGAGAGAGAGAGAGAGAGAGAGAGAGAGAGAGAGACGAGAGAAGGTTCCAAGGTCATCACCCCGAGACCTTTCCTGTAGAGACGAGCAGAGTTTTCCCAGCCAGGCACCTGGGCTTTTGAGAAGACATGACGCTGAGGAGACGGGAAAACTCTGAGGCCCTTCCAGGTCAAGGGAACGAGAGGCCGGGGGTCGGGGGGTGGGGGGTGGGGTTGGGAAAGTCCCTGAAGCCTACTGGTAAGAAAGCGACAAGATTCCCACGTGTCCTGGTACAGCAGGGTTTGAGAAGTGTTCTGAGCGGGCCAATCAACTCAGAACCATGCCACGGAGCAGAGCCAGAGCAGGAGTCAGAAGATCGGGGCTAGGTCCAAGGATCGTCCACGCTCACCCAGGTTCGGCACCAATATGAAAGATGAGACAGAGGGCTGGAGACCAGGACACAGGCTTTATTAGGGGAGAAGGAATCCTGCCAAGCTATTTCCCAAAGGAAGAGAGCACATGTGCAGGGGTGAAGGCGGGTTACATCTGTATTTATACATTGCAATCAAAGGAAGGGACTTAGGTGGGTTACATGAAATCCATTGGTGATAGACTAGAGAGGAAGGAGAAAGCAAAGCAGGGAAACCCCTGGGATTGGATAAAAAGTAAAATGGTAGACACATACTTAGGTGGGTGCAGGAACAATTAACACAATAATAAAAGAATTTGTGGCATCTGTCCTGGTGCCCAGGCACATTATGTTGTGCCCCAAGGGGTCCAGAAAAAGGGAAGTTACAAGTTACCCAGATATTTCAAGGGTATGTTATTGAGAATGCTGAAAGGCTAATTCCAATGTAACCCTGATGTTTGGGGTGGGAGTGGGGGGGGGGGGCTAGCAATTTGAATCTGTGCAGTAACCTAATGTACATTCTTGATAGCCTATAATTCACTGCCCCTTTCTCCACAATCTGGTCTTGCAAGACCTGTTACCTAAATGTTCACATTTTGCAGAGGCCATAAACCACGAACAATACACAACCCCCGGAGGGGGTTATCAGTGCTGGCGCCAGGCAAGGCCCTTAGATATGGTCTCACTGCCCCCATCCCAGCACATGGGGCTTTTTGCAAAGCACTCAAAGGTCCATACGTATAATCCATATTTGGGGGACAAAGAAACCAAAGGGTACAAAGGGAAAGCTTCCACTATATTGGTTTGTTCAGACTTTGGGGGCAAGCTGTGTAACTCCATTTCTCTAAGCGTTGCTTGGTTTTCTTCAGTCTTCTACAACATCATTATAGATGTACAAAGACAGACAGGCTCAGTTAAGGTAAAGGTAGCCTTGTCAGTGAAGATACCGGCCTCAGATGTAGCTGCCCACCATACCTGCTTTTAGTTAAAGTTTAATTTCAGACCATCCTTTGTAGTTACTTTAGGTCTCTGAGTTTGCAAGACCGCCATGCCCTGGGCTTGTCAGGTTAGCATGTGACCCCTTTCATCCACACTTCTCTGGTAGGAAGATGAGTTCCTGGTGTCTCAAAGTGAAGCTCAGGCATTTTCAATAGCATTTACTGAAAAAAATATTGATAATATACTGAGCTTAATCTGCTCAATTAAGTCTAGCTTGAGGTTTTTAAAAGTTTATTTCAGGAAATTAACATCTTTAATAACATTTTTTTTTCCATTGGAAAAGACATTCCAGGTTCCAGAAAAATGACTGAGGGTTTAATTTTGGAATACAGCTCAGTTGTAAGATGAGGCCTGGCTATTCTAAGAAATAGACCCAAGGATCATCATGTGATGGCAGAGACAATAAAAAGATGTCAATGCATTTTCCTGCTTTAGTACCCTAGAGAGCATGAGACTTAAATTGAGAGCTGTGCTTCATTAAATCACTACACAAACAAAATTTTGAAAAGCAATGTCATTTGTCATGCCTTTAAGGAGTTATTCCTCAACCCCACACTTGGAAATAACTCCCAGCAACATCAGCAGGAATTAAGCATATGTGTGGAGAAACACATTAGCCATAGGAGATGACAGGGCCCTGGCTGGGGGTTGCCATTGTGGGTCCTGCTGAAGCATGGCTTCAGGCTGGAGGTGGGGCTAGAGTCTGAGTGAGAACTGCAGACCAGGCACCTACCCAGAGGTATTAGTTTGGCTCCGTGGGGGGGGACGGGGGGAGCGAAGCGGGGATTGTCCTGAGTGCAGTGAGGAGGGGAGGAAAGGACAAAGGAGCTGAGAAGCTGAGAAAGGAGATGGGGCCAAAGCAGATGGTGCTGCATACACAGGGCTGCCGAGAGTGCACTGATCTCTCGCCTGCTTCTGCTTGCTCTGCCACCGGAGTGGTTGTCCATAAAGTGATAGGGCAGACATAGAATGCTGGGGAACCAGCTAGAACTGTAGGAATGTTAGTCCTGCTCTGTTAACCGTGGTGGCTTTATTCTGATTAAAGAAGGCACAGTCTAGCCTGGCTGGCAGCCGCCCTCCCGCTTTGGAGCTGCCTATAGCATGGAGAGATGAACAACTTTGCTGCAGAAACCAGAGCCAGAAACCAGAATCGCCAACCCTTTGAAGATGCCCAGCCCTCTGCTTACCTGTTAACTGCCCATTTGGCCTATCCTTTGGCTATTTCCCCATGTAACCCCAGCCCTTGCAGATCACTAAGCCCTTGGAAGACCCCAGCCTTTTGCATATCTGTGAACTGCCCATTAGCCCTTTTGCCTACTTCCCCATGTAATCTTTGTCCTTCTACCAATATAAGCTGCCGGCTTATGGTAGGGTGCAGAGCAGATTTTTGTGGATGACCTACTGCTCTCCAGTACTGCAGACATTATTGGAATAAATTCTCATGTGTGATTCAACCTTGTCTCTGCTTAATTGGCTCAAGGAGCACGGACCCATTGATTGTCCAGTTACAAAAGGAGTTTCAGTTTGACAGAGGCCAGCATGGTCATGACCACCATTGACCTATTGTATCTAGAAAACACAAAATTGCACATGGACTAGTTATAATAGTCTATTTGGGGGGATCATCCTAAAGGTGAATAATAACACAGGTGTGGATGGTAAATTGCTACTGGGACTGCTAAGTGAGGGCCTTTACCTTACCTGCGTGGGAGTCTAGAGCAAGCTGCTGGCTGAGCCAGCCCCACCCTGCACATGATGCCTCGGTGAGCCGTGGAGGGAGGCTGTCATCTAGAATGCAGGGTAGGACAGGGAGTGCCAACAGAGACCTAATACTCAGGAACCATGTCAAGACGTAAAACGTAGGCTTTCAGTGCAGCAGAGGAACTTCTGTGGACAGGAAGCCGGTACTTTTCGTCTTGGGCTCCAGGTGGTCATTTTCACTTCCCCAAATTCCATTCTCCTCCCAGTCTCCTCCCAGCTTATCCTCTGCAACTCTGAAGGCAGGCTAGCAAAGGAATGGGGCTTCGTTTTCCATTCATTCAATTGGAATATGTGATGGTCAGTTTCCTGTCAATTTGGCTAGGCTGCAGTCCCCTGTTATTCAATCACACACTAATCTCGGAGTTGCTGTGAAGGCGTTTGTAGCCATGATTCAAGTTTAGGATTGGTTTACTGTAAATGAAGAAGATTGTTCTAGGTAAGCAGGGCAGGTGACCCAGTTCTCTGAAGGCCCTTCAGAGCGCAGCCACAGCTTCCCGGGGGAAGGAGGGGTTCTGCCTCCGAGAGCAGCTTCCGCTCATGGCCCAGAAGTTCAGCCTGCCTCCCTAGCGGCTGGCCTCAGAGTTTTGACCTGCCTCCCCAGCCCCACAATCATGGGAGCTAGTTCCTTGCAATGCATTTGTTAATATGTACGTCGCACTGGTTTTGTGTCGGTATTGGAACCCTGATCGACATGAAATGCCTTCACAGGCAGATCTGAAGGGGGTGCAGTGGGAAGGCCCTTCAGTGTTTCAGCAGGAGGCTGTGTGGAAAGCGGGCTTTCCTGGAAGAGGTGGAATCCGGTGGTCGCACGCAGGCTGTGCGGGGAAATGTGTGCTGGAGGCCACCTGACTGGAATGTGGAGTTCATTCAAATGAGAAGTGTGAGGCTCAGTTTTACAGAACCGGACAAGGAGCCCGGGATTCCTGCTGAAAGACACAGGAGCCTGAGGAACCAGGTCACCGTGGAAGGGAGTCTGTTGAGAAAACCCTGAGGAGGGAGAAGCAAGTCCAAGTCCCCCGTGGGTCTTGGCGGCGGAGGTTCAGGAACCAGGTGCAGACAAGTTGCTGTTCAGCAGATGCGAGGTGGGAAGAGCCCGTGACAGACAGCATGGTTCTAGAAAGATGCAGGTTGGCTTAAAGAGCCCAAGCCAGGGTCAGATCAAAGGATCTCAGACTAGGATGCTGTAGCCATATGGCCTGAATGAAACAACATATGGCTTAATTAAGGCAGCGTTGAGAATGAAAAAGAATGGGATAGAGGAAGGTGGCATTAAAAAAGGAAAAAATCATTATTTGCAGGAGAATTGCCATAAGAAGAGCAAGAAACAGAAGCAGCGATCCTCCCAGGATCGCACAATATTTGACCCGTGAGACTAAGTGCACACAGATCCCTCCATCCCTGTGACTCTTAACAGAGCAATGAGGGGTTGGGACTCAAATACGCTGACTTCTTAGGCTTCCAAAGAAATTGTAAACATACACTGAGGCAATACATTTAGTGCTTTCTTTCAATCTAATTTTTCTTTCTACATTTTCTTTTCTGATCAATTTCCCAACACCACACTGATTAAGACAGCAGCGCTGCAGTACGCTTTCAACAGACTTTCATTTCTAGGCTGAGATGTCGTGATCTGCTTGTTGTGAATCACAGTTCTGCCCGCACTTGGAGTCATGCTTCCTGCCACTTCCAGCTCTTGACAGGCCAGGGGGCCAGACCCTGAATGCCCTCTCCTGTGCGTGGCCTCAGGTTCTGTCCCTGAAACTAGCTCATCAGTGGTGCGGAACAGGGAAGAGAAGGAGAACTGTATTCATCTCAACACGTATTTCCCGGGACTCAGGCTGCTTCTCACTTGGGATGGGGCTATGGCGTGCAGTACCTGTGCCCAGAGTGTGTTTGGTGTCAAGCTTATCAGCTTGGTGCTCCTTCAAAAGGGAATAGGCCTGACATTTGACAAGAGCACTGACATTTAATATTGGAAGCATATCACAATTGTAAGGCATTGGGCGGTGACTGAATAAAGAAGGTGAAGGAAATAGCTCGAGAACGCATATGCGTATCCCATAGACACGGACAATAATGTGGTAAAGGCCAAGGACAGGGTAAGCAGGGGAGGGTGGAGGTGGGCAAAGACGGGGCGGGGGGAAGGGACTTCTGCAATAATGTCAACATTAAATTTTTTAAAATAAAAACATGTAAATATTATAAGGTAAAAAAAGGAAAGGTTATAAACCTTACTTTTTTAAGATGGTTGAAAACTAATTCAGAGATGGGGTATTTGACTGCCACCCTCTAGAAATATCTGGCTAAATACTTACAGAGTGCTTGATAGTCACAGTCAGGTAGACCAGTATTCCAATGCTGGGTCCACGACATATTAGCGATCTGACAACGGCCAGTTATTTAACCTCCTGCTTCTCCGTTGCGTCATCTCTGAAACGGGGTGGAGGTGCTGAGAGCAGTGTCTGCCGGCTAGGGCTCCTGTGATGAAAGCAGCTGAGGTGGCCGCGCCCTGCTCCATGCTAGCACTCCTTCCATTGTTATTGTTACTGCCGGGCTGAGCTGCTGGCTTACAAAGCTCACTTCATTTGGTAGACACATGTGAGTGCCCCCCGCCCCCCTCAACATTTGGACTCTGGAGGAGGCCGCACACAAATGAAACAGACTAGAAAATACTAATTTGGAAATGTTGGGGGCCAGGAGGGAGCCCAACTCAAGGGGAAGGACTCCACCCTGCTCTAGCCTTGCTATCCCTTTTATTAAGACTACTAGAGGCCCGGTGCATGAAATTTATGCACGGAGGGGGGTTGTCCCTCAGCCCAGCCTGTACCCTCTCCAATATGGGACCCCTCGAGGGCAGTCGGACATCACTCTCACAATCCAGGACTGCTGGCTCCCAACTGCTTGCCTGCCTGCCTGCCTGATCACCCCCTAACCTCTCCGATGCCAGCCTGTTTGCCTCCAACTTCCCTCCTCTGCCGGCCTGGTCATCCCTAACTGCCCTCTCCTGCAGGGTTAATCACTTCCAACTGCCCTCCCTTGCAGGCCTGGTCCCTCTCAATTGCCCTCCCTTGCAGGCCTGGTCCTTCTCAACTGCCCTCCCTTGCAGGCTGGGTGCCTCCCAACTGCCCTCTCCTGCTGGCCATCTTATGGTGGCCATGGTGTGTCCACATGGGGGCAGGATCTTTGACCACATGGGGGCAGCTATATTGTGTGTTGCAGTGATGATCAATATGCATATTACTCTTTTATTAGATAGGATAGAGGCCTGGTACAGGGGTGGGGGCCAGCTGGTGTGCCCTGAAGGGCGTCCCGGATCAGGTGGTTCCCTTGGGGTGTGGAGCGGCCTGAGCGAGGGGACCTGTGGTGATTTGCAGGCTGGCCACGCCCCCTGGCAACCCAAGCAGAGGCCCTGGTATCTGGAATTTATTTTCCTTCTACAATTGAAACTTTGTAGCCTGGAGCAGAGCCAAGCCTGGGGCTCCGTCTGAGGCTGGCAGCCATTTGTGTTGGTTGAAACTTTGTTTCCTTAAGCGGGTGAGCCCGGCCAGGGTGTGCAGAAAGCTTTGCTTCCCCTGTTGCCGGCGGCAACCCTGGCTTGCTCTCTCAAGCTCCATTCTGCCGCCATTTGTTTGAATTTGTTTACCTTCTATAATTGAAACTTTGTAGCTTGAGTGGAGGCTTAGGCCTGCAACGGCTATGGAAAGCTTGGCTTCCTCTGTTACCTAGGAAACCTTGCTCTCTGTGGCTGTAGCCATCTTGGTTTGGGTTAATTTGCATACTCACTCTGATTGGATGGTGGGCATGGCCTGTGGGTGTGGCGGAGGTATGGTCAATTTGCATATTTGTCTATTATTAGATAGGATGGGATACACCCATAGCCTTTAGGCAGGCAATTCCAATAATAGCCCATCAGCAAGGATTTAAATAAAACTAAAAGGTGGAAATTGCTTTAGCTATCATTGTCTCAACTAAACAATGGCTCTGACCTTTCAGAGTTTCAAGGTTGACCAGCCTTCCAGGTTCCTTGTCCACACCTCTCTGCTAGTGAAGGCAATGGGCGGCTTCCAGCAGATGCATTTGGAAGAAAGAAGCACGCCTGGAGGGGTAGTTCAGTGTATCACAATTAGAATGTAGTCATGCCACCCTGGAAAATGCGCTCATTTTAAAGTGGTTCTAGCACCTTTTAGAAAGAATATGGTGGCAGCAGGCAAATGATGTCCAGTGTGGCCCAGGTGCAGCAGGAAATGTGCCCGATAAATGGAATTCTTACAGAATTACCCTTAACTCCATGGTCCCCGGGAGCTGCCTCCCCACACGGATTATCACGCAGTACTTGGCCACCAGCTCTGATTTCCTGCAGCCCTCACGCTTAGTCTAATTGAAGGTTTCAGGACAGTCCCATGAGTAAGAGTCAGACTTCAGACCATTGCTAACCTCAGGCGACTGAATGTCATTCACCAGGAGCTGCATCTCAATGCATAAATCCCTTGTGAGGGTTTCAGAGCACCTGTCACACAAGCCCCGCCTTGAAATGAGCAAATGGGTAGATTTAAAAGAAGAGTGTAATTTACCAGGGAGGCTGGGAAAGCGCAGCCAGAGAAGAGGGAAGAGAGCATCCTGTGAGGCCTCAGTGATGTCATACCAATCGCAGTGCTCATTGGTTTGTGAACAAAGGAAGCCACCTGCTAACCTGACAAGCTCAGGGGAGGCCTGTGTGGCAGTCTTGAAAACTCAGAGACCTGAAATAACCACAAAGATGGTCTGAAAATTAAATATTTAACTACAAACAGGTTATAGTGGGCAGTCATTCCTAAGCTGATATTTTCCCTGACAACGATCAACTTAGATCTTTCCTGAGCCCATTTGCCTTTTTGCCTCTAAGATAACATATCTGTGAGATGTCTGGGTAACTTGTAACTTCCTTCTTTTTCTGGAGCCCCTGGGGCACAACCTAATGTGGTGGGCGCCAGGACAGATGCCTCAAATTCCTTCATTATCATGTTAATTGTTCCTGTACCCACCTAAGTATGTGTCCATCATTTTACTTTTTATCCAATCCCAGGGGTTTCCCACCGTTTGACTTTATCCCACCTCCTTAATCCATCACCAATGAATTTCATGTAGCCCACCTATGTCCCTCCTTTGATGGCAATGTATAAATACAGATGTAACCCGCCATTCTTCGGAGCATTATCTCAATTCATTGAGGTTCTGCTTCCCGGCATATGTTGACAGTTTGGCTCAAATAAACTCACTAAAATTCTTTACAGGTTTCAATGGTTTTTTTCCGTTAACAGGTTAAAGATCAATCTAGGCCAGAGAGAGAGTGCAACTGTGGCTTCATTATAAAGATGAAACCGCGTGTCAAAAATCCTTTCTCAGAAAACCTCCTGCTTTTACTGTGATGAGCAGAACTTAGAATCTTGTTATCAGCCTTCACAAAGCACGTGCACTATACCAAACTATGTAATTATGTCGATTTATAATAATGAATAGAAAAATCTACCATAAAGAATTACTAATGCCTGCTGTATGAATATAACAAAGAAATAGATCAATGGAACAAAATTAAAATTTATAAATATAAGTATAGTGCCTTGTACTAGACTTTTTTTTTGGTATATGTTAGATTTGACATTTAAATTAATGAAAAATGTGATTATTGAATAGATGGTTTGGAAAGCTGATTTTCTCAGAAAGTTAGTCAGTTAATTTTCTCAAGATCAATCAAAAAGATCTCACACAAGTTAATATTAATGGTGCCATAAAAATAGAAAAAAATAAAAAGGAATGTTTATTTGATTTTGATTGTGAGAAATCCATTCAAAATGTGGATAATAATGTTTTCAGATATTGTCCTTTTATTGTCTCTCTTTCCATCTGATCCTTCTCTATCAAGTGTGTGAGCAGGTAGTTGACTCTTTCCCTCACTATTTCGAGGAGGGTTGTAATAACCCAAAACATAGGAATAGACCACATTGATACTTAGGTTTCTTCTTCTCCTTTTTTTCTTTCAGAAGGCCAGAGTTCCAGAGTGAGCGTGGATGGGTTATGGAGGAGGGGAAAGAAAAGGCAGGACCATATCTGACCTCATGCCCCATAGCTCTGAACACAGCCAGGACCTGGGCAGCGCTCTGCAGAGCCACCAAACTCCATGACAGAGTGGGGTCCCAGGCCCCTCAGGCCAGCACTAGAGAGGCAGGTCCCACAAAGGAGGAAGCGGGTGTTCCCTGCCTACCTTCCGGAGAGCACTCTGTAGGTCCCTGAATAATATTTTTCACATTATAAACTATATTTTATTTAAGTAATCATATACCTACTTTTGAAAATTTAGTTTCCAAATATGTATTATAATAAATGCTACTTTAAAATATGGCATCTATTCTGAAACATAGCCTCTATTGTTTACTTAGAATAAAGTCCTCCATTTGGAAATCCAGAGTAAAATGATACACAGATTTTTAAGACTCTTCATTCGTGGGGGCATATTTCCTTCTGGAAAACTTGCAACTTTGAATCCAACACCAAACATGTGAAATGCTTATCTCATTGCACTTCCACCGCCATTATCCGCCCCCCGCCCCCACACACACATTTTCCCCCCAATTTAATAGGGAAAATCTTGTATATTTATTTTATTTCATATTTTTTAATACTAGAGAGGATTTACCTTTTAAGAAAAGTCTTTCAATTTGTAATAGTCTTTTAAAATGCCCATTTTCTTATGTGTTTAAGTGTCTTTTAAAAAGTTTATGTATATTAAAAATATGGCTTGTCCATCAAGTTGATGCAAAAATGTTCCTCATTTAACTTTTACTTTTTAGTTTTATGTGTAACTTTTAAAAACAGACATTAGTGTTAAATGCTAATGTAAACCATTCTATATTTTGTTTTCTTTGTATTTTTTTAAATTAATGATATGCCTTGTCTATTTTCATTTGGAATTAATGTTAAAATGTTGCATATATTTTGTTCTATTTTTCCTGGTTTTACTACTAACACTAATTAATGTGAGACTCACACTGTCAAGTTCTAGTACAAAGTAATTCCCCCCCCCCCCCATTTATCCAGCATTTCTGCAAGGATGGCTATTGTTGGCTAGTCATGTGCTATATAGCTCCTCTTCCAAGATTTTATTCCCTCAAGTGTATCCAAGAAGCAAAGTAGAACTTGCAGTATACTAATACTATAAATGCCACAGTGGTACTAAATACCGGTGTGTAGGGGAGTAGGAGGTCAAGGAGTCGGGGGTCGCTTCTGGAATTCCCGGAAGTGACGTTTAGTTAAACAGGTAGAACTCATCCATGTACACATGAAGAAGTGGGTTCCATAGAGAGGAATCGCAGGCATGGGAGGAGAGCCCAGGAGGAGGCCTGGAAGTAGGAGAGAGCACAGCCGTGAGGGGGGTGGAAAGGGTCAGGTGGCTGGTGCAAAGAATGTGAGGAGAGTGGCTGGATTGGAGCCAAAAAAGTCATCAAAAGGCAGGTTTCAGAGAGCTTCAGGGTGGGACTCACTGAGGGCGAAGACGTCCCTGAAGGCTGTCGCACAGGGATGGAGCATCATCAAATTCTGCATCAGTCTGAGCCCGTGAACGAGTGTGAAGCTAGAGGTGTTTGCCATCTCACCTGCCCAGGAACACCATGCATTTCTCTGTGCTGGGAAATAAGCATCCATTCTGTCAAACCCTAAGCTTGAGGGTGGTCCCTTCTGCAGCAGCGAGCTGTTTGCTGTCACACACAGGGAATGGAGAGGACCCATGTTTAAGTGCAATCATTTCTTCAGTGTTTGGAAGACAGTGGCTCCCTTCTCCATAAAAATCCCCATCTTCCATCCTGCTGTGACTATCCTATATAATAAAGATGTAATATTCAAATGGTCGTTATGCCATGAAGTGCAATAATTGACCCCGTAATGACCAGATCACGGATCAGCAGGAGGGTGGGGCAGCGAGCTACAAGGGGCAGCAGAGAGCTACAGGAGGGGGCAGGGAAGCAAGCTATGGGGGGTGGGGGGGGGGCAGAGGGAGCTACAGGAGGGCAGGGCATCGGGTGGAGAGCTACAGGAGGCAGGGCAGCAGGCAGAGAGCTACTGGAGGGCGGCAGCGAGCTACTGGTGAGCTATTGGCGCATGGATTCGTGCGCAAGGCTACTAGTAATAAATAAGGTAGTGCCTGCAATTAAGATGCATGAAGAGTTTTGACAGTGATAGAGAGGGGGAAATATTAATAAGATAAAACAAATTAATCTTTAACAAACCTTCATAAAACAATTGTTAGCTGGGACATCAGGTTGGAAGTTTTGTCTCCTCTCAGATATTTCCCCTGATGCTCAGTCTAGTTGAGTCATGGAAAGGGTGACTTGAAATAATTAAATAGTAAAATGGGGAAAGTGGGCTTCAGAAGTTGTTGCATGCACATTTGTATATATGATGTGGAAGTATTTCAACAGTGTGCACACCAAAGAACAAAAATTAAGCATACAATAGAATTGTGTTCTTATTTGCAAATGAGGACTATTTTTAAAGTATTCTCTCCTAGTCGTGAATAATAGTTTTTGAGAGTATTGGTTCAGGAAATGTGGTGCTTTTTTAAATTAAACATATTTTTGACTAATTTCTTCCACTTCTTTCTAAGGCTCTCCCAAAAACTGAAATAAGCCATAAAAGACTCACCTGCAATGTAACATTTCTATGAAATTATATAAATGTGTCCTGATTTATTAATGATCAGAAATTCTAAAAGATGGTCTAACAAATTCTAAAAAAATGTATGTTAGACCATATTAGGAAACTGAAATTCTGACTTTTCCAGGAAAATTTTCCTGTGAAGTATAAATGTTCAGTCTTATTGGTTAGACCACCCATTAATACAGTTTTGAAAAGATTTAAGTGCTACAAGACTAAATTCTGATCTGCTATCACAGTGCCTTTATTACATGAAATGGTCATTTTTTCTGTTTTGGAAAGTGCTTGTACTACAGATGGAAGTGTTGGTTGAATTATAGAGTTTCCTTGTAGTGTCTAATAATAAGCAATGTAAACAGAAGTGAATTGAGGTTGGCAGGTTGGGGAGCAGGTTGGAGTTTGCTATTATCTGCAGAAGCACATTGTACAGGAAGAGCAATCAGCATAGATCAATTTAGCCTGTGGAGTTGAATCTCTGGTAAATTACTGCTCTACATTCCACCTCCATTTATACTTTCCCTATAGGTTATTATTTATTATTGAACATTATTACAAATTCTTAAGGGAAAATAGTGTAATTCATTTGAAATGATGCTACATGATTGTGCACACAGTATACTCAAATTCTTGCAGTTACTATTCTGACTTATAGGGCAACAGGCTGTTATTCAAGAGTTACTTCTTGTGGTTCTAACTGTAATTGATTTATTTCTGTTTGTGAACATATTATGGTTACTTAATAGTCAACAGGAAAAATAAGTGAACCATATGAATCATTATGTCTGAATAATTTGCATATTCTTTGTAAAACCAACTGAACATAGTTTAGCTTGCTATGTATAGTAAAGCCATGCACTATTTTGGGTTATTAAGTGTCAAGGGAGTTTTCATTTGAATTACATTTAAGTAGTTATGACACCCTGTAATTAACACTATATACTTATTTCTAGGTCATGTAGCTAATATAAAAATGGTGACACAATATTTACTTTATACTGCAAGATGAATTGCATATGAATAATACATTATTCTCAGTGACACATCAATGTCATAAAATTATTTAAAAATTAAAGAAGGGGTGGTGTAAACAATAACTAGGAATTCCTTGAGTACCTGTGGTGAATTACACTAACCAGAAGCTGTGTGCTGTTCGGTTGGGTACACTGTGGTTGGGAAGACAAAAGTGATGCATGAAAAGTAACTAGAGAAAGAAGGCAAGAAAGTAAGCAATCACATGGTCATTGAATACAGACTTTCAGAGAAAGGTGAGGTGAGTAGAGACTATAGTATTCAAAGAATGTTTCTTTAAACAGTTTAAACTCCCCTCCTCAACCCAATTTTTATTTGTTGATTTTAGAGAAAGAGGAAGGGGAAAAGAGAGGGAAACTTCCATTTGTTGTTTCACTTACTTATACACCAGAGGCCCAATGCACAGAATTCATGCAAGGGGCTCGGCCCCTGCAGCCCTGGCTTTGTCCAGAAGGTCATCTGGATGGTTGTTCTGCTGTTCGGTCTAATTAGCATATTAGCTCTTTATTATATAGGATTTATTGGTTGATTCTTGTATGTGCACTAACAGGGGATCGAACCCGCAACCTTGGTGTATTGGGTTGATACTCTAAACAACTGAGCTACCCAGCCAGAGCTTAAACAATTTCAACTTGATTTAGGGTGACAGCATGAGTAAAGTATGGATAATTAAAGGAAATCCCACAATGCACTTGTAGAGTACCAAGAGCACATGCATCTAAGTTGGGTGTAGCTTCATGTGTTAAGAGAACCAAAGGGTGGAGGACATATATTGTTTCTCAGTGAGAAAACAAGTTGACTAAGTAGAGTGGGCAACAGTAGAGAAGGCTATGGAAGGAATACATAAAGATTTCTCTCTCCTTTTATCTATCTATCTATCTATCTATCTATCTATCTATCTATATCTATCTATCTATCTATCTATCTATCTATCTATCTTTCTTTATATCTATCATCTATCTCCCAATTCAGAAGCTCCTGAATACCTAAGTCAATAATGAAAATGTTTTGTTAATTAGGACAAGTTAGGGATAGTATTGACAGCAAATGAGGGTACATTTTGATTTTAATTAAAGGTATTTTCTCTCCCAAAACCTGCTGTTCATGATCAGTTAAATAATTTACGCAAAAAAGATTTTTTCCTTGCACTTAAATTAACTCATTGATTGACGTAAGGAGAGGAAGCTCCCATTAGTTATCTATTATATTTTAGACACAGAGCTAGGCACATGTTATGTTTTATCATATAACCCTTCCCAACAATGCCTGGAGTTAGATGTTTTTGTCACTGAATATTAGGAATTATGGACATTAGAAATAAGTTACCAAGCAAATCCCGACCTTTCTGATTATCCTACCTAATAATAGACAAATATGCAAATTGACCGCACCTTCACTACACCCAAGCCATGCCCACCAGCCAACAAAGATGGCGGATAATTTGCATATCAGGACAGCGTAGAAAGAAGTCAAGAGCTGCAGAAGGGAGCAAAGCTGCGGAGAAGCAAGCAAGCCAGGGGGAGGAGAAGGGAGGAGCGGAGGCAGGGCCGGGGGAGAAGGACTGAGAGCGGGCGGGCTGGCAGAGAAGGGAGAAAAGCAGGGGGGCTGGTGGAGAAGGCGGGGCGGGGTAGAGTGCAGCAGGAAACCCTATTGCAGGATTTTTCCTGCAACGGGAACGCTAGTATTTTATAATCAAGCTGCACATCTATTAAATAAAGTCATTCTACTTCACTCTTTCTGAAATAAAATACATCCCCCATGCCTCTTATCTCCCATAGCTCAGGTGGGCATGTTGCTACCAGGTGGCCATGCCTTAGCCTACAACTAATGGAATCTGAGTCAGGCACCTGATCTAGATTTGAGTCAAATAGTTCCTTTTACTGTAGAAATGGGAACTACGATGGAGATGAATTGAGCTGATGTTGGTAATTGGATCCACAAATGATCCCAGCCCTGCAACACTATGGTATGTTGCAAGTGACAGTTATATGGAAGCAGAAAATAAAAGCCTGAGAGAAGTAGCAAGTGCCCTGGGAGGAAGATGGGACAGCTGTGGACTGAGAACAGGCATGCAGAGCCTGGGTCTTTGTGTAACTAAAAATGTCTTTATTAGATCCTCTGGCTGGAATAGACATAAGATGCCAGGTTCAAAATACTCTTTTCATTTCAAGTTGTAGACTTTACATTATTTCACAGCATCCTGTGGAGCACACGAAAAGCTATATCCAAATTAATTTTAATCCCTTTAGAAGCAATTGGGTTTTCCTTAGTGGAAGCTTTTCCATTTTGTTGTTTTTATTTTTATCTTTTGTTTTTATTGAGGGCAAATATCTGAACGAGCCACTTAATTTAGGTATGCAAAATTGACATATTTATTTAGTTTTATGTAATAAAACTCTGTTGTAATAATTTTCAATGCAAAAGAAATATAACAGATTTATACATAAGTAAAAGAAATTGTCAGAAATAAATTGATCTTTCTTTTTCATGGAGCACAAATAGTAAAATAATTTAAGCCAAAATTTTTGTTTGCCCTATGTCATGATGAAATGGCTATTTCCTAGACTCTCAAAGACAACTATCATGTGTGAATGTAGTATAAGGATAGCAAGACAATTTATAACATTTATAAACAGTGAATCTGAAGCATTTAAGTAATATAATTCAACAGTAATAATATGAAATCATTACTAGTTTTGGGTGTTCTGTATAAATTATCTATAGTTGTCACATTTTATATTAATCCTAAAGAAATATATGAAATGTGACAACAATTTCTGAGACTGTCTACTTGCAATAAAAAACTAGTTAGACATAATGAACAGCATATTTGTAAGGGGTCCTTTTATATGGCAAAGTCAACAGGCTAGAAATATTTTGGAAACTGGGGACAATTTATTTGTTCATGATTTTCATGTTTCTTTCAAAGATACTTCACACCAAGGTAAACAATGTGTAGAGCCAGATTCATGCTTAGATATAGGGGGTCTAGTCTGTGTATTGGGCCACAGGGGAAGTATTTCCTTGCCCCTCATTGAAGCAAAGTTGGACCATATTTCAAGTGATAAGAGACCACAGGTGCTAAGAGGAGGGGCTGGGAAGAACAGCTGCCAAGATTCTTTGGGTGATTCGAGTGAATTAAAGTCTTTAAACCTCAATTTCTTCATCTGACAAGTATTTATTGGGTATGGCTGTTGTGTAACAAGCACTTTTTCAGTCACCCAGAACCCATGGGTGAGCCAGACAAATACCCACTTTTGCTGACTTTGGGCTTTTCCGCCTGCCCATTTCCCTACACCCAATTAAAATGCACTGTCAGAGCGTGGCAGCTTTCACCGCTAATGTGCAGCATGAGATGTGTCTGCGTGCTTCTCCTTCCATCTCGTCATGCATTCGCCTTGCTTGTTCTTGCAGATGTTCAGAGCAGAGCGCATGTGAATTCCTGCATTTCTCAGCGCAAGAGCACTCACAGAGACACAGGGCCGGCTACTCCAGAGAACAAACATGTGAAGCTGTCATTGCCGTGCTGAGCCCTCTTGGGCATGATTTAAAAAATTTATTTTTATTGATTTTTTAGAGAGAGAGAAATGGAGAGGGAGAGAGTGATAGAAACATTGATGAGAAAGAACATCAATTGCCTGCCTTCTACTTGCCCCACACTAGGTATCTAGCCCGCAATCTGAGCAAGTGCCCTGAATGGCAATTGCACCAGTGACTTTTTGGTGCCTGGGTCGACACTCAACCAGTAGCAACACCAGCTGGGCTAGGACACCGTGTTTGTTTGTTTTTTATTTATTTTTTATTTTTTAAAATATATTTTATTGATTTTTTACAGAGAGAAGGGAGAGGGATAGAGAGTTAGAAACATCGATGAAAGAGAAACATCCATGAAAGAGAAACATCGATCAGCAGCCTCCTGCACACTCCCTACTGGGTATGTGCCAGCAACCAAGGTACATGCCCTTGACCAGAATCGAACCTGGGACACTTGAGTCCGCTCTATCCACTGAGCCAAACTGGTTAGGGCTTGTTTGTTTTTTAGATAAGCTACTTGTAAAGTCAGGCAATTCATAGATACTAGTAGCCCTGCCCACGAATCCATGCACCAGTAGCTTGCCAGTAGCTTGCTGCTGCCCTCCAGTAGCTCTCCACCCACTGCCCCGCCCTCCTGTAGCACCCTCTGCCCCCACCCTCCCCTCACAGCTTGTTGCCCAGCCCCCTCCTGTAGCTCTCCAGTGTACACTTGTAGCTCACTGCCCCATCCTCCTGCTGATCCGTGATCTGGTTATTATGCTGTGGGTCCTTACGCTTCACGGTGTAATGACCATTTGCATATTACCTCTTTATTATATAAGATTAGTTTACACACCTAGTTTGGGGAACTGTGAGAAAATCATGGATGTATTTGGAATGCCACTTGTTCATTGTACTTTATGAGGAAGATGAGAAATAGAGTTTAAGGGAAGGTAGATTGAGGTTTATTGCCAAATCCACTCCATAGGAAATCTCCGTGAGGTCATTGGCTCTACAAAGAATGGCCCGGAAGAAAGGCACACTCTTCGAGGGATAGGAAGTCTCCCCCTGAGCTAAGATAATAGCAATGAGCCAGGATTTAAGTTTAGTCAAGGCAAAAAGGAAACAGAATGAGCAAGAATATGTGATCTAGTATCATCATGCACAGGGTTTGCTTAGGGTGTGAGATGAGAAAATAGCAGGAGAGCAATTAGTGATGCTGGTCCTGCGGTCCCGCCCAGTCCTCCTCTAGGAGGGGGTGACAGAAACAGGAAGTAGGGGAGAGTCTGCAGGACCACAGCGAAGTGATAGATAGTGGGAAGAGGGTCCCTGGAAACCTTTTCTTTGAAAGGCATTGGGGTTAGAGGAGCTTCAGCTAAAGGAGCTAAAGACCTGTGCTTTTATTAACACAACTAGAGGCCCAATGCATAAAAATTCATGCACTGGAGGGGGGTCCCTCAGCCTGGCTTGCCCCCTCTCACAGTCTGGGAGCCCTCAGGGTCGGGAGGCAACCCGGTGATCAGAGGAAGGTGATGCCCCATCACACCTCTGCTGCTGCCACTGCCGGCAGTGCAAGTTTCGGTCTGCCCTGGTTACCTGAGCCTTGGGTAGGCCTGGGCGGCTGGGCAGCTGCCATCTGACGCTTGCCTGTGCCTCGGGCGGCCCTGGGGGGCTGGGAGGCTGAGGGGTGAGGGGACTGGGGGACTCTAGAGGCAGGCCCTGCATGCCTGCTGCCCAGGCGGGGCTGAGAGGACTGGGTGCTGCCATCTTGTGGCTGTGGGCACCACCATCTTTAAGGGTGGGGCAGCAATTAGTATAGTCTCTCCTTATTGGCTGTGAGTGCCGCCATCATTGAGGGCGGGGCAGGCAATTAGCATATTTCCTCTTCACTGGCTGTGGGTGCCACCATCTTTGCCATGGCGTGAGGGTCAATTAGCATATTCCCTCTTTATTAGATAGGATTTGTCCTAAGGCAAGGTGGAGACATACACTTCAAAGGGTAAGGTTTCAAAGCATAGGGTCTACAGAAGCATTGTCAGATTGTTGAATAGCCTACAGCTGTTCAGGTGTTTGGCCAACAGGAGGCAATAACATGCAGATTAAGATGCCCTGAGCTGTCTGGCAGCAAGCAATTCTATTCAGGTTTGGGGGAGATGCTTTTTTAGCTGTTCCAACAGGTGATTACATATGTGGCTCAGCCCTTGTTGAGCGCCCAAGCTTCATCAACCTTTTGATGAAACTCTTGTAATTATGACATGTTGGAATTGGTTCCTGACAGGCTGGGGCAATGTCCTAATTTTTAAAAGATGTACTCTGTGAGTCTCCCTGTGCCATACACACTCCGCACATCCTGTATGACACAGCAGGAACAGAAATCTGGCTCCTGTCACCAGCAACCCCAGGCATGAAAGCAGGGCCTCTGGATGATGCAAATGTGCTCCCACTGTGGCCATCAAATAGCACGGGTGTCAGGGTTTGGGAAGCGAGAAGGAAGTGTGACCTGCTTAGCTGCTTTCTCCTGCTTTGTCTAAGGGAAGTGAGATTTTGTTTAGAATGTTTTCATTTTATTTGGCTTATTCCTCAAAGATAGAAACTTAGTTTGCCATCCAGTTAGAATTATTTATCACTGAATTTAATTTCAACTGGTTGACCAGCTCCATTTTAAATCTCTGTGCCAAGATAAACCTTCTGAATTCTGTATCCAAATATCTTTTCAACCACAGACCTCATGAGCCTTGAAAGCTGTCTCCAGCTCTCTAACACTGTCCAGCCTCTCCTATCTCACGTTACTAGAACTTTAAAAGTCTTTGCATTCATGCATTGGTAGTGATATCAGATACAGTAGAATAAGCTTAAAAATCAAACAAGTGATGCTTCTATGCAAGCTATATAACCTCTTTCTGGAAAGGTTCTTATCTTTTTAATAAGCCACAGAATTTATTGCCTGTGTTTCTTCTTCAGGAGAAAACATGACCTTGTTTCTTAACAAATATTATGAGTGGTTAAGCTGTAACAAAAGGGTTTATTTTCTTTCTTTGTGCTGCTAAAAAAACCACAAAAAACAAAAAAACAAAAAACAACAACAAGATAAACTAAGAAGAAACTTTTCAATACAGGCATATAATTATCATTTTCTATTTTTTTTGTTATTATCAGAAAATATATTCTCAAGGCCAGCTCCGAAGTTACATTCATGTAGAGGCCTTTACTCCAGATAGCCAGGGTGCAAGTGTGTGTACTCTTTGTTCAACTGGAAGGACAAGCAACGTTATAGAATGAAGCAGAAAATAGAGACAAAAACAAAATTACAGAGTAAAGTAGAAAAATCGAGTTTTACCACCATTAAAATAGACCTGAGACTTGCACCAGGCCATCCAGGAATTAGGTGATAGTATCAGGAATTGCATATTTTTCCTTGACCCTGACATCTTTTTTTGTTCATATAGGTGCATTTTAACTTTTATTATTATTTTAAAATTTACCTTTACTGTTGAAAGTATTTCAGATGTCCCCCCTTTTTCCCCACTAACACCTCCACCCCCAGCTGCCCCCCTGCCAGGCCATCCCCACACTATTGTCTGTGTCCATGAGCTATGTATATCCTATCTAATAAAAGAGTAATATGCAAATTGACTGTCACTCCAACACACAAGATGGCTGCCCCCATGTGGTCAAAGATGGCTGCCCCCATATGGACACAAGATGGCTGCCACAAGATGGCCAGCAGGCGATCAGGCCAGCAGGGGAGGGCAGTTATGGGTGATCAGGCCAGCAGGGCAGGGCAGTTGGCAGGGACCAGGCCTGCAAGGGAGGGCAGTTGGAAGCGATCAAGCCTGCAGGGGAAGGCAGTTAGGGGTGACCAGGCCTGCAGAAGAGGACAGTTAGGGGTGACCAGGCCTGCAGTGGAGGGCAGTTAGGGGTGACCAGGCCTGCAGGGGAGGGCAGTTAGGGGCAATCAGGCTGGCAGAGGAGCAGTTAGGCATCAATCAGGCTGGCAGGGGAGTGGTTAGGGGGTGATCAGGCTGGCAAGCAGAAGCAGTTAGGGGCAATACGGAAGGCAGGCCAGCGAGCAGTTGGGAGCCAGCAGTCCTGGATTGTGAGAGAGGTGTCCGACTGCCCGTTTAGGTCTGATCCTCCCATGATCGGGCCTAAACAGGCAGTCGGACATCCCTTGAGGGGTCCCAGATTGAAGAGGGTGCAGGCTGGGCTGAGGGACACCCCCTCCCCTGTGCACAAATTTCGTGCACCCAGCCTCTAGGCTTACCTAATAATAGACAAACATGTAAATTGACCGTACCTTCGCTACGCCCATAGTCAATCAGAGTGACTATGCAAATTAACCCAAAAAATATGGCAGTTAATTTGCATACATAGGCACCCAGCGCCTGTGTCCCAGGAACATCCTGGCACCCAGGTCACTGTGAGGTAAGGCCTGGAGCAGGAGCGGACCCCCTGCGATCGATTGCAGGGAGCTGGGGCTCTGCTCCTGTTCCAGGCTGAAACCCTCTGCCAGAGGCTTTTGGCCTGGTGCAGGAGCGGACTCCCTGCGATTGGTCGCAGGGAGCAGGAGTGGACCCCCAGTGATCGATCACAGGGAGCTGGGGCTCCAGTCCTGCTCCAGACAAAATCCAGAGGCTTTCGGCCTGGAGCAGGAGTGGACCTCCTACGATCCATCACCTGGGCAGGAGTGGACCCCCTGTGATCGATGGCAGGTAGCTGGGGCTCCGCTCCTGCCCTAGAGGCTTTTGGCCTGGGCATGCCTGGGCAGGGGCGGAGCCGGGGATCAGAGGGAGCTGGAGGGCCCCTGCCCAGGCCTAAAGCTTTGGCCAGAGGCTTTAGGCCTAGGCAGGGCCCAGCCTGTGATTGGTGTGAACTATAGAGAAAACACCTTTTCTGACTGCACATTAGCTAAGCTTCCTGTATACCACTGGTAATATTCTTAGTAACTTGGGTAATAAGAATCCAAAAAGGTGATCTAGGATTTTTCCACCACACTTCTGGAGAAAAAAAAACGAAAACCTGCTGCTGGAGGGCTAAGAAATGTCATATCCTTCCCTAGCCTGTTTGACTCAGTGGATAATGCCTCGGCCTGCCGACAGCAGGTTCTGGGTTCGATTCTGATCAAGAGCATGTACCTAGGTTGCAGGCTCCTCCCTGGCTGTGGCCCAGGTCAGGGCTCATGCAGGAGGCAACCAATCAAAGTGTTCCTCTCACTTTGATGTTTCTCTCTGTCTTTCCCTTTCTCTTCCACATTCTCTAAAAGTCAATGGAAACATATCCTCAGGTGAGGATAAAAAATAAATAAAGAAATGTCATATCCTATGAAAGACACATCTTGAAAATGCCTAAAGAAAATTGTCATTTTTTCTTGGTGAAGGGACTGGAGTCCGTGTTGATGAAAACATCTTGGTGGCTGTGGTGACTGGCAGTGGCTGCAGCAGTGGGGTGATGGGGCTGGTGCCTTCCCCTGATCAGCCCAGTTGCCTCCCACAAAGGGAGGCCAGACTGTGGCTTAGGTACACTCTCTGTGGGGCGCGGGCCTAAGCCATCAGTAGGACATCCCCTGAGGGCTCCCAGTATGTGAGAGAGGGCAGGTTGGGCTGAGGGACCCCCCACCCCCAGTGCACAAATTTTGTGCAGCGGACCCCTAGTCTATAATAATAAAAGTGTCATATGTTAATTAGACTGGACAACTGAATGATCTTCCAGATGTCCTTCAGGACAAATTTCTAGATGAAGCCAGGGCTGCGAGGGCCGAGGCAAGCCACCACAGCTGTGAGGACCAAACCCCTTGCATAAATTTCATGCATTGGGCCTCTAGTATGACTATAAGTTCCCCAGTTAGTCTCTTCCCAATCACCCACCCTTCCCTGCCTTCTCTCTGAGGTTTGATAATCTGTTCATGCTTCTATGTCTCTGGATCTATTTTGTTCATCAGTTTATTTTGTTCATTAGATTCCGCACATGAGTGAGATCATATGTTACTTGTCTTCTCTGACTGGCTTAGTTCCTTTAGCATAATGCTCTCCAGGTCCCTCCATGCTGCCTCAAAAGGTAAGAGATCCTTTTTTTTTACAGCTGCATAGAATTTCATTCTGTAAATGTACCATGGATTTTTAACTCACTCATCTACTGATGGGCACTTGGGCTGTTTCCAGATCTTAGCTGTTGTAAATTGCACAGGGGTGCATATATATTTTTTTCTGATTGGTGTTCTGGGTTTCTTGGAATATTTTCCTAGAAGGGGGATCACTGGATCACTAGGCAGTTCCATATTTAATTTTTTTTTGATAAAATTCCATACTGTTTTCCACAGTGGCTGCACCAGTCTACATTCCCACCAGCAGTGTACTAGGGTTCACTTTTCTCCACATCCTCGCCAGCACTTGTCATTTATTGATTTGTTGATGGTAGCCACTCTGACAGGTGTGAGGTGATACCTTATTGTCTTTTAAATTTGTATCTCTCTGATGAATAGTGACTTTCAGCATGTTTTCATATGTCTCTTGTCTGTCTGTATGTCCACTTTGGAGAAGTTTCTCTTGAGGTCCTTTTGCCCATTTTTAAATTGGATTGTTTGTCTTCCTCCTGTTAAGTTGTATGAGTTTCTTATGTACTTTGGAAATTAACCCCTTATCAAATGTATTGTTGCCAAATATGTTCCCCCATACAGTGGGCTCTCTTTTCATTTTTTTTTTCTTTATTGATTAAGGTATTACATATGGGTCCTTATCCCCCTATTACCCTCTCCACTTCCCCCAATCATGCCCTCATCCCCCTGGTGTCTGTGTCCATTTGTTAGGCTTATATGCATGCATACAAGTCCTTTGGTTGATCTCTCCCCCTTACTCCCACCCTCCCCTACCTTCCCTCTGAGGTTTGACAGCTTGATCGATGCTTCTCTGTCTCTGGATCTGTTTTTGTTCATTAGTTTATGTTGTTCATTATATTCCACAAATGAGTGAGATCATGTGATATTTATCTTTCTCTGACTGGATTATTTTGCTTAGCATAATGCTTTCCAGTTCCATCCATGTTGTTTTGATGGTGGTTTCTTTTGCTGTGCATAAGCTTTTTATTTTGATGTAGTGCCATTTGTTTATTTTCACCTTAGTTTCCTTTGCCCTAGGAGATGTATCCATAAACATATTGCTATGAGAGATGTCTGAGATTTTGCTACCTAAGATTTTTATATTTTCCTATCTTACATTTAAATCTTTTATCCATTTTGAGTTTATGCTTGTGTATAGTGTAAGTTAGTGGTCCAGTTTCGTTCTTTTTTGCATTTACCTCTACAATTTTCCCAGCAACATTTATTGAAGAGTCTGTCTTGATTCCATTATATGCTCTTGCCTCCTTTTTCAAATATTAATTAAGTGTAATGGCTTGGGTCAATTTCTGTGTTCTGTGTTCTGTTCCATTGATCAATATGCCTGTTCTTGTGCCAGTACCAGGCTGTTTTGATTATGGTGACTTTGTAGTGTAACTTGGTATCTGGTATTGTGATCCCTCCAACTTTGTAGTTTTTTCTCAAGATTGCTACTACTACATTGAATTTATAGATTGCTTTGGGTATTATCTACATTTTAAAGATGTTAATTCTACTATGAACATTGTATATTCTACTTGTTTATATCTTCTTCTATCTATTTTTTTCAACATCCTGCAGTTTTCTGAGTATAGGTCTTTTATCTCCTTTGCTAAGTTTATTCCTAATTATCTTAAGTTTTTTTGCAATGGTAAATGTGATTGTTTAGTTTCTCTTTTTGAGAATTCATTATTGGTATATAAAAATGCCATTGATTTCTAGGTGTTAATTTTGTATCCTGCTACATTGCTTAATTAAATTATTAAATCTAATAGTTTTTGGTGGAATCTTTAGGTTTGTCTATTTACGGTATCCTGTCATCTGCAAATAATGACAGTTTACATCCTCCTTTCCAATTTGGATGATTATTATTTTTTCTTCATGTCTAATTGCTATGGCTAGGACTTTAAGTACTATCCTATCTAATAAAAGAGTAATATGCAAATTTACCATCACTCCGCTACACAAGCCACGCCCTCAAAGCCATGCCCACCAGCCAATCAGAGCGAGTATGCAAATTAATCCAACAAAGATGGCAGTTAAGTTGCATACATGGAGGAAGAGAGAGGGAAAGTGTAAAGCAAGGTGGCTGTGGCTGCTGGAGGGAAAGCACTGGCAGTGCATGCTGGGCAGGGCGAGGTGCACAGCAGCGCCCACGGAGGCGGTGGTGGGAGGCAGCGGGTCGGGTGGGCAGGGCGAGGTGCGCAGCGGCGGCGGCGGGAGGCAGCAGGGGAGGCGGGCGTGGCAGGTCACCCTGCGGTGGTAGCAGCACGCATGGCCTCGGAGGCTGTGGTGGATGTGGGCTGGGTTGGGTGGGTGGGACGGGTGGGGGGCATTCCGCCCGCCCCGCCCACCGCAGCGGGAGAGGTGGTGGGGCAGGACAGGTGGCCATGGCAGGAGGGAAGCCCGCTGGAAGTCTTGCAGGAATATTCCTGCAATGGGCTGCTAGTCTATATATAAAGAAGTAATATGCAAATTAGCTCAGTACGCCGTAATGGTCATGACCAGTTCAGGAGAAGGGGCTGGGCGCAGCCCCAGTCCTGAGAGAACAACACTCAGGTGTGGCCCAGAGCCTGAGAGAACAACACACAGGGGCACCTGCTCTGGGCCTCCGTGATGCGGCTGGGGGCAGGCCTGCAGCAGACACACACAGCGGGGCATGCTCCGAGCCGCCGTGGCCAGACTGTGGCTGAGGCCCACTCCCCCAGGGAGTGGGCCTAAGTCATCAGTAGGCCATCCCCTGAGGGCTCCTGGACTGTGAGAGGGGGCAGGCTGGGCTGAGGGACACCCCCTGCCAGTGCATGAATTTCGTGCACCGGGCCTCTAGTCCTATATAATAAAAGCCTAATATGCTCAGTGTCTGATTGTCCAGTCAGCCATTCAACCAATCAAAGTGTAATATGCTAATGATATTTGAAGGCTGCTCAACCTCTCTCACACTTGTTATTGCTTGTCTTTTTTATAATGGCCACTCTAACACGTGTGAGGTGATATGTCATTGTAGTTTTGATTTGCATTTTCCTAATTGCCAGTGAAGTTGAACATCTTTTCATATATCTATTGGCTGTTTGTTCATATGTCTTCTTGGGAGAGGTTTATTTTCAGGTCATTTACCCACTTTTTTAGGTTGTTTGTTATTTTGGTGTTGAGTTTTATGAGTTATTTATATATTTGGAAATTAAACCTTTGCTGGAGCTAATGTTTGCAAATAACATCTGATTGGCTGCCTCTTTGTTTTATTGTCAGTTTCTTTTGCTGTGCATAAGCTTTTTAGTTTGATATAGTCCCATTTATTTATTTTTGTCTTTACTTCCCTTACCTTTCTTCAAGTTCTATGAACTTGGGGTCAAGTTCATAAAATATTCTCCGCAACCAAGGTCCATAATTTTGATACCTAAATTTTCTTCTATGTAACTTATTGTTTTGGGTCTTATATTTAGGTCTTTGATCTATTTAGAATTAATTTATGTACATGGGGACAAACTATAATCCAGTTTCATTCATGTGTATGTGGCTTTCCAGTTTTCCCAACATTATTTATTGAAGAGACTATCTTTACTCCATTGTGTGTTTCTGGCTCTTTTGTCAAAAATTATCTCTGTATATACATGTGGTTTTATAGCTGGATTCTCTAATCTGTTCCATTGGTCTGTGTGTCTGTTTCTTTCCCAATACTATGCTGCTTTTATTATCATAGATCTACAGTATAATTTGAAGTCAGGTACCTCCAGTTTAATTCTTTTGCTTTGGCTATTTGGGGTCTTTTGTGGTTCCTTACAAACCTGATGATTTCTCATTTTATTTTTTTAAAAAATGACATTGGGATTTTGATGGGGATTGCATTAAATCTGTATATCAGTTTAGGTAATATGGCCATTTTAACTATGTTAATATTTCCAATAGATGAACATGGAATATTTTTCTATTTGTGTCTTTTTCCATCTCTGCGAATAATGCTTTGTAATTTTCAGTATATAGATTTTTAATGTTCCCTGTTAAGTTTGTTCCTAGGTGTTTCATTCTTTTGGTTGCAATTGCAAAAGGAATTTTTTTTTTCATTCCTTTTTCTGAAGTTTTGTTGTTAGTATATAGGAATACGATGTTGTTGTTTTAATTTTTTAATTAATTTATTTTTGCACATTGATTTTGTATCCTGCAACTTTACTGCATTTGTTTATTTCTGATAATTTTTTTTGGAGTCGTTAGGATTTCTATATACAGAATCATGCTGTCTGCAAAAATTGACAATTTGACTTCTTTCTTCCCTATATGGATGCCTTTTATTTTTTTCTCTTGCCTTATTGCTTTGGCCAGGACTTCCAGAACTATGTTGAATATGAGTGGCAAGAGTATATTCTCTTGTCTTGTTGCTGATCTTAGGGGAAAAGCTTTCAGGTTTTCACCATTGAGTATGATATTAGCTGAGGGTTTATCATAGATGGCCTTTATTATAGTGAGGTAATAACCTTCTATTCCTATTTCATGAGTGTTAAAATAAGAAGTAATTGTATCATATCAATGCTTTTTCTGCATCTATTGATAAGATCATAAGATTTTTATCCTTTCTTTTGTTAATGTGTTGTATTACATTGATTAATTTGCATGGGTTGAACCATCCTTGTGCCCTGGAATGAACCCCGCTTGATTATAATGTATTATTTTTTTAATGTACTGTTGTATTCAATTTGCTAGTATTTTGCTTAAGATTTTTGCATCTGCATTCATCAGAGATATTGGTATGTAGTTTTCTTTTTTTGTGTGTGTTATCTTTGCCAGGTTTTAGTATCAGGGTTATATTGGCCTCATAGAATGTATTAGAGAGTATTGCCTCTTCCTCAATTTTTTGAAGAGTTTGAGACGTATAGGTTTTATGTCTTCCTTGATTGATTGGTAGAATTCACTGGTGGAGCCATCTGGTCTTGGACTTTGATTTTTTTGGAAGGTGCTTGATGGTTGTTTCAATTTCCTCATTGCTGATTGTCCTATTTAAATTTTCAAGTTGTTCATGATTTAGTCTAAGAAGGTTATATGTTTCCAGGAACTATCCATTTCTTCTAAGTTATTGAATTTGGTGGCATGTAGTCTTTCATTATATTCTAGTATGATCCTTTGTATATCTGTGATGTTTGTGGTGACTTTTCCTCCCTCACTTCTGATTTTGTTTATATGGGACTTCTCCCCTTTTTCCTTAGTGAGTCTAGCCAGGGTTTATCAATTTTATTAATCTTTTCAAACAACCAGCTCTTTGTTTTATAATTTTTTGTATAGTCTTTTTATTCTCTATTTCATTTAATTCTGCTCAAATTTTTATTATTTCCTTTCTTCTGCTGACTTTGGGCTGCTTTTGTTCCTCTTTTTTTTCTATTACTTTAAAATGTGAAGTTAGGTTGTTTATTTGGGATTTCTTCTGTTTCTTGAGATAGGCCTATAAAATGATATGAACTTTCTTCTTCTTACTACATTTGCTACATTCCAGAAGTTTTGATATGCTGTATTGTCATTCTCATTTTTCTCTATGTAACTTTTGAGTTCATCTTTTATTTCTTCTTTGAATCAGTCATTTTTTCGTAGTATGCTGTTTAATCTTCATGTATTTGTGGGTTTCTTTACTTCCTTTTTGCAGTTGATTTCTAATTTCAAGGCACTGTGGTTGGAGAATATGCTTGGTATAATATCAATCTTCCTGAATTTGTTGATGCTACTTTTGTGACCCTACATATGATCTATCCTTGAGAATATTCTATGTGCACTGGAGAAGAATGCATAATCTGATGTTCTTATGTTCTGGGATGAAATGTTCTGTAAATATCATTTATGCCTACTTGGTCCTGTGATTTAAGGCCAATATGTCTTCATTGGCTTTCTGTTTGGTTGATCTGTCTAGAGCTGTCAATGTAGTATTCAGATCCCCAACTATGATTGTGTTTTGAGCTGTTTTTCCCTTTAGTTCTATGAGTAGTAGTTTTAGATATTTTGGTGCTCCCTGGTTGGGTGCATGCATATTAAAAAGTGTTATGTTTTCTTGATGTAGTTCCCTTTATCATTATAAAGTGTCCATCTTTGTCTCTTATTATCTTGAAATCTATTTTATCAGATATAAGTATGGCTACATATGCTCTTTTTTGTGTGTGTGTGTAGGTTATTTGCTTGGAGAATCATTCTACCCTGGTACTTTGAATCTACCTTTGCCTTTGCTGCTTAGATGTCTCTGTGCCTCTTTATTGATTAATTTAGACCATTTACATTTAGGGTAGTTTTTTAAGTGTGAGTATTTCCTATAGCCATTTTATCTTTTGTTTTCTGTGTATCCATTGGTTCTTTTCCTTTATATTTCTATCTATTGTTTTTGTTTGGTGGTATTCCATACTTCTTTCCTCTGTTTCCTCTTTTTTTTTTTTAAAGCTATTTGTCCTGATTTGGGGATTTTTGTGTATGGTTATCATTATGTTTATAAAAAATGTAGTTGCATATATACCATTTTCTTTCCTTTTCAGTGCATTTGGTCTTTATTTTCTTTTGTCAATTCAGACATTTCCCCCCTCCCCTTTTATTTTTTTTATTCTCACAAATTATCCGTTTATGCTGTAAATTTTTTGTGTGATCTTACATATAGTGTTTTTGACCTTATTTTATCTGTTTCAGGTAGAATAACTCCCTTGAGTATTTTCTGCAGTGGAGGTTTTCTGGTGATAAAATCCCTCAGCTTCTGAATGTCTGGAATGTCTTTATTTCTCCTTCACCTTTAAAGATAATTTTGCTGGATATATTATCGTTGGCTGGTAATTTCTCTCTTTTAGACATTTCAATATTTGTTTCCGCTTTCTTCTGGTTTTGGAGTTTCTGCTAAGAAGTCAAATGAAATTCAGATGGGTTTTCCTTTGTAGGTCAACTTCCGAATTTCCCTGGCTGTTTTGAAAATCTGTGCTCCTATTTTTTGACAGCTTCAATACTAAGTGCCTTGGAGAGAGACTTTTTGAAATGAGGTAATTAGGTGTTCTGTTTGTGTCTTGAATCTAAGGATCTAGTTCTTTACATAGATTTGGGAAGTTTTCATCCACTATTTGTTTTAATAGATTCTCCATTCCATGGTCCCTCTCTTCCTCCTCCCCAATGCCTATAATTCTAATATTGCTTATTCTCATGGAGTCCAGTAGATCTTGTAGAACTCTTTCATTTTTCTTTATGCTTGGGTCTGTCTCTTCTTCACTCTGCGTCATTTCTATTTTCAATACCACTAATTCTTTCCTCCATTTCCTGGTTGGTCTATTTTCTAGGCTGAGTAGTTCACTCTTAATCTTTTTAATTGCCTGCTTCAGTTGCTGGGTTTCTGATTGGTTCTAAGTTTCAATTTCTTTGGTAAAATACTCGCTTTGTTCATTGATTTATTTTCTTGGAGCACTGAGTTGCCTATCAGTATTTTCTCCCATATCGTTGAGAATTTTTAGAACTGCAATCTTGACATCTCTGTCATTTACTAGTATGTTCCATATTTCCATGTGTTCCAGCTTGCTTTCTGGAAATTTTTTTTAATTTTCTTTCTGGCTATTCTGGTTACTGTGGTTCTTCATGGTATTTGCTATCCTCCTTTGCTTATGCATTTATCTCTGAAAAGGTCTTTCTACTGTTTTCAAGTTAATGGCACTGAATCGTAGATTTTTTTACCTCTGTGATTTCCCTGTCTTGAACCTCCATGGCTTCTGTGACACAATGTGGCCATGCTGCTTGGGGGTGGGGTTTGTTTTGCCCTCACCATAATGGCAACGCCTGATGTCCTTGGGGTCTCACCTCAAGCACCCCTCCTGGGGATCAGTCACAGAGGGTAACAGTGGTTCTATTGCAATAGCTCTTGGTTAACTGATAATTTGTTCCTAGACTGGATTCCAAGGACAATAGGAGGCCAGTTTTGGGAGTCCAAGTGATGGCAGGGCTCTGTGGTTCCATTGTTTTGTCTGAAACACCACCTCCTGGCCCAACAGTGAAGAGCCACACAGCAGAACCCCATGCTCTGTCAAGCATCTGCTGGCTTGTTCACTATTTACTCCTCTCTGCTCATCCTGCTGGACTGCCTTCCCCTCCCCCACACCTGAAAAGCTCTCTGTTCCTCAGGCTGAAGGAGGTGCCTGCTACTGCTGGCTTTCTCCCCTCTCCTGGCTGCAGGGCTGCGTCTTCTGGCTATTTGTGCTATCCTCCCTTCTTGTCTCCCCGTTTATTCCAGGTTGCCCACCTGCAGATGTTTCAATGTTGGTGTCTCTCAGGCATGTGTCTGTGTTGAGCAGGGATTTCTTTGCTAAATTATAGTTGGTTAAATTGTTGAAATTTCAGGGGGAGAGAACAAGGTGTCCTCTCACGTTGCCATTGTAGCTTTTAAGAAAGCCAGACCCTGGTGTTTTTATGCTCAGTCTTTTTCACTGTCTTAACTGCTTATATCACAGAAAAGAGCTTGATTATATTTTTTGTCACATATTATGTCTTGTTTTAAAGAAAGTAATTTGTTTGCATATACATAAATCTGCACAATTCACTCAAGATTTTATAAAGGCCAAGGAAAGGGAAGGTGGGGGAAGGTGGAGGTGGGCAAAGCAGAGGAGAGAGGGGAACTCCTGCAATAATGTCAACATTAAAAATTTTTAATAAAAAAGAAAAAAGAAATGTCTAACAAAATTTGAATTTAATGCTGTACCTATGCTTTTTTACTTTATTATATTGCTTAACTATAAAACATTAAATATTTTTTCTTTCAAGCAAAAATAATATTACAATAAATATAATGTTGATCTTTTGTACTTTCTCTGAAATAAGAGTTTCTTTTACTTTCTTTTTAAAACTCAGTTTGTTGAAATTACTGAAATGGGATTAAGAGGGTAAAGATTCTACTTGAATTGTGTTTTCTTTTTCTTTTCTACCTCATATAATTTAAATAGAATCAAAGAAATAATGGGAACAGTATAACTTACAGGGAATGAATTTTTAAAAACCATTCTATCTATCACTTACAACTCCTGAAAAATACACATTAGTGTGGGAAATTACACTTTACTGCATTTCAGATTGAAAATTAATTGTAACCAGACAGCCCTTGGTGGTTATTTAGAAAAAATATTTTAAAAAGTACTTCCATAGCCCTAGCTGGTGTGACTCGGTTGGTTGTACTAAAAGGTTGCTGGTTTGCTTCCCTGTCAGGCACATGGCTGGGTTGTGGGCTTGATCCCCTGTGGGGGCGTGCAGAAGACAGCTGATTGTTTTGCTCTCACATAGACGTTTCTCTGTCTCCCTCTCTCTTCCTCTCTAATAATCAATAAACTTATTGTAAAAAGTACTTCTATAAATATACTAATAGTAATGTAGAAGCCCTTGTCACTGTGAAAGCTCAGAGAAAGTAGTTGTTGGATATGCATTACAATTTCATTATTATAAAGTATCCCGGAATACACACATCTGCTGCTAAAGGCCATATGAAGTATTTAGAAAATAAATATAAATGTCAATGTAAACTGCCACCTAAGTCACAATCTATTCCCATCCTGGCAAAGGGCACTCAGCAATGCCCAAAGGACATTCAGTAAAAACTTTCTTTTTGCTGTTATCTTCTAAATTTAATATCTCTTCCTGAAGGATAGAGGCCTCCAAGCACAGAAGCTTGTAGTCCTTGTCAGGGTGCCTGATTCGCTGTCCATGGTACCTACACGAATGGCTGTAATTAAACCTGAAGAGATCTCTCCCACTGACGCCAGTGGCTCAGCCTGGTCTCCAGCCTCTTACAGAGCCTGTCGCTGTGTGAAGCAGCTGTTCGTACAGGTCGTGGCGGGGCGTGACCTTTCCATCTTCTAGTCTTCATGAATGGAAGGTGGAGAGGCTGAGAGGCCTCCCTGATGAAATCTTCGTGCTTGATTTCAGAAAATGGTGGTAATAACAGTTCTTAGTGTAAGCACCATCCACTGAAAAAGTTCTGTATTTGCTGAATTATAATAATCATAATCATGGGAGGTGGCTGAAAGGGAGATGAGGAAATATACTTTCCTGTCTTAAAGGATTTTTGCATTGTACGTTTCGCAGCATGTCTTCCTGAAGCAATATGCAGTCAGTAGTTCAGTCATGCAATGTGTAAGAGGCTGTCTGGCAGGCTCCAACTGGATATAATGAAGAACTTCCTTCCCGTTCCATCACCTGCTGCAATACGATAACTTGTGTACCTGCCTGTGGCATCTACTGGCAATCAGGAGCAGGATAGTTGCAAATTATTTGAGATTGGTTAAGCACTGGTTTAAAATCTAGATGGAAAGTAGAAGTGTATTTATTTTCATTTATCAAAAAATATATATGAATAATTATGTACATTTACTAGCCTTGATGTGTAATTTGGAGGTTGCCTCCTCTGTACGAAGATGACCCTGCTGGGGCTTCATCTCACTAGAGATGCTCATGTGTGGCCTCGCCTACTGAACATGGCTGTTCACTCTGGGCCCTCGATCTGCTGCTTCTTCACCTGCCCAACACTGAGCTCGGGTTTGAATGTTGCATCAGTTTACCCCTTTATATCACTCTGGAAAATATACTCAAAGGTGTGAAATTTTATGTTTACGTTAAAAGCTTTGAAAGGACTTTAAAGATTAAGATTTAAAATTCAGTGTTCAAGAAGTTACTCTTTTGTTGTTAATCCCCACCAAAGGATATTTTTTTTCCATTCCTTTTCAGAGAGAGTGGAACTGAAGGGGGGAGGGAAAGAGGGAGAGAGGCAGGGAGAGAGAGAGAGAGAGGCAGAGAGAGAGAGAGAGAGAGAGAGAGAGAGAGAGAGAGAGAAGAGCAATGTGAGAGAAACACAATGAGTGGTTGATCCCTGCATGCACCCGGACCGTGGACAGGGAGCAAACCCACAACCCAGGTCTGTACCTTTGCCAGGGAATTGAACCAGACACTTGGGTGTTTGAGCTGATGCTCTAACCACTTAGGAACACCAGTCAGGGCCAAGAAATTGTTTTTTAATTCACAATTTCATATACCAGCAGCATCAACCTCAAGAAGATTGAGGTCTGAGTGTCATAATGATGGAGTCTGAGAAAAGTGATGTCAAATACATGTTCGTTTCTTCCCTTAATATAATGAGCTGATTACTGTATTTAAATAGTCTAGTAAATATTAATAAACAGTGAGCACAGTAAAAATATGAAGCATTAGAATAACTTCTGTATGGGTTACAATGGAATACTTATAACAAGTCTCACTAAAAACACAATAGAGTAGCCAGCATCCAGGTTAAAGACAATGGTGGCCTGGAAGTTAAATGTTAGTAAGGGAATCAGTAAGGCTCTTCTGTATATGGTTCTGGGCTTGAGCACTTTATAGAGATGAAAATTTGGCAGTGAAGTCTGGGAAATGGATGAGATCTTGTTGGGAGCTAGTGGCCAATGGGAATGTAGAGATCTCAGGAAAGAAAGCAGAAGTATTACATCATTTATTAATCAGCAGGAGAAAGGGCGAGTGGCAAATTAGAGAGAAATGAGAGAAGTTGGAAGAGGGAAAACTGAAGTGGGAAAGCAAGAATGGAGAGGCTTTCTCTTCTAGAAATAAAGAAGAGGGACCCTTGTTGGTGCTGCTGAGAGATGAAGTAAACTCAGCCCCAAGGAGTAGCTACAGCACTTGGCAATAGAATGGGAGGTCCATCTGGGAAAGGTGACTTGGCTGTTTAGTCTTGAAAAGTGAGCATCTTTTCCCTGAGCTTTATTTTCTCCTGAAAAAAGTCTTAACTAAATCGGCTAAGAAAGTTAAAGGAGGTAGCATAGTTTGAAGCTAGAAGATATTAGCATATGCTTAAAATGTTGCTTTTGGAGATGGAAAGAGAAAAATTATTAAAAAGACCAATTCCACTTGCTGGTTCATACTGTGGTAACATCATTACACTATTGAGGTGGCTATGTTGTTTCTTTCTTTCTTTATTCATTTATCTATCTTACCTGTATTAGTTGGGTTGGGTATGGGCAGAGACAACGTTAATGCTTACCTGGGTAGATACTAACAGAGTAAGTGAGCAGGGAATTTGAGTTTTGATATGACAGTGGCTGAAATGATAGATCTAATATTCAAAGTTGGAAGTGAAGAAAATTAAGGAAACTGTGATTATACTTTGTCAGAAACAACTTCAGAACCACAAATACAATTTTGAAATAATGGCAGGACTTCCAGTTAAAAAGGGCAGACCGAGTATGCTTGTTTACCTACATTCTCCTCAAAAATGACAGTAACAGGAATTTTCATAAATCTACAAAGGCAGAGAGAACCTGAGGGTGTCCTTACTTAAAGCTGCAGTTTATTTTATGAACCAAGTAATTGCTGTAGGAAAATACATTCCTTAGGTAATTTGGGAGCCAACATATTCAAGGAACTTATGATGTTTTAGGAAATGGAAGTGAGAAATTTCAAGTTAATGAAAGTTGCTCAGGTTAGCAACAGACCTAAATATTAACATATGGGGAAAGATTTAGAAATCACTATACAAACGTGCTTACAGAAAAATGAGTTGGTATATATGCATGTTGGCTGCTATTATGCAAATAAGAAACAGTACAACTCACACACAGGATAAAAATGGAGAAATAAGGACCTAGGAAGGGAAAGCACTTTTTCAGGTGATGGCGATTAGCAACTCATGTGAATTTCTCGATGCTAATGTGAAATGTATATACTTGTTTCTGTGCTGGACACAAAATAGTTGATTAAAGATTAATTATTGGCACTTGTTTTTGGAACAGATGGTTGGATGAAGAAAGCTGTTTGGGGAGCTAGCCAGGCACAATAATCATGCAAACAACACCAACAGCAATAAAGTGATGCCCACTTTTACTTCTTCCTACTCTGTTGATTTATCCCCATTCAAATCCCTAATAATGTTGAGGACTGAACTCGTGGCAAATGTATTTATGGATGGTCTCTCTCAAACACCCTCTGTGGAATCTGCTGACAAGAAAAAGAGCTTAATAAGAAGAAAGGAAGGAAGAAAAAGTTTGAAGGAGAAATATATAAAATAAAAAGAATTCCTAAAAGATTAATGAGCTGCTGAATGCCATGCATGCATTTTTGCCTTTACTTCCCTTGTGTTTGGGGTCAAGTTCATAAAATGTTCTCTATGACCAAGGTCCAAGAATTTGGTCCCTATATTTTCTTCTCTGTAACTTGTTCTTTCAGGTCTTACATTTAGGTCTTGGTTCCATTTTGAAATAATTTATGTACATGGGGACAAACTATAATTTAGTTTCATTTGCATGTGGCTTTTCAGTTTTCCCAGCACCATTTATTGAAGAGACCATCTTTATTCCATTATGTGTTTCTGGCTCCTTTGTTGAAAATTATCTGTTCATATACCTGTGGTTTTATAGCTGGGCTCTCTATTCTGTTCCATGGATCTGTGTGTCCGTTTCTCTGCCAATACCATACTCTTTTGATTATCATAGTCTGTAGTATAATTTGAAGTCAGGTAGCTTGATACCTCCAGCTTCATTCATTTTTTCTCAGGATTGCCTTGGCTATTCAGGGTCTTTTGTGGTTCCATACAAATCTGACAATCAAATTAGACTTTCTTTAACCCATCTTCAAACAGAAATGAATATTTATACCATATTGCTTTAACATCTAATTGGTGGAAATTGTTCTTTTATGTGGTGCTTATACTATCAGGTTTTATTAACCATCTCACATCTATTTTATTTTCTCAGCATGAAAATGTCTTCAAAAGTTGTGTCTTCCACTATTTTTATTTTTATTCTTTTTGCTTTCCTATATTTTCAATATCAATGGAGATGGTTTATTCTGTTATATGTATACTAGAGGCCCAGTGCACAAAAATCGTGCACTCAAGTGGGGGGGGGGGTCTCCTCAGCCTGGCCTGTGCCCTTTCACAGTCAGGGAGCCCTTGGGGGATGTCTGACTGATGGCTTAGGCCCGCTTCCAGGGGAGTGGGCCTATGCCATCAGTTGGGTATCCTTAGCGTTGCTGCAAAGGCGGGAGAGGCTCCTGTCACAGCTGCTGTGCTTGCCAGCTGTGAGCCCAGCTTCTGGCTGAGTGGCACTCCCCCTGTGGGAGCACACTGACCACCAGGAGGCAGCTCCTGCATTGAGCATCTGCCCCCTGGTGATCAAACGCATCATAGCGACTGATCGTTCCACAGTCCGGTTGACTTGCATATTAGGGTTTTATTATATAGAATATTTTTCAATTTAAATTATCCTACTAGCATATTATGAAAGGGAATAAAAAATAAGACACAAAGTTTTGCACATGAAGGTTTGCCCTATACCCATAATTGGTATTTGTGAAATGTGAGTCGTTTATCCTCAGATGCTTGTGTTGTGGAGAACATTTCCTATGGTAGGTTTCCTACATGTATCCCACACTATTTCAAATAATTATTCATTCTTCTACTCCTTTATTTATTCCACAAACATATACAGAGAATGTACTGCATGTGAGGAACTGAGCTAGGAAGTCAAAGTTAAATGAGATACAGCTTTCTGTCCTCAGAAAAGTTAAGGAATGTGCTCTTGTCAGAGCAGTGAAATTTTGCAAGTGTAGTTGGAGGCAAATGAGGTCGTGATAAGGCCAGGACCAGCCAAATTGTGGTATGCACCATACCTGATCAATATTTCTAATATGTTACTTTTGTGGGTTCCCTTGTCCCCTGTTAAATGGCCAGTGCATCCTCATCACCTTCCTCATGCAAAACCTGATTAAAAAAATATTTTTATTGATTTCAGAAAGTAAGGGAGAGAGAGAGGGAGATAGAAACATCAATGATGAGGGAGAATCATTGATCGGCTGCCTCCTGCAGCCCCACACTGGAGATCGAGCCTGCAACCTGGGCATGTGCCCTGACCAGGAATAGAACCATGACCTCCGGGTTCATAAGTTGACACTCAACCACTGAGCCATGCCAGTTGGGAAAAAACCTGATTTTTGAAAAGGATTAGATTTCATTCATAAATTACTTAGGATGACTGATATCAATGTATTCTTTCTTTGAGAATACTACTTTTCAAACCAAACCTCTTATTGTAGGAATCTAATAATTAATCACTGTTGGCATAATGCTGGTTATCCTGAACAAATAGGGGATCTTTAGGGCAGACCTAACATTTTAACAACTATAGCTTTTGTAAGCTGACCCAGGGAAGGGCTAGTGTGTGTAATGTTCCCTGCCTAGTCTTACCTATTTTTTAAAGCATTTTCTATCCCAAGTTCTGACTTATTGCTAGATTTCTGTTTAGTTTCTTGACCTAGTAAAAGCAGAAACACCCCACCCCCACACAATCTGGTTTAATAAAATGGAGAAATTAGGCCAAGGCCCAGTGCCTCCATATTTTAGTAATTCAAATAAAAATTTTAAAAATGATAATGGCTATATAAATTATAACTTTATCATTTTCTTCTGAACATGGAGAGGTAATCTAAGGTGAATTCTATTTACTAGTATATGGAATTATCTGATGTTTTAGTTCATCTTCCAGCTAATGAGGTTAATGAACTGTAGAGTAAATTCAAATGGGGAAAATGCTGTTAATCAGAGAAATAATCAAAATACCTGCTTATCTAAGGGCACCTTCCATGACCAAAGCTGGAACAATTTGATGAAAAAAAAAAAAGAATATTATTAGTGTTTACTTAAATCCTCCCTTACGGACATGTTTATTGATTTTAGAGAGAGAGGAAGAGAGAGAGAGAGAAAAAAAAAAAAAACATTGATAGGCTACCTCTTATACACTCCCTGACCTGGGATAGAATCCTAAAAGCCAGGTATGTGCCCTGACTGGGAATCGGACACACAACTTTTTGGTATATGGGATGATGCTCCAACCAATGGAGCCACTTGTGCAGGGCCATTTTATTAGATTTTATTTCTACTGTTGACAGATTACCACAAACCTAGGGTCTTAGCACAAGTTTTTTGTCTTTCAACACTGGGTCATAAGTCTGACACAGGTTTATCTTGGCTAAATCAGGGTGTTCACATTACTGTATGCCTTTCTGATGGCTTTTGGGGAGAGTCTACTTTCTTGCTCTTCCATGTTGCTGAAATTCAGTCTTTTGTCATTGTAAGTAGAAGATGCCCATGTCCTCGCTGGTCAGTTAGAGGCTGATTATACAGCTCCTTAAGGCCACATAATTCCTTGGCTTGTGGCCTCCTCCATCTTCAACACCAGCAACAACATGTCAAGTTCTCATGTCACATCCCACTGACCCATTCTTCCTCCTGTGTTTTTCACTCTTAAGGACTCATGATTAGATTGTACCTCATAGATAATTGAGGGTACCTCACCATCTCAAGGTATGGCCTTACCAAAATTACATCAGCAAAGATATTTTTCCAATGTAAGGAAAAATTCTGGGGATTTCTTGGGAGGCCATTATTCTATCATAATGCTACTAAATAAATTACTCCTGAGTCCATACAGATATACATAAATACTTTAATAGGTACATAAGTGGGGAAAATAGATAACTCATTAATACATATAGAAGTGATGGGGGAAACAGAAACACAATAATAATAATTGTTTTAATCAAGATTCACTAATGGAGACTAAAATTATTGAGCTGATTTTTGAGAGAAAGATAGTATTTGTATAGTCTTAAAGTAATCCTCCCTAACATATGTATCAATTACAAAGGGAAAATCATAAATTTCCTGTGAAGAATCTGATAGACACTTCTTTTCATTCTAAATGAGATACTACAAGCTAAGACACAAACTAAGTCTCTACAAGTTCAAGAAGATTGAAATCATATCAAGGATCTTCTAGGATCACAATGGCATGAAATTAGAAATCAACTATAGTAAAAACACTCAAAAACATTCAAACATGTGAAAGTTAACTAGCATGTTATTAGACAATGAAAGGGTTACCAATGAGATTAAGAAAAAAATAAAAAAAACTTCCTGGAAACAAATGAAAATGAACACACAACAACCCCAAATCTATGGAACTCAGTGAAATTATTCCTGAGAGGGAAGTTCATAGCATTACCAGCCTATGTCAAGAAACAAGAAAAAGCACTAATAAACTATCTAACCCTACAACTAAATGAATTAGAAAGAGAATAGCAAGGAAAGCCCAGAAGAAGTAGAAGGAAGGAAATAACAAAGATCAAAGTGGAAATAAATGACACAGAGACTAAAAAAAGTGTACAAAGGATAAATACAAGAGCTGGTTCTTTCAAAAGGTAAAAAAGATTGATAAACCTTTAGCCAAACTCATCAAGAAAGAAAGAGAGAAGACCTAAATAAATAATATAAGAAGCGAGAAAGGCGAAGTAACAACTGACAACACAGAAATACAAAGGATTGTAAGAATGTCAACGAGGTATCACCTCACAGCTGTCAGAATGGCTACTATCAACAGGTCAACAAATGACAAGTGCTGGCAAGGATGTTGAGAAAAGGAAACCCTAGTACACTGCTGGTGGGAATGCAAACTGGTGCAGCCACTATGGAAAACAATATTGAGTTTCCTCAAAAATTTAAAAATAGAACTGCCATTTGACCTATTGATCCCACTTCTGGAAATATACCCTAAGAAACCCGGAACACGGAGCAGAAGTAATATATGCACCCCTATCTTCATAGAGGTGCAATTGACAATAACTAAGATCTGGAAACAGCCCAAGTGCCCATCAGTAGATGAGTGGATAAAAAAGCTGTGATACATTTACAAGATGGAATTCTACTCAGCTGTAAAAAAAGAGAATCTCTTACCCTTTGAGACAGCATGGAGAGACCTGAAGAGTATTATGCTAAGTGAAATAAGCCAGTCAGGGAAAGGTAAGTATCACATGATTTCACTCAGATGTGGAATCTGAAGGAAAATATTATATGGTGAGCAAAATAGATCCAGAGACATAGAAACATGGAATATATTGATGAATCTCAGAGGGAAGGTGAGAGGTATGTGGGTGGGAATAAATTAAACAAAGAACTTATATACATATATGCAAAACCCATGGACATAGACAATGGTGTGGAAAAGGCTTGGGGCAGGGACAGGAGTTAAGTAAAAGAGGTCAATGGGGGAAAAAAAGTACTTCTGTATTACTTTCAACAATAAAGATAAATTTAAAAAAAGATTTATACCCAGTAATAAAAGTGATAGGAAATCCTTGATAAGATGCACTAAGAGTGGCACATCACTTCTGTCATATTTTTGCCCAAAATGTATTACCTGTTCCTAATCAGGAGAAAGCATCAGACCAACCATAACTGAGGCCTGACTAGTGCTCTCCCAAGGTCTAGTTCATGTAAGTCAAGGAAAGGTGGAGAAGCTACCACAGGTCAGAGGGGGTTAGAGGACAGAAAACAGTGCAATCCCAATCAGAATCTGGAATAATAGAACTTTATTAGTTGGAAACTTTGTGAATTAGAATGTAAACTCGAACTGCAAAATAAAAATTAAAAAAAATCTGCTTTTCAGTTACTAATATTGTGTCAATGTTAGTTTCCTGGCTTTGATGGTGATGCATGATCATAGAAGACACTAATGTTTGGGAGAAGTTACGTAGTCTCTATGGGAGCTCTCTCAGTACTATTTGAGGTACTTTAAAAAAATATTTTAATACTAGAGGCCCCGTGCATGAAATTCGTGCATGGGGGTGTTGTGTGTCCCTCAGCCCAGCCTGCACACTCTCCAATCTGGAACCCCTCAGTGGCATTGGGTCTAAATGGGCAGTTGGACATCCATCTTACAATCCAGGACTGCTGGCTCCCAAATGCTCGCCTGCCTGCCTGTCTGATTGCCCCTAACCACTTCTGCCTGCCATCCTGATCACCCCCTACCCACTTCCCTGCCAGCCTGGTCGATGCCTAACTGCTCCCCTGCCAGGCCTGGTCACCCCTAACTGTCCTCCCCTGCAGGCCTGGTCGCCCCCAACTGCCCTCCCCTACTGGCCAGGTCACCACTAACTTCCCTCCCTTACCAGTCTGGTCACCCCCAATTGCCCTTCCCTGCCAGCCCAATTGCCCCTAACTGCCCTCCCCTGCTGGTCTGGTCCCCCCAACTGCCCTCTCCTGTAGGCCTGGGTCCCCCCAACTGCCCTCCCCTGCAGGGATGGTCCCCCCAATTGACCTCCCCTGCAGGCTTGGGTCCCCCCCCAACTGTCCTCCCCTGCAGGCCTGGTCGCCACCAACTACCTTCCCCTGCTGGCCCAGTCACCCGTAATTGCCCTCCCCTGCAGGCCTGATCGCCCCCAACTGCCCTCCCTTACAGGCCTGGTCCCTCCCAACTGCCTTCCCCTGCTGGCCTGATTGGCCACAACTGCCCTCCCCTGACTGCCATCTTGTGGTGGCCATCTTTGACCACATGGGGGTGGCCATCTTGTGTGTTGGAGTGATGGTCAATTTGAATATTACTTCTTTATTATATAGGATTATTTTTTTAAAAAGTTAACCAAAATAAAAAGTAACTGTGTGGAGTTACGGATATTTTTAATGTTCTTCTTTTTGTTTATTTGTGTTTTCCTATAATGATTATGTATGTATTAATTTTTTATTTGAATCAAATGGTTAAAATTGAAAAGAAGTCTGGCTCAACCCCAGATGCAAAGTCCAAAAGTAGAGAGGAGCCCTAGGAGCTGACTCACTCACAAGTCCTCCCTGCCACGTGAGGGCCCTGGGGGAAGAGTCTCCATCCCCCAGGACATCCCTGAATTTGTCACTACAAAGATATGCAAGGGCATCTTTCAAAGCACTTTGATGTGTTGGGAAGAACGGGTTTGGGATTTGAAAACCAGTGTTAACCACTTATTGATAATTGCTGGATCTTATTTAAATTTGTTGACCTCTGAGCCAACTGTTTACTCACTAATTACAATAAAATGAATATTCTTTGGTGGCATTTATTTCCAAGGAGTGGATAACACAAATGTGGCCACAGGCTCTGATACTGTGAACCGCCTCACCCCCTCATGTTATTGTTTGCTGTCTCCGATTGACAAGTGAGCCCCTGGCAAATAGAAAATTCCTTGTGATAACGCATCTGAAAAATTTAACTGAACTCAATGCAAAAGCCTATTTGTCTCTCACTGAACTTGAAGTGTGGCTGCAGGGAAGGCTTTGGTGAAAAGGAGATGAGTGAGCCCTTTTCTCTTTGCAATGGCTCTTGGGATGAAATATGTATGGAAATGAAGTCATTTTCAGTTCATCTCCATTTTTGTTGCCTTCCTCATACCTTCCTGACCTTGCTTTGCCCCTGAGCCTTCCCCGTGCCGAGCGATGATCATGCAGGTAGAAATCACACGGAAGGCATCACGCATGCAGAATGCATGGGGAACACAAGAATTTAATTTTCTTCCCGTGCAAAGCAGCCTGCCTGTTCAAAACTCATTTCCCTGCACAGCAAGCTCTGCAGAAGTGCATTGGGAGAGAAACTTTCCCACTTTGAATAAATTCTGCTGCTGGTGCTTTTACATGAAGAGATTTATGAAGTTCACTTAAAAAAATTGGCTAAGTAAAGGGAGTTTTCAATCTGCAATGAAGACAGATTGAGGGGAAAACACACAAAATATATGGGATCTGCCTCAGCCCAGCCCATTAGCTCAGCACTGGTGCACGCATATATAACGTTAATGTTAAAGCCTGATTAGAGTGTAGACTGGGAATTTAACAAAACTATGGAAGAAATCAGCTTTAGCGTCGACATCAAAGCATACTCTTTGTGCAGATGGAGAAGGAAAAGAAATGGACAGGAATATCTTCCATTTAATCCTTGGTTCTCAGGGCAAGTGCAAGTGTTTTAAGAAAACAGATAAAAGATGAAAGCTCAACTCATACAAATAAGAAAATTACATCTATTATGGCTTGAAGAAATGAAATCTCTTCATTCCTAGTGTAATTTCTGGCTAGCAATAATCTATCCACCTAATAAATCATTAACAATAGAAAGTATGCACAGCAACTTGTCTTATTTACATTCATGTCATGGGTTCTGAATTCGTAGTTGCAGAGCTCACACCCAGCCCCGTCCAGCAAAGTAAAGATAAAACATTTTTATTAAAACATTCTTCTTCATTTCTTTCCCTTAGTTGCACGGTAGCAATAGAGGCAGATTTCTAATATAGACAAAAGAATGATATGCTACGAATGGGTGAGCCAGCCTAACCTGATTAGCATATTTTGCAGGTAATTTCTTTTTCTTATGAGGGAAGAGCATTCCACTCCCCTGTCACAGTCCTCAATTTATATGGAGGAAGGTGAGTCATTAGGAATGGGTTATTGTGTGTGGGTGAGACAGTCCACTCATCTTGTAGTTGTATGCATTTCCCATTTTAGATTCTACACGTTGCTCCATGCATTGTTCCCATGCATTGCCTGAGAAATTAAGTGTCTTTCTTTGCCCTGAGAAACAAATGCAGAGCAGCTCATTTTTTGAACTTTTGCTGAAAGGCAGAGCTGGAGCAAAGATATGAAAATAATTATTTTTAATAGAGATGAAAAATGTTTCCCCTACTATCAAAAATTCCCTTTTAGCCTAAGCACAGTGGTTGTTAAAGACAGACTCACACGATTATTAACACCAACTGCACGGGGACGCACTTTGGGAAGGTTTGGGGAAAGCCCGGGTTTCTGAGCTCCCAGTCTAACCACTGTGCGGCCGCTCCCCCTCACCCTCCTGGCTCATTGCTCCTGAATGGAGGCTGTGGGCTCCGAGGGACTGAGCCTGGCTGGTCCGAGAGCACACCAAGGGGCTCTGCTCTCCAGGCCATTCATCTCTTCTACCAAGAGAGCCACAGGGTAGTCAGTATTAATTACTACAAGGACTGAATCAAGTAATTAAAAGTATTAAAATTTTAAGTAAGATCTGAAGCTGTCAATGTTACAAGAACAGAAAAGTGTTTAATCCCTTTGTAGCATATCCCATGACCCTAATTTGGCAAAGGCATTGATTCCGCAGACCGGAGAGTGTGGAGCTTCTCGTAGGGAGGGAAGAATAATGGGTGCTGTCCTTTCCAATCTAGATGCAATCTGGTGAATTAAGAGACAGCACAAATAAGCCTGTGCTAGAGTAACTAGCATCCTCAGGCCAAAAAGTAGTTCTAGGCTATCTCAAAAAAGAGAGAAAGAAAGGAAGGAAGGGAGAATAAAAGAAAAGGGTATAGTCGAGTGATGTATGTTCACGAAAGCTGTGTTGTTCAATTATTTCATCCCTTGCAGGGGGATTACCTATCTGTTTTATATGGGAACATCATCTTCATTCTCCAGTCCTTTCTAGAGCTCAATATCCAAAACTGTGTACATGTTGGCAGCAAAGAGAGATGTCAGCTTTCCCTTAGACCAGTAATGGGCAACCTTTTGAGCTTGGTGTGTCAAACTTCGCCAAAAAACTGAGCATAACTCGGGTAGTGTGTCACTTTGAGAAAAAACATTATTTCGCAAATGTTTCATCCTCAGGAGCAGCAAATGTTTCATCCTCGGCATGCAGCCGCCTCAGCGGCCGCGTGTCATCAGAAATGGCTACGCGTGTCAGTGCTGACACGCGTGTCATAGGTTCGCCATCACTGCCTTAGACACTGAGTCCCAGTTGTGATGACGGCATCACTGGGAGCCCACCTTTCTGTACAATGACATCGTTGCAGTGTATATTTGAAGCTTGAGTGGAAATGCCCAGATTTGATAGAGAGCAGGTTTCAGATGAATCATTGGCTGTATTATGAGAAATTAGATGTTTTTAGTCAATCACTTTATAATCAAATTTATTATTCAGTTTTAAGCAGACTTTTTCTCAAATTTTGTTGTTTCTAAAACTATAAAACAAGAGGTATTCTCTTGTTCTAGAGACAAGTTATAGTAAAAAGAATTATGTAATTTCATGAAAAAATATTTTATATGAAAAAAGAACTAGAGCCATTTTGACAGCCTAGTTGGTCTTACTTCTTATGGTTTATCTTTGGGTATAAAGAAGCTTCTTATCTAAAAATGTTTTATATAAAAAGTGTATTATTTTGGATGAATGGCTGAATAAAACAGATTCTCCCACAAATATTCTGTGTTTAAAATAGGTTATTATTTAAAATCTCTGTCTCTTTCTTACTCTCTCTCTCTCTCTCTCTCTCTGGTATATAGTTCATTTTGCATCAATCATATACATCTCGGACAGTAATGTTTGTGAGAGTAATTAAATAATCTCTTAAGTCAGTTTAAAACAATGAAAATTAGATAATATATTATTTGAGAAATGATTTTAACTATATTTTATATATTTTTAATATTTCATTTTATTACTGATAAAAATTTCTCCCTTTTTACCACCCTCCATCCAACTCCCACCCCACCCCAGGCCTTCACCACACTATTGTCTGTGTCCAAGGGTTATGCATATATGCATATATGTTCTTTGGTTAATCTCTTCCTGTCCTCTCCCCACATCCTCTCTCCCTACTGAGATATATATTTAAAGCTATACAACAATTTTTGAGCCAAGATTGACATTTTGATTTGAGTGGCAGATTGACACTCTGATTTAGGTGATGACACAGCTTCTGATTATTTGGAAGGGAGGGTAAATCTGACTTGGTGTTAAGTGCCATTCTCCTGTGTCCCATCAGGGTCGTCATGGGACTAGAAACCTGCCCCAGCATGGCACCCTGAAATATCCCAGGAGCATATTTTAGGAATAGTTCATATTCGTTGCAAGACATGTCAATGCATGTTAAATGTGTAAAGCCCTTCCATAAACTGATGTCAGTAAACCATGTGTTTCCATTTCTCAAGTCTGTTATATCAAACTAGAGACAGTGTCTGGATACGTACTACGTATTAGGTGCTATTCTGTGTTCTGTCAATGCATGAACTCATTTAATTCCCAAGAGAACTTCACAAGTTGGAGCCTGTCATTAACTTTACTTTATAAATGATGAAACAGACACAGAGCAGTTAATTGTCAAAGCCACAGGTGTAATTAAATAGTGAAGTTGAGGTTGGCAAAACGATCCAGAGCTCAGATTGGAGAAAAGATTTAATTATTTCTTTACATACTTACAAATATTATCCACCTGCACTAACGTTAGACCCTTGCAATATGTTCACACTGAAATATTCAGGGAAACATTCCCATAGATGCCCGACTGGGGCTCACACTGACATCATCTATTTACAACTTTCCAAGAGCACTTTCTTACCTAACAGACAGGTGTCCTAGCCCAGTAATTTTAGCCACTCCATTAAATACAATGACTTCTAGCATTGATGATATCATTACCATTTCATTTAAGCTTCTCACTATTCAGGTATCCACATGCTTGGGGTCTAGAGAGAAATTTCTGAACTCAGACCATTAGGAGGTTTTACCAGAATACCAGAACTAAATACCGGAACTAAGATAGATGCACCTTCTATCTTTTTAATGTGTTTTTATTGCTAAATGGAGTCATTTCAGTGAAAAAACAACAACACACATTTTGATAGTTGCTAAATGTAAAAGTTGGAAGTCTTTCTCCAAGGATTTATAATAGAAAAAAAGTATTATATCGATTCTTTCTAAAATAATTTAAAGACCTGCTATACGCCAGGCATTATTTTCCATGTTGGAGATACAGCTGTAAACTAAACAGACAAAATATTCTGTTCTCAATTGTACTGAAAATTGTTTATGGGCCTATGAAAACCTCTACAAGAAGGAACAAAGGTGTAAATACTCAGACTGGCTTAGCAGGGAACATAAACAGGTGAATAAGACCGAGTTAAAATGTCAGGTAATGGTGGGAACTCTCATGAGCTGCAGGGTACAAACCTAGCTCAGAGGTTTGGGGTTTTATTTCTTTAAATCATTTTACCAGCCAATCAAATGTTTCTGCTTTTTAGAATAAGGCAATTTCACCTTTGCTCAAGAATCTCATGGATTAAATGGTACTTTAACCTGCCCATTCCAATCCTTGCTCATAATTGAAGATACACAACAGTGTATGCTACAAGAAATTCATCCAAATCTCTTTCAACCCTTCCAGTGATGGGAATCTCAATACTTGGTGCATTAGTCTGCTCTTTCTGATTGGCACAGACTTCATATAGATCCTCTCCTTTGAGTTTAGTTCAGTGTCTACTGGAAACAAATATGTTTGAAGATAAGTCACATCAAAGTCAATCTGAGAGCAATCAATGAACAAGCATTTCTTGCTGATGTTTATGTATTAGTCCAAGGCTAACCCAAAGAAGTGTAAAATGTCTAGATGACTGGACAGGACTAATGCTGATAAAAAGAAGTAAGTACTATATCAATTATTATAACTCCAATAAATATTAGAATTAGATGACATCTATAAGGTTGATAGAAAGGAGAAGCAGAGAGATCTCACATATAAGTAAAACTATGCAGTCTTTGTCTCTTATTTCACTTAGCACAATGCCTTCAATGTTCATATGTGTAGTTTCAAATGGCAGAATGTTTTTTTTCTCACAACTGTGTAGTATTCCATTGTATATATGTACCACATCTGTTTTTTGCATTTCACTATATACAGACAAGATTGTTTCCAAATAATGGTTATCTATATACATAAAACCCTAATAGACTGAACGGCAGAACAACTGAACTACCAACCAACTGGTCACTATGACATGCACAAACCACTAGGGGGCATGGATGGAACATATTGCACCACTAGGGAGCGTGGTGGGCATCAGCAGCACGCGGCAGAGCATGGAACATGGCAGGTGTCAGCCGTGGTGGGATGGTGGAGCAGGTGAGCAGGGGTGCCTGACCCAGGTGGGGCACCAGTTGTTGTCATTGGGGAGAGCCTCTGGTGGTTACTGAAAATACTTTGCTCCCATGTGCTGCAGTCCTGCCCAGGGCTCGCACCTGCTGCCGGCACCAGCCCCAATTGCACCCACTGCCGGTACCTGGCGCTGGCCCCATCACTCGACAACATCAGCGGGTGCAAGCGGGGTTGGCGCGGTCAGCACATGGGAGTGGTGGCGGTGGGAGCAAGGTTGCCAGCAGAGAAGGGACCAGGGACCAATGTGGGAAGGGTTGGGGGTGTGGAGGATGGGCTGAGACCCGCCTTGGGCCCACTGCAGCCATGCAGCCCACAGTTCCTTTCAACGTGCATGAATTAGTGCACTGGGCCCCTAGTTGTATATAATGCTGCAATGAACACGAGAATACAGATATAGCTTTGAGATTTTGATTTCATTTCCTCTGGATGAATAGCAAGAAGTGGAATTGCTGGATCATATGGTAGTTCTATTTTAGGTTTTTAAAGAAACTTCAGAGTGACTGAAAGACTTTTTCTTTTAGCAATTTGAATACATCATACCACTCCATGCTGGCCTATAAAATTTTGGCTGAGCCTGGCTTGCTGGAAGCAAATTCCAGCAGGGTGTAATAAAATGCAAGAAGTTCATCAGAAGGCTGATGGATCTTGGGGCTTCAGCAGGGCTGAAGATCTGCATGTTATTGCCTGCTGTCAGACAGCTAAGGGCAGTACCCCCAACCTGATAATCCTTTACTGTTTACTAAACCTTACCTTTGATATGTATATCTGCTTTGCTAAAGGGAAAAATCTATCTATATAAAAGCTTAAGTGACCATCGCAACCGAATGGATGACCAAACAGGCTGTGTGGGGTGACCAGGCCAGCAGGGGGGTTAGTGAGGGGCAACCAAATGACTGAGCAGCAGGCTGCATGGGACAACCGGGTCAGCAGAGGGGTTAGTGAGGGGCAACCAAACAACCAAGCAGCAGGCTGCGTGGGGTGACCGGGCCAGCAGGGGGTTAGTGAGGTATGACCAAATGACCAAGCAGCAGGCTGGATGGAGCAACCAGGCCAGCAGTGAGTTGGGGGCAATCAGACTGGCAGGCAGAGGCAGTTAGGGGTGATCAGGCTGGTGGGGGGGGGGCAGTTAGGGGTGATCAGGCAGGTAGGCAGGTGAGGGGTTAGGAGCCAGCAGTCCAGGATTGTGAGAGGGATGTTCGACTGCCGGTTTAGGCCCCATCCCCTAAACTGGCAGTCGGACATCCCCTGAGGAGTCCCGGATTGGAGAGGGTACAGGCTGGGCACAAATTTTGTGCACCCAGCCTTTAGTGTATGAATAAAAAGCCCTGGGGCTGGAGATTCAGAGAGCTCAGTCACTAGAGCTAAGCCTCCCTTGGCTCCCCCAACATGCCTCCCAAATTATATTCCATGTCTAGTTTATTTAATTTACGTCACAGCCCCTTCTCCAGATTCTTGAACCCTTGCAGCTGTGGATAAGACCTCAGCACCGGCTGGTGTGCCTCAGTGGTTAAGCATTAACCTATGAAGCAGGAGGTCATGATTTGATTCCTGGTCAGGGCATATGCCAGGGTTGTGGGCTCGATCCCCAGTGTGGGGCATCAGGAGGCAACTGATCAATGATTCTTTCTCATCATTGATGTTTCTCTCTCTCCTTCTCCCTTTATCTCTGAAATCAATAAAAATATATTAATCTTGTAAGTAAATTACATCTAGAAAATTTTTACTTTAGAAAATTAACTTTCATTTGTAATGCTAACAGCAAGACACCCATGAAAAACACACATGGTGTCAAAACAAGCCAAAGGAAAATCGTTAGGGCAAAAAATGAAAAAGGATCCCAAGTCAAATTTATAGAAAAGATTCCTTTATTAACCTTTTGCACTCGGATGTCGAGTGTGATTTGACACAGTTAGCATTAGAATAAAGGAATCGAGAAAAAAGCAAGCGAGTGCAAAGGGTTAACTTTTGGTCGAGAATATGTTTGTATATTTTCAGAAAACAACTCCAAGACCATGTGGATTCCTGCAACAGAGAGGAATTGACAGGACTGCTCCAACCATGAAGACAGAAGAGAAACAGTCCAGAGATGGAAGACGCTGACGACGCCTTGCCATACTAGCAGTCAGCAGCTGTGTGTCACTGCAGGTTGCCCAGGACCAAACTAGAGAGGGTCGGACCTGCATTACCACCATTTGTCCATCATCCAGAACTGAAATATTATTGCTGACATGTACACATAAGGAACTGTTTGACATTGAAATTGGGTCTCAAAAGAACTGTTGGCCCAGAAAGAAACTCACTACAGACTGATTCATTTGCCTCTCAGCATAACCATTATTGCTTGTCTCATTTTCGGTTCTTATAAGGGTATTTTCAGTATCACATGATCTCACTCATCTAGGGGAAATAATGAACAACATAAACTGATGAACAAAAACAGACCCGAAGACAGGGAAGCATCGATGAGACTGTCAAACCTCAGAGGGAAGGTAGGGGAGGGTGGGGGTAAGGGGGAGAGATCAACCAAAGGACTTGTATGCATGCATATAAGCCTAACCAGTGGTCATGGACAACAGGGGGGTGGGGGCATGCTTGGGGAGGGGTTTGGGATGGGAATGGGGGGATGAGGACAAATATGTGATACCTTAATCAATAAAGAAATTTAAAAAAAATTTTGGCTGAAAAATCTCCTGATAGTCCTATGGAGTTTCCTTTGTATGTAACAAGTTGTTTTTCTCTTGCTGCTTTTAAGATTCTCTCCTTGCTTTAACCTTTGACATTTTAATTATAGTGTGTCTTAGGGTAGGTTTTTTTTTAGGTTCATCTTAATTGGAGTTCTCTGGGCTTCCTGGATCTGGGTGTCTATTTCCTTCCCCAGGTTAGGGAATTTTTCACCATGATTTGTTTAAATAATTTTTCTGTACCTTTCTGTCTCTCTTCTCCTTCTGGACCCCTATAATGCCAATGTTAGTTTGCTTGATGTTGTCTGATAAGTCCCTTGACTTATATTCCTTTTTTCTCATTCTGTTTTCTTTTTACTGCTTTGATTGGGTGAGTTTTATTGCCTCTTCTTTGAGTTCACTGATATTTTCTTCTGCTTCATCTACTCTACTATTGAACCCCTCCAGTGTATTGTTTCAGTTTACTTATTGTATTCTTCAGCTCTGTGATTTCTATTTGGTACTTCTTAATATTTTTTTTTATCTCTTTGTTGAAGTTCTCATTATGTTCATGCATTGTTTCCCCAAATTCCATGGGCAACTTTATGAGTATTACTTTGAACTCTTTATCATGTAACTTTCTTGTCTCAGTTTCACTAAGTTTGATGCCCCCCTGGGCACCCCCCTCCCACACACACGCACACCCTGTTCTGAGCTTTTACCTTGTGCTTTTGTTTGGATATACCCTTTGTGTCTTCATGTTGCTTGACTTTGCTGGTGTCTCTGCACTGGGTAGAACAGCTGGCTCTCCCTGTCTTGAAGGAGTGGCTTTGTGTAGGAGATGAACCTTATCACTCAACCCTGCCCTAGCTCTTGGGTGTCTGTCAAATTCGCAGAACTGTGTCAGCAGCCTGTTTGATTTGTAATGGCTCCCAGGAGAGGAGTGTGCCCAGACTTGTCAGTGTCCTGAAGGGCAAGATCTGTCAGCACCTCAGTCAGCTGATTGGCAGCCAGACCCTCAGTGTGAATGTACCCAGTCCCAGGGACTGAAGCATAAGCCCCGCTGGGCACCAGAGCTAGGCCTATGGACGTGTCCCCTGGGGGCAGTTATCCCCACCTCTTCCTGTCTGTTTATCCATGCTTCTTCCTGAAGTGACATTTTACATGCCATCTTCACAGGGTATACATGGAGCAGATGGAGAAAGACTGATTGAAACTTAAGGAATAAAGGCTTACAAAGCATATTACTTCGTTATATCAACCTGTCACAATATTAATAGATAGCATAAGGCAAGAAATAAGTCTTGCTAAACTCCCAAACATCTGAGAATATGTTGCAGTAAGCTTTTAGGTGTATAAATGGATTCATACACCTTGGAGTCTTCATTGCAAATCCGTGAGCTTATCTTATTTGTTTATACCTGCATATTTTCTGCCTCTGGGCATAAAGCACATGTTCTCAAGAGCAGAGATTTTATATATCATAATAAATTTAAGACCCCTGGCTCCTAAAACAGTGTTTAGGGACTATATACAATCAATTGTTTATGGAGAAAGAGAATAAATTAAGAATATTGTGGTAACTCTCCAACACATAACAGTTATATTTCACACTAACATTTCTACAATAAGAAAGAGAAAATGATTATTCTGTAACTTTCATTCTCTTTCAGAATGTTCTAAATTAATTTGTTCTAAAGAGCTGAAACCATCCTTCTAACACTGAGAGCAGCTTCTTTCAGGCCATTGAAATCCTGTGTCAGTTCAGCATATTAATCATAGAGCACACTGACAGCAAACCATCCCTACCGCAGCTCTTCCTCTCAGCCAGTTTCTCCTTTTGCAATATTTAGTTATTTAGGTATTGGTCCTATTTAGAGTGTTTCAATATTGTAGGTAAAGGACTCTATTGCTTGAAATAAAAATAAATGCTCAAATGAAAATTTGCATTTATTGTTAAGAATGGATAGAATTTATCTAAGTGATTATTTGTGCTAACACAGAAACTGATATGTAGTAATCAGTGGTCCTTACTAACTATATGTATTTGAGAATTTACATAGCACTTTCACACACACACACCAGTTTATTTGTTATTTACTTTGCTAGCACAGAATTCCTTTGGTGTTAATTTAAAAAAACAAAACACATAGCACAAACATTTTAATGTAAGAAGAATTGAAATGAGAAGAGGAGGAAAGCATGGCCAAGCATACTAAAGCAGAGTTGTGGAAGGAGAAAATGAGGACTCTTTTTTAAACTCCCTGCCTTCTCACTCAAAATACAATACATTAGAAACCATTGATTTCTAACTCTGTAGTAGCAAATGTTTGTAGGACTCAAACTAAAAATTCCGCTGTGCTCAGCAAATATCAAATATAAATGCTGCCGAGTAAATATCAAATATAAAATGAATCCCTAAGCAAACCCAGACTGGACTACTGGTAATTGATTGCTCATAATCACTCTACCATATATCTTACCTGACTAACAAATGCCATCAGCAGTTTCACATCAACGGAGAAGGCAAGGCAAATGCACTTGTTGACATTGTTTCAGAAATACAAGCAATAAGAAACGATGGATGTTTTTGGTCACCCAATGTGACTTCAGTAACTGAAAGGGGTTGAGTCAGAGCTTTAAATGAGCAGACTTATGTATGTAATTAATGTTGGTAAACTTAAAATTGGAGTCCTATAATGTTAGAATAATAAATGTAATCCCAATGGGAACCACAAAGAGTACAGTTATAGAATTTACATGAAAACACATATGAAGGGAGTTAAAATGATTTACTATAAAAAACACACACTAATCACAAAAGAGACAGTAACACAGGGAGGGAGTTATAAACCATATATAAAATAAAAGGCAAATGACAGAAATAAGTCCCTCCACATCAGTAATTACTTTAAATGTAAATGGATTAAACTCTGTCAAAGATTGGCAGAAAGGATAAGAAAAATAATTGGCCTACATGATATCTGCAAGAGATGTAAAAATACAAAATGGCTAAAAGTTAAAAGATGGAAAGACATATTCCATGCAAATAGTAACCAAAAGAGAGCAGGGTGGTTATACTAATATCAAAGTATATTTTAAATAAAAAAAAATCAAATCAGACAAAGAAGAACATTATATACTAACAAAAATTCAATAGAGCAAGAAGGTATAATGAGCATAAACATTTATACACCTAATTATTGACCATGAAAATATATAAAACAAAAATTAAAAAATAGAAAGGGAGTGATAGACATTTCTATAGCAACAGATAATTCAGAATCCCTTTATGAATAGATAGAACAACCAGACATAAGATAAAGAAGGAACTAGAGGACTTGGACAACCCAATAACCCCTAGACCTAACAGACATTTATAGAACACTAGGCAACAACAACTATATACACATCCTTCTCAAGTGAAGGGAATTTTCTTTAGGATAGACTATCTGTAAAGCCAGAGCTTAAGTCTCAATAGATGTAAAAAGATAAACATCATACAAGGTATCTCCCCCTGGCCACAAGAGTAAAGTTAGAAATCAATAACAGAAGGAAAACTGGAAAATTAGCAAATTTGGGCAAATTAAAGAACACACTCTTAAGCAACCAATGGATTGAAGAAGAAATCACAAGGGAAATTAGAAAATATTTAGAGATAAATGAACATGAAAGGATCACACATCAGAACTTGTGGGGAGCACACAGAAAGCATGGCTAAAATGGAAATGTATAGCTTTAAATGCCTACATTAAGAAAGAGGTAAGATCTCAAATCAACAACGTAACTACAACCTAAGAAACTAGAAAAAGAACAACAACAACAACAAAAAACCCAAACCAGTGGAAGGGTTATAGTAGAAAGAAATGATATAGACTATACAGGATAGAATAACAGCAGAGAAAATCAAAGAAACTAAAAGTTGGTTCTTTGAAAAGATCAGTACAATTGAGAAACCTCTCACAAAATTATCTAAGAAAAAGGAGAGAAGACTCACATTACCAAATCAGAAATGAAAGTGGGACTATTACCCATTCTATAGAAATAGAAAGGATTTTATTTGGTAACTAGAGGCCTGGTGCACTGATTCGTGCATGGGGTGTGTGTATCCCTCAGCCTGGACTGTGCTTTCTTGCAATCCAGGACCCCTTGGGGGATGTAGCAGTGCACCAAGGGGCAGGTGGCCCGGCAGTAGCATGACCCACAGGTTGAGAACCACTGCTGTAGAGCCTAAGACCATCAGAAAACACAGATATTTACATTTCAATTCATAACAGTAGCAAAATTACAGTTATTAAGTAGCAACGAAAATAATTTATGGTTGGGGGTCACCACAACATGAGGAACTGTATTAAAGGGTCGCGGCATTAGAAAGGTTGAGAACCACTGCAGTAGAGGCTCCTACCACCACAGCTGTACTCGCCAGCCATGAGCCTGGCTTCTGGCTGAGTGGCATTCCCCCTGTGGGAGCACACTGACCACCAGGGGGCAACTCCTACATTAAGTGTCTGCCCCCTGGTGGTCAGTGCACATCAGAGCAACTGGTCAACGAGTCATTCCAGTTGTTTCGGTCATTTGGTCATAACGGTCGCTTAGGTTTTTATATATATTCTAGTAGCCCTGAGCATGAATCCCTTGCTAGTAGCTCTCTGCGGTGTCTGGCCACTCCACGTCCGCTGCCCAGAGGCCCATCCGCAGCTGGGCGCCGAACACTTGCCTTGTTGCCAGGGTGACGATGCAAGTGTTACCCACCCTTTCCCCTCCTCGTCCCTCCCCCCCCCCCCAGCTGCTCTGTGCCTGTTGCCCAGAGGCCCTCTGTGGCCGGGGTGGAATGCTTGCCTCGTCGCCATGGTGACGAAGCAAGCATTACACCAGGTTGCTCATGCTGCCCACTCTCAGCAGCCGTCCTCCCCCCCCCCCCCCCCCGGGACTGGGGGACTCCGGTGGGGCTGAGAGGACTGGGTACTGCCATCTTGTGGCTATGGGTGCTGCCATCTTTGTGATGGAGTGACAGTTAATTTGCATATTGCCCTTTTATTAGATAGGATAGACAAGAGATTAATATGAACAATTGTACACTAGAAAATTGAATAACCTACATAAAATGGGCAAATTCCCAGAATCACAAATGGCTATTTCTCAGAACCCTAGACAATGATGACATAGTTCTTACATAATGTGTGAATGTAAATCCATACAGTCATGGAAAACAGTATGATGGTTCTCAAAAAATTAAAAATATATCCACCATGTGATCAAACAATTCCAATTCTGGGTACTCATTATAGAGGCTCATTACTTATTTGGATATATAATGGTCACTCCATGGTACTTCCCATCCTCTTTTTCCTTATTTTGGTGAAAATATAGCCTCTGCTCCAGTTTAAATTCCCACTTAACACTATTATATGTGTGGAGATGCTCCCTCACCTGAAAAATATGGTTCAGAAAACTGAAAATGGTACGAATGATACAGAAAGGCAAAGTGTGGAAGAGTTTTTCAGTTGTAGCATGACATCATTGATAGCTCTTGTTTCTCTCTCTTACACAATAAGGTGCTCTGTCAACTGCAAATTGATTTGTTGTTTGATCAGAAATGCATGAATGAGTCAAGTATGAACACAAAAGGAGAACGTCTTATTATGCAAGGGTTCGTGGGAACTACTGACAGCCAGGCTCACAGTCCTTGAGTCAATCAATATAGACAGGTAGAAAAGGAAAAGAAACAGAGGGAAAGATTTAGGATAAAATATTAGAAAAATTATATATGGATACTTTGGTCAAACTCAAAGTAGTGTGGAAAGTGAGTAGAAATGAATCACATAGTTTCTTCAGTGCCAACTCAAATGTGCACATTGAAGTTGCCCAGGGAAAGGAGACAGTATGGACTCCAAGACTACAGTGAGGATGGTCTCAGTGCTGCCATATTTGAAAAATAGGGGCCCGGTGCACGAAATTCGTGCACTGGGGATAGGGGGTCCCTCAGCCCAACCTGCCCCCTCTCACATACTGGGAGCCCTCGGGGGATGTCCTACTGATGACTTAGGCCCGATCCCCACCGGAAGCAGGCCTAAGTCGCAGTCTGGCCTCCCTTTGTGGGAGGCAACCGGGCTGATTAGGGGAAGGCACCAGCCCCATCACCCCACTGCTACAGCCACTGCCAATCACCACAGCCACCAAGGTGTTTTCATCAACATGACTCCAGTCCCTTCAACCAGGAAAAAATGACAACTTTCTTTAGGCATTTTCAAGATGTGTCTTTCATAGGATATGCATTTCTTTATTTATTTTTTATCCTCATCTAAGGATATGTTTCCATTGACTTTTAGAGAATGTGGAAGAGAAAGGGAAAGACAGAGAGAAACATCAAAGTGAGAGGAACACTTTGATTGGTTGCCTCCTGCATGAGCCCTGATCTGGGCCCCGGCCAAAGAGGAGCCTGCAACCTAGGTACATGCCCTTGATCAGAATCAAACAAGACCCTGCTGTGGGCAGGCCGAGGCTCTATCCACTGAGTCAAACCGGCTAGGGCAGGATATGACATTTCTTAGCCCTCCAGCAGCGGACCTTCATTTTTTTCTCCAGAAGTGAGGTGGAAAAACCCTAGATCACCTTTTTGGATTCTTATTACCCAAGTTACTAAGAATATTACCAGTGGTATACAGGAAGCTTAGCCAATGGGCAGTTAGAAAAGGTATTTCCTCTATAGTTCACACCAATGGAGGGCTGGGCCCTGCCCAGGCCTAAAGCCTCTGGCCAAAGCTTTAGGCCTGGGAAGGGGACCTCCAGCTCCCTGTGATTGCAGACACCGCCCATTGGGTAGGGGACCCCAGCTCTCTGCAATCCACCACAGGAGCAGAACCCCTCGCAGAAGTGGACCCCCAGTTGCCTGCAATCCATCGCAGGCTCCCCGCTGGTGTCCAAGGCCGGGGAAGCCTCTGGTGGAGGCTTCCCCGGCCTTGGGCTGGGCTAGACCCCAGCCTGCCTGCCATGGATCGCAGGAGCCGACCCCTGGTTGTCTGCGATCCATGGTTTCCTGGTGGGCGTGGCTGGTGGGTGTGGCTTGTTGGTGTAGCGAAGGTACGGTAAATTTGCCTATTACTCTATTATTAGGTAGGATGCGATGGGCACTCTCTCCTTGCTTTTAGGTATGTTGTCTCCTTAGCCAGCCTGTGTTTTGTTTTACAGACTTGTTTAAAGGAGATTTACAACTTCTTTTCTTTGACATCTCTCCCTTTGCCAATCTATATTATTTATCATTAAATTCTTGTGTACCATGTTTCACAAATATTCAAGTTCTTATCTCAATCCAGTTGTAATTCTCACCATATAGAGATTATTGTTGAAAGTTATTTTTTTGATGACCAAATTTTGATTAGGGTAAAAAGCTAAAAAAAAAAAAAAAAGAAAGTCAGACTGCATATTGAGGATTTTCTTCTTTATGTCTTTTTATTTTATGTCCCCACTTTTTTAAAAAATGAGAACATGTTCTATATTAATTTCTGTAGCTGGGACAACTTTTTTTGGTTCACATGTTTTACGGATCAGATATATGTTATGTTGGCCTGCACTGTTTAGCCAGATCAAAGGTTTGGCCTAGTTTAGCATTTAAGAGACGAAATTCTAGAGTCTGGATTCCAAATCCCAGCCCCAGCATCTCCTAGCTCGTTGATTTGAGGCAAGTTAACATCTCAGAGCCTCCATTTCTTCACCTGTAATGCAGAGTGAATTCTACCTATGAACTATGACTTATGTACATAGAAGACTATCTGACATGTAGAAACAGTCAATGATGAGTTTCTGAAAATCAAATAAAGAAGCCGAAGTAATAGTAGCAGGCCTTCAGTTTTCCAACTTCATCCTAAGAAGAAATAAGTCAATGGGAAATCACTCAGTTCTAATGGAGATGGAGTTGGGAGGTGGGATTCAGTAAGGAGGTTTAGTCTCCTCCAAGGTTTGGGGCCACTGTATTGTTTATTTGGTTTATTCAAATGGTAATTTGATTCCAAACTTGACATTCCTGGCATTCCTCCAAAAGCACAAGCTGAGCACTTGAACTTGGTGTCTCTACAGAGGCCAGTTCTGGGCCAGGTGTAATGGTTAATATCCCCTCTGTTGTCAGTTATATTCATGTGGGGGAGGAAAATCCAGGGTAGAAACCTCCTACCTTAGGGTCAGAGGAGAGGTCTAGGGACAGATGTCCTTGGCACCAGTACTGTTTATTTTATTTTTACTATTACTATTGGCCACATAATGAAATTTATATCCTTTTTTTTTATATACTTTTAATTGAGCATCACGTATGCTTTTGAATGAGTTGCATGAAATTGAAATGAGCCTTCTAAGAATTCCCCAGAAGAGTCCAGAAACCATTCTTAAATATGCCTCATGTCTGGTTACAACATCGTCATAATTGATGTCCTGTACTTTCTGTTTTCCCACATGACTCTGGCTTGATCCCGACCTGCCCATGAATCTCAAGGCTGGACATTACAACCAGGCTATCATGCTCTCAGCTTCAGCTTTCCTTTGACGGATGTTCTCATATCCTCACAATACTCTGTCATCTCTTCTTTATCCTCACTGTTGCTACAGATGACTAATGATTTTCCTACTGGGAGTTTTGTATTCCTTCCTTCTGTTCACTAAATTCTCTTCTAGGGTTTTTTCAAATGCTGTCTTGATCAAGTTACTCTGCTGGTTTGAAGTATGTAACAGTTCAAAAATTTATACAATAAGGAACAAACTCCTTAATATATCATGCTAAGTGATTATTGATTAGTCTCCCTTCATTGCCAGTGCACAAAATTCATGCATGAATAGGGTCCCTAGGCCTGGCCGGTGATCAGGACCAATCTGTGGGGCGATCAGGGGGGAGGGGGGTCCTGCTGGCACCCACCTTGGCTGGCCTAGGGCCTGTGGGCTGGGGGCAGCTCCTGTGTTGAGTGTCTGCCCCCTGGTGGTCAGTGTGCATCATAGCGGCTGGTCATTCCACCGTTTGGTCGATTTGCATATTAGGCTTTTATTATATAGGATTCCCAAATGTTCTCTTCTTCTTCTAGAATTACAGTTTCCCAAGTAGGGGAGTGTATGTGTGTGTGTGTGTGTGTGTGTGTGTGTGTGTGTGTGTGTGTGAGAGAGAGAGAGAGAGAGAGAGAGAGAGAGAGAGAGAGATATGATTCTGACCTTCTGACCTTTGGCCTTTCATCTCTCTGCTTGGAATGCTGACAGGGATTAGCCTGGGGTGGATGTCTGCACATGGGTTAATGGGTTCCTGCAGGATGGGGCACCATAGTGGAGTGAACCAGGCCTGAAGTATTATCCAGTCTGGTTTATAGGCTAATCCAAGCAGGGAATCATTACCTTTGAGACTTCTCTTCCACCCCGTCTTGCATCCTTTTTCTCTAACCTGCTGTCCCCAACCAAATGCTTGGCCACTATAACCTTTGAGCCTCAGTCATATTTTGTATAAATGTCTCCCAAAGCACTTTTTAAAAAACTCTTTTGATTCCTGTAATGATTAATTTCATGTGTCTACTTGAATAGGACACAGAACCCAGATATTTGGTCAGATGTTATTCTAGATGTTTTGTGAAAGTATTTTTCAGATAAGATTACTTTTAAGCCAGTAGGTTCTGAGTAAAGCCAATTACTCTTCATAATGTGGGTTGGGTGGGCCTCACCTAATCAGTTTAGGCCCTGAACAGAAAAAGACTGGCTCCCTGGAAGAAGGCCGGCGGGGAGGGAGGGAGGTTCTAGTTGACCATCCTTGGACTTAACCTACATTTATTCCTGGGTCTGCTGGGTCTCCAGCCTGTTGGCCTGTGCTGTAGATTTTGGACTTGTCAAGCCTCCACAATCATATGAGCTAATTTCTTAAAGTCTATATCTATCATCTATCTATCTATCTATCTATCTATCTATCTATCTATCATCTATCTATCTATCATCTATCTATCATCTATCATCTATCTATCTATCTATCTATCTATCTATCTATCATCTATCTATATAGCTATCATATATTTATCTATTGGGACAGAGAGATGGAGAGAGGGAAACAGAATTTGGATTTTTCCTTGTGTGTGTATGTGGCTTAGGAATTTGTTGTTTGCTGAAGGTATTTCAAATGTAATCCTTCAAAACAGGAATAAAGGTCAAAATCAAAGTTAACAAAAGAAACATCTAAATATACATGCAAAATACTACTTTATAATGTTACTTTTCAAGTGGAAGAATAAAATAAAGAAAAAGGGGGCACTGATTTTTTTAAAAGATTTTTTTTAACAGTAGTTTTTGGTTCATAGCAAAAGAGGGGAAAGTACCAAGATCTCCCATATAACTTCTGCCCCCACATGTATAGCATCCCTCATTATTAACAACCCCCACAGGAGTGGTGCGTTTATTGACACATCATCATCACCCAGAGTTTGTGGTTTATATTACGGTTCCTTCTTGGTGTTGTACATTCTAAGAATTTGGACAAACCTTCAATAATATGTGTCCACCATTATAGTATCATACAAAGTATTTTTACTGCCTTGAGAATCCTCTGTGCTTCTCCCTAATCATCCCTTCCTCCAACATACAAAATCCCTGGCCAACACCAATATGTTTACTGTCTCTATATTGTTGCCTTTTCTAGAAGTCTAATATTGGATTTTTTCAATATGTAGCCTTTTCAGTTGGGCTTTTAAAAACTTATTAATATGCATTTAAGTTTTATTAGTATCCAGGTCTTTTCATGGCTGATAATCCAGTTTGTCTCAGCACTCAATAATACTCTATTGTCTCGATGTACCTACCACAGTTAATTCATCCATTCACCTACTAAAGGACATCTCATTGTTGTTTTACTTTGCATTTCCCTGATGGTAAGTTATTTAAAGTATCTCTTCATCTTCTTATTTGCCCTCTGTATATCTTCTTTAGTGAGGTGTCTTTTAAGGTCTGGCCCATTGTTTAAATCAGGTAGTTTGTTTCTTGTTGAGAAAGAGTTCTTTCTATGTGTTGGATAACAGTCTCATATCAGATGTGTCTTTGGCAAATATTTTCTCCCAGTCTGTGGCTTGTCTTCTCATTCTCTTGATATTGTGTTTTATAATGCCAAAGTTGTTAGTTTTAATGAAATCCAGCTTACCAATTACTTCTTTTGTGATTTATGGTATTGTATCTAAAAATCCATTGCCATACCCAAGATCACGTAGATTTTTTCTTATGTTGTCATCTCGTAGTTTTACAGTTTTCCATTTAGGTTTGTGACTCATTTTGAGTTCATTTTTTTGTGTGTGAAGGGTCTCAGGTCTATATGTCAACTATTTTTTTCCATATGCATATCCTGTTGTTCCAGTATCATTTATTTAAAAGACTATCTTTTCTCCATTGACTTGCCTTTGCTCCTCTGTCTTGGATCAGTTGACGATATTAATGTGGGCACATTTGACCTGCTTGTCTGTTCTTTTATCAACGCCCCACTGTCTTGAATACTGTCACTTTATAGTAAGCCTTGAAGTCGGGGAGTGTCAGCCCTCCAACTTTGTTCTTCTCCTTCAAAATTGTGTGGGATATCCTGACTCTTTTTCCTCTCCACATAAACTTCTAAATTATTTTGCCAATCCACAAAATAATTTACTGAGATTTTGATTGGATTGCATTAACTATTGATAAAGTTGTGAAGAACTGACATCTTGATAGTATTGAGTCTTTTTATCCATGACCATTTATTTATTTCTTAATTTACTCCATTCACTCCTTTATTCATTCACTCATTCATAGTAACTCACAGAAATCTCCCAAGCCACCACCTTGAATACCATCTTCAGCTGAAGTCAAAAGATGTTCAGGAAGTGGGTTGTTACCAGGAAAAGCACAGCACACAAAGGTAAGGCTCTGAGGCAAATTTAACTTGTCTTCTTCATTGATAAGAGTTCCTAGAGAAAAGGTCTTCCCTCTTCCTGTTACAGAAAGGGAGACACCCTTACAAATGTAAATGCCTTTTCCAAGGATAACTTCTTCTTGCTTTTCCTAGCATCTCCCATGTCTGCTCTTTCTTAAAATTATTCAGCCTAAAATAATCCTTATGCCAAATAGATATATTTTGGGATGACAAATTCTGTTCCCCTACAGCTCCTAGGCTACAAACCTGTTCAGCTTGTTACAGTACTGAATGCTCTAGGAAACTGTAACACAGTGGTGAGTACTTGTGTAATGTGCTATGCTATAAGGTTAAGATGGTTACAATGTCATCAAAGTGATAGAAATTTTTCAGCTCTATTATAACCTTACTAGAGGCCCAGTGCATGAAATTCATGCATGGGGTGAGGGTCCCTCAACTCAGCCTTCAACCTCTCGCAATCTGGGACTGCTAGCTCCTAACCGCTCACCAACCTGCCTGCCTGATCGCCCCTAACCATTCGCCTGTCTGCCTGATCGCATCTAACTGCTCACCTGCCAGCCTGATCGCTCCTAACTGCCTCCGCCTTGGCCCCCACCATCGTGGCTTCATCTGGAAGGACATCCGGAATGACATCCGGAAGTTTGTTTGGCTGTCCAGTCTAATTAGCATATTATGCTTTTATTATTATATATGAGACCTTCATCATATATGTGCTAGATCATTGACCAAAAGTCATTACATGGTACATGATGGAATTTGAATGTTCTACAGTTCGTTGCATTTTTGTATGGTATTTTTAAGTTTTGTTGGAGATGGGTATTGCATCTGCTTTGCCATTATTGAAATATAACAATCATTTATTTATTCTTTCAGCAAGAATCTGACAACATGATAGATTTGTTTATAATTAAACTATAAATTGATATTAGGTCTCCAAAGGTTAAATGTAGAGCATATCGTGAACACATACTCCACATTATAGACATCTTTATGATTTCAAATATTTTTATCTTGTGTTCCATCTACGTCCCCTACCTCTATTTGCTTCAGGAAATACTAGTATGGTGACCTAACCTTATGCTAACAATTCTGAGAACTCACGCCTAAGAAATGTTTGACTCCTTTGCTCCTTCTCATTTCTCATTGCTTCTTTTTGAGTCAGTGGTATCACTACTCCATAAACAATAATTCATTGAAAACCATTTTAGCTCCAATGCAAAAAGAAAGGGAATAGAAACTCATTTTTTTCAAAGTAAATTAATATTTAGAGCAGCAGGAGAGAATAGGACAAAAGTGATTATAAAGTACTATGAGAATGCAGAGGTGAAAAAGTCCCACAGAGATGTCTTAGCTGGGTCTTGCACTAGTTAGTCACCATGATACCTTACATGACATCATAAGCAGTGGGGATGGATATGAGGAGATGAAAGGAGATGTTAAGTAAGGGAGAAATCCTTAGGGATTGTTTACAGCTCTAACAGCTGGACCGTATCTACCTCATAGGCAATTAGGAGTAATTATTTGGACTCAAGCAGGGCAATGCATGATCACATTTGCATTTCAAAAGCATTGGATAGATGGATTGAACAGTGATGACTTCATGTCAGATAAAACTTATAGTAACCCCTGTGATTTAAAGAGGTCTGAAATTCTCAAATTTTGAAAATACTTGCTTTGTGAAGTTCTTGAACCAAGGACAAGAGACATGTAAAGATATTGTGGCTTGAATTTTGAGTCTTTTTATTATTATCATTATCACTAGCATTCATAAAAATATTAAATATAACCAATTTTTGGCAGGGCCTCTTTTCTATGAAAGGAAACCTTCACATTCTAAGGCAAGTATTATTTCAATATTAAATAGATACATTTCTCACAAGTCTATCAAAATCTGTAAATGTTTGGGGGGCTTTATCCCTCTATCTGACAATCTACAATGAACCCTCAAAAAAGAGATTCTTCCCCCAGGCCAGAGTGGCTCAGTGGACTGAGCGTTGTCCTGTGCACCGAAAGTTTGCTGGTTCAGGTAAGCGTGCATGCCTGATTTGAAGGTTCCAAGCTAATTTATGTTTCTCTCTCAGATCTATGTTTCTCTGGCACTCTCGCTCTCCCTTCCTCTCTCTAAGTATGTCTTAGGGTGAGGATTAAAAAAAAAAAAGAGCTTATTTCATTGAGTCAAGATATTGTGTCCTCAAGAGCCTTTTACCAGAGTTAATTCCCCTTAAAAGACTTCATTTACATATGAAAATTTTCAACCTTGGATCTAAAATCATCCCCTCCCCCCCCAGAAATTATTTACTTCTTTGTAAATGCCAAGTGACAGAAGTACACCATGGCTGTGAGAATGAGTATCATGGGAAAGGACAGCTTTCTGTAAAGTGATGATGTGATGGAGGTGACACCCAGGCAACTACTGGTTGCTTACAAGTCCTGGGTGGGAGAAGAAAGCGAAGTGTAGGGGAAAGTATCATTTTCAGACCCAGGGTTCTTGCATTCCAGGGTAGCCAGGCATTGTCACTGGACCATGATGTCTACTAGGCTAAGAGAATGTTTTTACTGCGGGATCAGGTTTCCTATTGTAGATCATGGGTCAAGTCCCTGAGATGTTGAAACAACTGCCTCATGTCCCCAAGACTGCTCTCTATGTGTGCACAGTTTTCTTCTGTGCTTGTAGTCCTGAGAGGTGCCCCTTCACCCAGAACACGGACCAAGGACTTGCCCCTTGCGGAAGGTATGAATGGAGCTTGGCAGTGCACACAGGGCCCTTCACACATGGTCCCTTATGGTTCACATGGGGCAGAATGACCTGGAGTGAGAAGAGAATGGGAGGTCGTGCCTCCACCATCAGGCATGGATTTGACCCTCGATGCCATTTTGAAGTTTTTTAAAATTTTTTTATTAACTAGACAATAGTAAAGAACATATTCAATTTAATACTTGAATAGCTTCATTTATGAGTTCAATATTTAGACATATGGTGTGTGAGCTTATCTCTTGCCCTGCATCCCAAAATGTCTGGGCAACCAGTTGGGGATACAAAAGGCACCATTTCCTTCTTCACAATTTGTTTCTGAGAACTTTCATCATAATCTCCTCCCAATCACAAACTACAATTAGATTAAACAAAATAATAAGAAGAAACTCCTAAAATCAGAAAACTGGCTCTGGAGGAGCCTTGGTCTCTTTGTGCTGGATCTCAAGCAGGAGGTAACTGTGATGATGAGTTTTGTCCCCAGTCACCCAGAAAGGTGGCGCCAGAGCCAATATAAAAACTGGCACGTAGATGTCCCCTATTTTTCCTTGCCTTTTATCTTTTATTAATTAACTAGAGGCCTGGTGCATGAAATTTGTGCACGGGAGGTGTCCCTCAGCCCTGCCTGCACCATCTCGCAATCTGGGACTGCTGGCTCCTAATCGTTTGCCTCCTGCCTGATTGCCCCTAACCCCTCTGCCTGCCTGCCTGATTGCCTCTAACTACCTCTGCCTGACTGCCTGATGCCTCTAACCCCTCACCTGCCTGCCTGATCGTCCCTAACCATTCAGCCTGCCTGCCTCATTGCCTTTAACCACTCGCCTGACTGCCTGATCACCCCTAACTGCCTCTGCCTCAGCCCCTGCCATGGCGGCTTCACCTGAAAGGACATCTGGAATGATGTCCAGAAGGTTGTTTGGCTGTCCAGTCTAATTAGCATATTATGTTTTTATTATTATAGATGTATACACTGAGTGGCCAGGTTATTATGATCTCTGAATGCATAATAATCTGGCCACTCAGTATATATTCATGCATGGGTGGGGTCCAGCCAGCCTGGCCAGGGGGAGGGGACATGGGCAGTTGGCCTGCCTGACTGCTGGTTGAACACCTGGTCGAGGGGACAAATTGCATATTAGCCTTTTATGCAATTATATAGGATATACACTGAGTGGCCAGATTATTATGCGTTCAGAGGTCATAAAATCTGGCCACTCGGTGTATATTTTATATCTCTCTTAGTAGATTTATTATTATGAATAACTCCTTTATGGTCTCATCAAAAGTTCAAAAAATATCAAAATCATATCAATGCATGTGGCAAAGCTGAGACTGGATGGTATTTTTTGCAGTTGTATTTTTAATTTTGTAAACATTGTTATTTCTATTGAATCAGTGAGTGACATTTCTAAGGATTGTTAAATGGTATTAGTCAGATAGTCCATTATTATTTATAGAAAATTTCTTATAAACTTGAAATTATGATTTTTCTATTCACATATTTATATAAGTATTGGAAATTCCAGGAGAACATGACAATGTAAACAGCTTAATACTTTACATTTGTTTTTGTGAATAATACACATATTCCAATTATTGGAAAAAGTAATATTGATAAATTTTAAGACAATTTAATAACTGAATTAAATATGGGCTAATGTGTCATGCTGGTTTAAAATTGATTAAATAATGATATTGTTCCAAAAGTGAAAAATCTTCAGGAAACATAACTTGAAGTTCTAATACCTAGATGAATTTATTATTGTGTCTGTTTTAATAACTTATACAATTCTACTTTGCATATCATATTAATATTAGAAACAAAGGACTAAAAATTCTTGCCCAGGAACTTATTGCTTATTTTCCATGCAAGCATCATCCAACTATTTAGCCATATCTTATTACCCCATTCAATTAATTGAAATGTAATGTCCACTCACATTCATCATTTATCAGATACTCATTTGAATTACAATGAATAAGAGAGCATTGGCATTCATTATGGAAAAACACATCTGCACAGTGAAGGGCAAGAGGTCATGGCTATAGAAAGGGTGCTTAACAGTATCCCAGTAAAAATGAAGAAAAAACTATATTCAGAAATTGTTACTCACATGAAGGTATTGATGTGTAAATATGAAGGTTTACGGCAACCATGACCCCACCTATTTTCTCTCAGCATGCATTATCCACATTTTACAAGGTTGACCAACATTTAACCTTGACATCTGTTTATATGTGGTTTTTTATAATGCTTTGAGGAAGGCAAATAATCACACACAAAAATAAAAGACAAAAATGTTAAAGCAAATGTTTCCAGATTCAAAAAATTACATATGCTATTAACAGAAAGGGAATCTCCTTTATACAATTATTTTTCTATTCAGATCATTTATTTCCATAGTCCCTATTACTTTCCACAGATAAAGTAAACTGATTTTTTTCAATCGATGGTAATCAATAAAAGCTGAGATTTTCCTAGTATTATTGGTGTTGGTTTTTTTTTAAATTAAATAGACTGCCCTTGTTTTTGTTGGAGTGGTGAGACAGTAATTCAGTAAAATCTGAAAATGTGGGCAAAATCTTTGAAAAGATTTTTGCTACCAAGCACTGGACAAAGGACTCATGGTCATGTTAATACAGATAGAAAAGATAAAAGTCAGTCGCTACTAACTGCCGTTATCAGTAGCTGCCCTGGCTTGATAAAGGTCTACAGATGAAATCCATCTTTAAACTATTGGTTTGTGAGAAAGTGGAGCATTCATAGGTTCAAGTGACAGGTAGAGTAGCACTGGGACCAGGGTTTACCTGATTTTCCAAGGAGACTGACTGAGCCCATTGACCCTGATGTGTGCAGAGGCAGGACAATAAAGACAGAGAGCCAACCTGCCACTAAACACATCCGCAGTGGTCCTCAGGAATCATACAGCAGAGACACGTTGAATTTGCTTCTTGGTAAAGAATTCTAGAGTTTAAGGTAAACCTTAATCAGATTATGTCTCCTGAAAAGTGACTCCACAGTCACAGATGCCACCAGGAGCCATTCCTGGACTCAGATATGTTGAGCGGTACCGCCCAAAGGAAAGAGAAGCTTGGGGAAAGTCAGTCCACGGTGTGCAGATGCCATCAGACTATTGAACTGCTGTGTCAGATGGAAGACAACATTCCTCCTAGCAAGAAATAGATTGTTTTCTCTCCCCTTGAACGTGGACTTTCTGGGATGCCTTGACCAATGTGATGTGGTGGAGGAGGACTTATGCCAGGCCCAGTCCTGGTTGTTGAGAAGACTGGATGCTTCCTTATTTCTTTAATTTAAAATTTTTTCATTAATTGATTTGAGAGAGAGAGAAACATCAATTTGTTGTTCCACTTATTTATGCATTCATTGGTTGATTCTTGTGTGTGCCCTGACTGGGGATCAAACCCCTACAATCTTGGTGTATGCGGATGATGCTCTAACCAACCGAGCTACCCGGTCAGGGCCACTCCCTTGGTGTTTTGAGTCCTGGGCTACCATGTAAGAAGTTAGACTTCCTTCTGGAGAGAACAAATGAAGAAGCCCTGATACTTGATGGGGAGGAAGAGGGCCCCAGTCATGCCCAGGTTTCTAGCCATCGCCACCAAGGCCCCAGGAACATGAATGGAGCTAGCTATCTTGGACAGCCCAGACTAGTGGATATTGCAGTTCAATACCACCAAATGGCTGGAGTCAACACCACAAGGAACAGAACCACCTATAAGTCTCACCTGCTTAAATTCCTGGACCAAAACATTGTGGGATATGAAAACTGTTGTTCTTCATCACTAAAATTTGGAGCAGTTTGTTACACAACAATAGGTATCATAAGAAATGCTCATCTTGAATTTGTTTTGATTCTTTTAGTGTAATTAATTGCCTTTATTGGAAAGGATATATGTGCAAATCCTAAAACTAATAATTTTTTTGCAGCAGACAAGAAAGACCAGGCAGAATAAGGGTAGGAACCAACAGAAGAAACATCGAAAAGTGAAATTAGGAAAAGACCTCAGCATTAAGAATGAGAAGAAAAATGTTATTGCTAGATGTATTCATTGTACTGATTGGAACTAAATGACTAAAGAATACTGCCTCTATCTTACAACATTTTGTTTCTTCTAAATGACATCAACTTTAATTATGGGATAATTACAACTCATAGTGGAATGTGTTTTGTCCAACTGCTTACCTTTCAGAATAGACCACATAAGACTTCCTAAAGGTCTCTCTTAGTTTGACTACTTTAAGGAAATAAAGCATAATACAAGGAGCTCCTGTTATATTTTACCCTCATCTAATTCCTAATTAATGAAACTAATGATTCATCATTACAGACCCATAATAGAAGACACTAAAATTGTAGCAATGAAAGAAAAGTATCAAAATAGTCTTCCTTTTTCATCAAAAACAGCAATCCAGAGTCAATAAAATTCTTACAGCTAAATGTTGCATATAATTTTTAAAGTTTAGAAGTTAAAACAGTTTTAGGTAGCTTCCTTAGAAAGTACAAAGATATTAAAGATCCATTCAGAAATTGATAAAGATAAAAACACTGACTAGGCAGCAAACGTTTTCCTGTAGCGTCAAGGATTGTAATTGACTGAGTCTTCATATAAAACATTCATTAGGCGACTCTTTTTATTACTCCACATGAACATGGTTACAATTACACTGAGATAACCTTTCCGTTTCGGGATGGCTTGTTCAGACTATTTGCAGTTATGACCAAGAGGGTCACCTTTATTCATGCACTAACTGAACGCTGCTCATATTTCATCCCTGCCACTATCTCATGGCTTTACCTTGGAAATTAATCACTTCAATTGACCCCTAAAGGCACACGCCAATTGCACAAGGAAAGTTTAATATCTTGTGATCTTAGCATAGGTAGGAGAAAACACAGACATGAATCAGACTTGATGGAACGATTATGGGAAATTCATTTTGAAACTTTACTCACCAAAACCCAATAGTTTCAGTGGGGAGCTGTGCCAATGGAGAAGGTGGGATGGAAGTATGCTCCAGCAGGAGCAAGGAGACCTGATGCTGAGGAGTACTGGCCAAGTAGAAAGGCCAGTCTGGGCACAGTACACCGTCACACCAGCTATGCTCTGCACAAAGCTGGAGTTGAAGGTGAGGTGAAAACCCGTCTATGCTCTGCTTATCAGTCGGCGCATAGAGGTGCAGGTCCCATCGGCCCAGACATCGATGTGCCTTCCTTTTTCTTATAGGTATGCTATAGCAGATACCTTTTTTCTGACTTTCTCTAAGATGACCTTTCAATGGCAATGGCCCCAGGTCTAGCTTTCAATACTGCCCGCCTGCTTTTTTAGTGTGATCTAGATGGAAGCAGGGATGGGGCAGTTTATAAGGCCCAGACACCTGAAGTCAGGTGGATTTTGAATTCTTGAAGCTTTGCATAGGTTGAAGAAAGTTACTGTAGTTGACAGCTTGATATGCCTGGATACAGTTAAGATCAGTCTCTTAGTAAAAAGTGATGAGCAGGAACTACTTTAAGGCTTGTAAACCAAACTTGCTAAGAGGTATAGGGCAAGATAAAGAACCAACCAATGCCATCTGAGGCTGTAACTAATATATGGTGATTCAGTTCTCATTTACTCGGACTGGGTGGGGCTGAGTGGACAAGTTTCTTGTCTTAAATGATATCAAAGATTGGATAAATATTAAAGCTAAAATAAGAATTTCTGTGCTATTTTACTTTAATTCATGCTACAACACTCCTTAAGGTTATGAGTTCACTGTCCTCAAATATAGTACTACAAGTAATTGTTATCTCTCTCTCTATATATATAAAAGCCTAAGGAACCGAACAACCGAACAACCGAACGACTGGTTGATTGGTTGCTATGACACACACTGACCACCAGGGGGCAGATGTTCAATGCAGAAGCTGTGCCCTGGTGGTCAGTGCACTCCCACAGCCAACTTCCTGCAGCCAGCCAACCTCCGCAGTCCCTCCCCACAGCTAGCAGGCCCCAATCGGCCCTGATCTGGACTGGGCAAGACCGCGATGGGCCCCAATCGCTGGCTGGGCCATGGGACCCCACCCATGCATGAATTCATGCACCAGGCCTCTAGTTAAAATATAAAAAATCTAGAGGCCTGGTGCATGAAATTCATGCACGGGGGTGTGTGTCCCTCAGCCCAGTCTGCACCCTCTCTAATCTGGGACCCCTCAAGGGATGTCCGACTGCCCATTTAGGCCTGATCTAGGTAGGATCGGGCCTAAATGGGCAGTCGAACATCCCTCTCACAATCTAGGACTGCTGGCTCCCAACTGCTCGCCTGCCTGCCTTCCTAATTGCCCCTAACCGCTTCTGCCTGCCAGCCTGATCACCCCTAATGACTCCCCTGCCAGCCTGATTGATGCCTAACTGCTCCCCTGCCAGCCTGATTGCCCTTAATTGCCCTCCCCTACAGGCCTGGTCACTCCCAACTGCCCTCTCCTGCAGGCCTGGGCACTCCCCCCGCAAACTGCCCTTCCCTTCAGGCCCAGTCACCCCCAACTTCCCTCCTCTGCCAGCCTGGTCACCCCTAACTGCCCTCCCCTGCTGGCCTGATTGCCCACAACTTCCCTCCCTTGAAGGCCTGGTCCTCCCAACTGCCCTTCCCGGCTGGCCATCTTGTGGTGGCCATCTTGTGTCCACATGGGGGCAGCCATCTTTGACCACATGGGGGCAGCCATCTTGTGTGTTGGAGTGACAGTCAATTTGCATATTACTCTTTTATTAGATAGGATAGAGGCCTGATTCATGGGTGGGGACCGGCTGGTTTGCCCTGAATGTTGTCCCAGATCAGGTTGAAGGTTCCCTTGAGGCGTGGGGTGGCCTGGGTGAGGGGCTGGTGGTGGTTTGCAGGCTGGCCACACACCCTCCTCCCCCCAGTGACCCAAGCAGAGGCCCTGGTATCTGGAATTTATTTATCTTTTACAATTGAAACTTTGTAGCCTTGAGCGGAGGCCAGGGCAGGCCAGGGTGGGTGGAAAGCTTGGCTTCCTCCATCACTGGGGAAACCCAAGCCTCCTGCTCGCTCTGTGGCCACAGCCATTTTTGTTGGGATTTATTTATCTTCTATAATTGAAACTTTGTAGCCTTGAGCGGAGGCCAGGGCAGGCCAGGGCAGGCGGGAAGCTTGGCTTCCTCCGTTGCTGGGGAAACCCAACCTTCCTGCTCGCTCCATGGATGCATCCATCTTGGTAGGGTTAATTTGCATACTTGCTCCTGATTGGATTGTGGGCGTGGCTTGTGGGTGTAGTGGGGGCATGGTCAATTTGCATATTGCTCTTTTATTAGTTAGGATATTAGCCAATATTGACTTATTATACCTTTTTAAATACTTTTGATCTATATTGTTAACTATTAGTCCAATTTTTACTTCTGTAAGCTGTGTAAGAATATGACCATTTCTTAATATCCATATGCAAAGGAATTATCATACAAAAATATATCTGTAAATCTAGAAGCCAAGAATTACATCTAATTTGTTTTTTATTCAATATGAACTTTTTTATTTGTAGTGAATTGAACTTTTGTTACCCTCCTAATGTTTCTACTTTGTGACTTGCATATGTATGTCCTTGTAGGTATTTATTGTTTATTATATGAAAAGTAGGTCAGTGAACCCCATCAACATCACTGAAGTGGTAGGATCTAAACTTATGAAGATTCTCCCACTCTCTAGTATTATGAAAGCAAATAAACTATTTTCTGGTTTATCAGCTCCGGTCAGCATGCTCCTAATGTAGTGGAACAGTGTGACATTTGCAGGATGTTAAGGTGGTGAAGATCTCTGTGGACGATGCTGTGGTAGAAACCAGGAGTTTCTCTGACTCTGGGCCTGCACTATGAAGGTATTCCATTGGACCTACCAGATAAAGGCAATATGCTTTGGAGCTTCTGGTAGATACGTACAGAGAAAAATACCTTAGCCAGGTCAGTAGCTGCATAGCAATGCCTGTGTCTCTGCTGATTTGCTCCAGTACAGATACTGCATTGGTAATGATGGCTGCAATGGCAGCCATCACCTTATTAAGTTGACTCTATTCCACAGACTTTCTCCAAGACCCTATCGTTCTTCTCAGAGACCAAGAATTTAGTTAAAGGAGAAGGGGATTTGACCCTGCACCATAGTCTGCAAACCTCTGCTTTATTGGGCTACATCTCTTTTATTCTGATCATTGGTACACCCCTGCTGCCATTACTGGGTTATGTGCCCACCTTATCTTCGATGGTTAGCGGTTACCATAGTACCCATAATATCCATAGAAATCAGAGGGATTCTCTCAATGACGGTATTCCAATAGCCATGTCTGGCTTATAAAAGAGATGAATTATCAAGGCTAGAAACGCTCGGCTCACTGATGTATTTCTCCACACTTTAGTAAAAAGAGTACCTCCTGTGCTTCTTTGAAAGATTTATTCAGGAAGAGTGTGCAAGTCACATATGATAAATCTTTGCCAACATTCCTATATCCTTAACATTTTGATTATTTTTCTTACTATCATAATAATTGTCTATATTTTAGAAAAATTTTAATTGTGGTAATATATATATAAAAGTAACCATCTTAATCACTTTAAAAATGTTTTATTTTTCAATCACAGTTTACATTTAACACTATTTTGTATTAATTTCAGATGTACAGGACAGTGGTCAGACAAGCATATACTTTACACAGTATATACATTCCCACCTTCTCTTCATATTTCAAGTACCACCAGGCACCATACATAGTTATTATAATATTATTGACCATACTCCTGATACCTGTGACTATTTTGTGACTACCAATTACTACCTCTTAATCCCTTCACCTTTTTCATCAAGCTCTCCAACCATCATCAGTCTGTTCTCTGTATCCTTGCATTTGTTTCTGTTTGTTTGTTTAGATTCCACATGTAAGTGAAATCATATTTGTATTTCTCTATCTGACTTATTTCACTTAGCATAATAACCTCTAGGTCCATCTATGCTGTCACAAATGGTAAGATCTCATTCTTTTTTGTGGCCGAGTAATATTTCATTGTGTATATGTAGCACCACTTTTTTCTATCCACCGGTCTGTTGATGGGCATTTGGGTTGCTTCCATATCTTGGTTATTGTAAATAATGCTGCAATGAAGGTGCTTATATTCTTTTCAACTAGTGTTTTGGGTTTCTTTAAATATATACCCAGAAGTGGAATTGCTAGGTCATGAAATATTTACATTTTTAATTTTTTGAGGAAACTCCATACTGTTTTCTATAGTGGCTGCACCAATCTGCATTCCCACCAATAGTGCACAAGGGTTCCCCTTTCTCCACAACCACACCAACACTTATTTGCTGGTTTATTGATGATTGCCATGCTGAAAGGTATGAGGTGATATCTTATCGTGGTTTTAATTTGCATCTCTCTGATGACTAATTTACTGCTGTGTTGCTGACAATTACCTGGAAGAGAAGTTGGGGTGCTTCACTGGGCTGGAAAAAGTTTAGCTAAATCTGAAAGCAGGTCTAATTAAGCAAGTTTATTCTATATATAGAAAAGGCTAAGTTGACTCACGTATGTGTGATACATATAAAGTTCTTGCTGGCACCCATCGCACACATGTGTCTTGATCTGTCATTGTCGATTGTGAATTTGGATGACAATTCTACTGTATTATAGAGAAAGGGCGAATAGCAATATTAAAATATTTCTTCTAATTAATTTCCTTTCAATGTGCACAAATCCGTGCACCAGGACACTAGTGATGTGATAAAATGTTATTGGGAGAGGTAACTAAATTGTATTTGTTGGTGAAGAAGAAATCTCTTTTAAAAAGTCACATTAGCAGATACTTCATTGGTATTCAGAAGCTAGCCTTGCAAAGATTTGTAGAGAAATGCTAAGTTACTCCACTCCCTAGTAGGAGCAAATAGAGTGTGGAGCAGGAAGGGGGCTATGGGTCTGGGTCTTGGTGAGTAAGCAGAAAGAGAGGACATTATGTTGAAGAGGCAGCAGCGGCCAGGACTCTAGGGCTCTGCAACCCAGGACACAATGGTTACAGTTTTGATCTTTTCTCAGTGTAAGATGAAAAGCAATTAACATGTTTTGGCCAGGCAGTAGCATGACCTGATTTATATTAAATAAAAATTACTCTTTTTACTGTGTGGAAAATAGATTGTCTTATTTTTTCATCTGTCTGCCCTTTGAAAGGTGAGGTGTTTTTTTTTGCGGGGGGGGGGATGGGCAGTGACTGTGCCATTATAATCTTCTTTAGCATCTCACATTACTTGAAACTTGTTGGTGCTTTAAAAAATCTTTTGAATAGATGAAAGAATGATTGAGTGAATAAATAAAATAAATGAATGGAACAGAGCTGTTTATTTAAGGGATTGTAGAAAGTGAAAAAGGAGGGATAAGTGGCAGCAAACATGTGTGGAACATCCTTCCGGGCAAGACCAATATTCCATGGTGATGACAGGGACAGGGAGATGCATCCAGTTAGCAGGCTGGCTCTTCCCCGAGTGTCTGCTCAGAGCACAAAAGAGTGGGCACCTAGTTGCCTTTCCCCAAAAGGACTTTTACTAGAACACGCATCAGCACCAGCATGAGCATGCTCACGTGCACTCCCCTGAACCTCTGTGAGCTTCAAGAGTGCATTTCAAGTGCTGAGAATTAAGGCTGAAAAGGCACAGAGAAGTGCGGGCAGTACTAATGACGAGAAGAGCTTTTGTGTACTCAGCATTTGCAACTGACTACCATCCATATTCAAACTCTTGGGACTCAAATATTTGGCATGACACAATTATTAAAATAAAATTCATACTGAAAAATTTTACTGGGCAAAAAGGAATCACACTTTTGGAAAAACATATTTTAAATTTGAAACATACTATAAACTTGAGTCTTTAATCAGTTTAACAGAGTATGACACGTGTATTAAGTAAATACTGGAGCTATGGGGTGGCTAACAGATTTTAACATTGAAATAAATGTTACATGCAGATACAACTAAAGACAGATGTATGGCATAAAAATTTTATTCTCTTTCCAACATTAAATTTATAAAAGTACACTTGTGTTCTCTGACAGTGTTTGCCTGGTCTTTGTCATCGTCTTTATCCAAAGCTTAACGTATTGAATACTCCACTCTACCCCAGTCTGTCACAGAATCATGCATCCAAACAGAACCTAGTCACAGACTCCTTAATCTGAATGGAGTTGCACTTAATAAGTACATTTGCCAGAATGTGTTTTTCCTGCAATGACAATATGTAAAGGAAAATGCAGGTGCTAAAATAATCTTTCCCCAAATTCAAATAGCTATGTATTTACTACTCAAAAATGCTGCCAGCCACATATTTTCCAGAGCAAGAATAATAGTGCTCTCAGAAAGTGCAGGCTATCCACAGTCCAGTCCTTTTCAGTTCTTCACAAAAATAGGCATTAATGGAATACAATAGCTGCTAATGGGCTATTGAACAACAGGCTAGAAAGGCAGCTAGACTGGGGTGATCCATGCCAATTAGCGAGTTCTTAAAATTGTCACAGGGTGAAGCACTGGTTGTTCAGACATCAATCTAAGCAGCGGTAGAGGACTCAACGCTGACACAGGCCACACCTGAATTTCTGCCTGGTAGGTTTCATATTGGTTGATCAACTTATAATTAGCATGATATATGGCAGGAAACTTTTCTATTTAAAAAAAATTAAAGGCCCCGAACATAATTATTTCACTAGAGTTTAAGTGGAGAAACTAAAATTATTTCCCAAGGGAAGAATCAAACATGACCCTTCCGGAGGGTGGAAGGAGTCTTAGAGCTTTTCCGACTCTAAATTTTATGAAGCAATAAAAATTCTCAGAGAAGAGCCAGCTAACTTCATATTTGCATATGAACTGTGACCGGTGATTCACGCTAAAAACAATATGAAGGTAAATTTACAGTTGAGCTCAGGGTCTGCATAGCATGGTGTAAATGAATCAAACAACATATAGTAAATTTCATGGACAGTTAAGTTTTAGTTCTGGTGGTGCACATCACGGGTGGGCTCCCATTACAGGGAGATACTTGTTGGGAAGATAACAGCATGAAATAAAAATGTCTCATCCTGCTTTAAGTATCTGAGCTCCAGAAGAAAGAGAATCTCAGTGGGGGAGATAACAAGTGGAGACAGGAACAGAAAAGAACTAATCCCAGTGCCAAAAATAAAAGGAAGAATCAAAGCTAACCCACCTGTGTGACTTCTCTGAACAATTCCAGGGTGAAAAGAACCAATTCAACTTCCAATTTGTGGCTGAGCTGTAGAAATGGGTCTAGAAAAATAAAAAAAGGATTGGTAGGGGGAGGGGGCTGGAGAGCCTGCTGGGTAGTTGTTTGATTGAGCTCAACTTTGCTCCATCAGAGGAGAAAAATCAACATTTTACTGTGTGTTGGTAGAACATATATGGATGTTAATTCTGCCAGAATGTTCATGCTCATTTTGGCTCATAGTGGAGTCAGACAGACCATATCACCTAACATGTTTAATCTGAATTTATCAAACATTGCGCTTTATTCCTGTCATTGATCTAAAGAGCCAGACATTCAGAATTCATAAACAAAGTTCAACAAGTAAAATCAGATCACTGGAATTACATAAATACTTGGTATTTTGAAATCTCAGGTATATTGTCAAAGCCTGGAAAGACATAATACAACTCTTCAATATTAGGTTTTATTGCCATTTACAATCCCTTTTTTTCTCCACTCTCTGCAGGGAAAAGTAATGTTTTAGTACAAAATTTGCTTGTCTCTAAGTCTTCTGAATCTAGTAAAAAATACATTTCTGTAAATCTGCAAATAAACAATAACATGTATTTCTTAAGCTGATAAGAGATAATTAGCCCAAGACAATCCCATGCGTTATTCTCTTTGTTATTAAAAGTTACTGTGAGGTACTGTTAGGAAATGTCTTGTCATTATTTTTATAAGATTTTTATCCAAAGAATGACCACTTCTCTTTCAGACTTTCCTCAAGACCTATGAACTAAGTGTGTAGATGGCACATAAAATGGATGGCAAAAAACATTTTTGCATCAAATTGTATGGTCATTTAAAATAGAAAGGTGAAAGTAAAAAGAAAGCGATAGGAGTTATTTTTGAACCAAAGTATTCATTCTGATCATGTCCATGGAGATTGGGATGCAGACTGCCTCAGAGCAGCTCTCTCAGGGGTCTTAACACAGGCACTTCATGTAGAAATAGCTTATTTTCTCCAGTTACACTCACCCATTCATGTGGTGGTCATAGTCAGGAAAAATGTCAAGGCCATCACAAATTTGTGCATAAGTATACTCTAATACTTTACTGTTATTAGTCAGTTAATCTGGTGGAAATACTATTTATGGTGGTGGTATTGCCAACTAGGTGACATATTCATTCATAGACAAATCTTAGTTTTCTCTCTGCTCTTATCTAGTACCATAATCTTGACAAAATGACCACACAGATGAGCTTCAGTTGCCTTATCCTATATAATAAAGATGTAATATGCAAATGGTCGTTACGCTGTGAAGCGTAATGACTGATTGTGTAACGACGGAATCACAGATCAGCAGGAGGGTGGGGCAGCGAGCTACAAGTGGTTGGCAGAGAGTTACAGGAGGCGGCAGGGCATCAAGCTCTGAGGGCGGGGGGGAGGGAGGAGGGGGAATGGGGGGTAACTACAGGAGGGCGGCAGTGAGCTACTGGTGAGCTACTGGCTCACGGATTCATGCGCAGGGCTACTAGTCTATGATATAAAGATGTAAATGTGAAACAAAATATAAAGCCTTAGGCATTCGAAGAAGACACTAATATTTAATTCTTATCAGTAACATTATTTTATGTAATTACAATAATTGATTAATAGGTATATATGTTAATTACTTGAAGTATAACAAATGTTATTAGATATCACAGATCAGGCACACATCTTTTTATCAACTATTTTGAGACAAATAGTAAAAACTGCTATTGGAGAAAAAAAAAAGATTTCATTTGCATGGACCTGTATTTACACAATTTTGTGGCTAGATGATGCATTCAGCGTGCATGCCAATCTATGGGAGGTGGCAGGCTTTACCTAATGGATGCCTTACTAATTTGAAATGCCTCATTAGAAGAACTTTTGTAAGTTATTTGCAAGAATAGCAGGATTGCTCATACAGGAAATTAATGAACTAACAAACACATTGATAAGCTTATTAATGAGATGTTCATCCAAGAGTTCTTTAGCGGCTTGTCACCAGGAACTTCAGAAGACTTCAGTGAGTTTCCTCGCATTCTTGTGTTTTTGTCTTTACCCATCAACAGTGGCACATGCAGGGTGTAAAGAAAATGTGATTAGCATGACTAAGTTTTATATTATAAAACTAATGTATTCAAAAATTATGATAGAAACCAATACTAGTTAGGAAGACTATGTCTGTACGCAGGCTAGAATTATGTCAACTTTGTTCAACTTGGCTTGGCTGATGTCATTTTTTGAATTATCAGTGTATGATTTCAAAACACTTGTGGACCTGGCAATGAATTTGCCAAGGTGAATGCCATTGCGTTAAACTTTTATTTAAGCACGCATATTAAACCTGTGTTCTGTACCTGGCACTTGGCTAAAATGCCTGACACAGTAATGAGTCAGACACATTCTCTTCCTCCCTGTCAAGGAGAGAGGAAAGACAGGCAAAGAATCAAAATTGTAATACACACCCTTCCACATCCTGGAAGACAGTGGTTTTTGACAGTGTGTGCATTGTCTAACAATTTGTTCATCAAAAGCAATTTTCCTGTAAGGAATTAAGGAAAGAGATCTGGTTGAAACCTGAGATATTGTTCACCACAGCACACTGAGTCTTGAACCTCCTTTACTGCTGAATCACACTATTGTCTGGATACTCTCTAAGTTCAGATTTCACCCTTAGAATGTTTGTGGAGATAACAATACAGATGTCCCAATCAATTCACTGGACTTAGAATTGATGAGAAGAGCTTTTGTGGCAGGTGAAATGGTTTCACTTTACATGGCAGGTGAAATGGTTTTGCTGTTATGGGCTGAGTTTCAGTGATTAGGATAACTAAGATGGTGCAATTCATCAGTGTCCACATTTGTAAAAATTAACTCATTTGAAGTATAACTTACAGCAGTGTGCACGGCTAATAAGTATTGAGCTTATTACATATTATCACAAAGTGGGCACTACTTTAACCATCTCCCTGGCCAAGATAGAATATTATCAAGTCACAACCACTACCATGACCTTTCCCAGTCACTGCCCTAACCCATCTTCTTAGCAGTAACAATATTCTTCTAAATATTCCATTGCTATAGAATAATTCATTGTATCAATATATTCCAAATATTATTCATTCTCTTATTGATATTTGATGTGTCCAGTTTTGCCTTATTGTAAATAATGCTCCTGTGAATATTATTGTTTATGACTTTCAAAGGATACATACATGCATTTTTCTTGGATATATGTTCAAACGTGGAATTGTTCTCCTGTAGGAATTATGCATGCCAAGTGTATGTAATAAAACTATTTTATTGGTTTGTGTTTCACTGTCTACATGTTGTTTTTTTGATAAACACAAGGTCTAATTAAAAAATACATATATACAGGTATATATATTGTTTTTTTATTGATTTCAGAGAGGAAGGGAGAGGGAGAGAGAGATAGAAACATCAATGATGAGAGAGAATCATTGATTGGCTGCCTCCTGCATGCTCCATACTGGGGATCGAGCCCACAATGCGGGCATGTGCCCTTGACTGGAATCAAACCCAGGACCCTTCATTCCACAGGTCCCCACTCTATCCACTGAGCCAAACCAGCTAGGGCCATCTAATTTTTTAAAATAAACTTTTTGTTAAATTAATAGACTATTTTGTAAAGAACATGTTCAGGTTTATGGAAAATTTGAATAGAAAGCACAGAGAGTTCCCATTCATGATCTAATTCAATGTTGTCCAATTTAGCAATATTTTCCTTCATCTTTAATGTTTTATGTGATTTAAGGAATCTTTGCTTACTCCCAAATCAAGAAATATTTTTCTCATTAATTTAGAATATGTTAAAATGTATCAACTGGAGCGCTTTTACTTTTAGCCTTTACATCTAGATAAAAAAATCCAAGTGGGATTTTCAGCACTATATATTTCACATTGATCTGCGAGCTGACTATTGCCATCAGTCAAGTGCCCATTTATGTATGATATAGATAACATATCATATACCTCATACAAGCCATATATGTGTAATTATTGAAAGCAAAAATATTTTACATGAGTGATAATCAACCAAAGTACTTCATAGATTATTCACAAACAACGAGGATAGGTTGTGACACATGTCAACTTTATTGATAATGTTTTATATATTAAGCTAGGTGGTGCCTTACACAGGCAATTTTTTATTATCCTTTATATTTTTAAGTTCCCAAGTATTTACTAATAATTCACAGGCATCAGAATAAAAGTGTCATAAAAGTACATTAAGTTTTGAAATAATCTGGTCCTTTTTCTAGAGTCCTATCTTATGCTCTGTCTGCGATGCAGAGCACATCCGGTCAATCAATCTTTATTATGCCCCAGAAGTGGGAGAGTGAAGGGTTCTATTTGACTAATTTGGGGCCACTTATGCTACTTATTTGCTTTAATTTATATGGTACATCATTCATTATCACATAAATAAACTGTCTGCTGACAATTCTGAGCATTTCGGTTCAGGACAGATGGCTTCAGGGTCAGTAAATTTAACAGAACTAGTCTATGAACACTTTTGCTCACTAGGTCCTAATGTAATCTTAGATACACTTGGCCTGCCTGAGTGAGGAAAGGTAATGTGTGTACCCAAGAATACAGATTCTGTTACTGAGAATAGTTCTTTGTCAACATTAGTGTCCTACCAGATTGAATCATTTAGGATTTGCAAGTAGAATTTACCGGAGAGGCTACTCTCAGTCAGGAGAGCTTGGCTTTGCTAAGCTGACTCCCTTCCTTCGGGAGTCTAGTTCCCTGTAGCTGGTTGCCTGACTACACACTCACAACAAATATAGAAAACCTCGAAAAGAAGTTTGGGAGAGACTACAAATGAGCATAAAGGACAACTGGGGATGGTAATGTAAATACTCTACCACAGTGTACTCATTGACTTTCATTGTTCACTTTTTTCCCAAATGCAATATGAAAGAGATTTAAAAATTCATATCTTCTAAGGTACTCAAATAAACCATCCAATCATAGTATCCGGCTCAAAGACCTATCATATTTTTCTGATCTGTACACCTATTAAGTTAAAAGATGAGTGACCTATAGACACTAACATTCACAAGGAAAAGGTCCCTTAGCCTCAGCAGTTCTGAAAGTCAGCTGAGTTAGGGGACTGTTTCTTTTCTTTTCTTTTTAAAATATATTTTATTGATTTTACAGAGAGGAAAGGAGAGAGTTGGAAACATCAATGAGAGAGAAACATTGATCAACTGCCTCCTGCACACTCCCTACTGGAGATGTGCCTGCAATCAAGGTACATGCCCTTGAGTGGAATCGAACCTGGGACCCTTCAGTCTGCAGGCTGACGCTCTATCCAATGAGCCAAACCGGTTAGGGCTATTTCTTGACTTAAGCTCCATTTCTGCCCCTGGATTGACTCCACAGTCTTTGTTCTCCACGGTCCTTGGTGGGCTCTCTGAGAGTCATTCCTGTTCTATCACAAAGAGCTGATTGTTTCAAGGGTATATCCATATGTCAAAGCTCATCAAATTGTATATTTGAGTATATCCAATATATTGTATGTCCATTGTAGGTATATCAATTGAGAAAAATCATTAAGTAGTTGTGAAAAAATTAGTGAGCTACCACAGTACATAATAACATGTGCAAATCATGGAAACATAATGAAGTCTGCAAAGATGCAAGTCCCCAACACTACCTATAACATGTACACATATGGTAAAGCTCAAAAACAAGAAAAACTAACTGTATTATGCTACTGATAATGTTTTTTTCTTGATTTAAGTGATGACTCACAGGTGTTCATTACTTTTTTACTTTATCAATTACTTGTATGTTGCATACAGTTTTGCATACATCAAATATTATTCAAAGGATAATAAAGGAGAATTAAATATGCAAGTAAGTTAGTAACATAGAACAGGTTGTAATAATTACCATTCATCAACAGGTTGCTCTTAGACTGTAGGAAGGTGAGAGACATGCCTCAGATCATTAGTGATGCTGCTGATGGTGATATCTACACTAATAAAAGTGAAAGATGCAAATAGACCATACCTTCGTGATGCCCAATCAGGAGTGAGTATGCAAATTAACCCAACAAAGATGGTGGGTTAATTTGCATACATAGGCGCTGAGCGTCTGGGGCAGGATGCAGGTGTTCCATGTCACTGCAGCTGCTCCGTGCCTCTGGGCAGTGTGGGAAGGCGGAAAGGCGGCTCCGGCCAAAGTGAAGGCGATGCCAGCAGCCAGGGGAAGGAAGGCCCATTCTTGCACGAATCTTCGTGCATCAGGCCTCTAGTACTATAATAAAGAACCAAATTCCCAAGAGGTGTCACATTATTTGAAAGTTGTAGTGCAACATATCCCACCAGTGCCATTTATTGGTTTGTCCTTATGAGGATGTATAGATCTTAAACATATTACATTGTAAACTCTAAAAGTTCTTTTTGATTTGAAGTCATTGAATTTTCTTTCAAGCAAATCTATAATCTACATACTTTTTATTCTCAGTGTTCCCTGTGCTCTCTCATTGAAGCACCTTGGATAGAAGATGTATTAAATATATAACAAGAAAAGATCAGTAGGAATTAACTATAATAGTCTTTTTAAGACTTAATGGTGCAAAACAGTGAATTAATATGTTCAAATTAATTAAAAAATGTACCATTATGGCTAGATTTTCTTATTTTTAACATAAAGATAGAATGACCCTGCTAAATTCTTCGTTTCACTTCAATTGCAGGTATTTGAATAAAGGACATTTTTTTGGATGGTATACAGCAGGATAGAAACATCTGGTGTTTGCGCATTTTCTGCTAGATCACAGATGACTACTTATTGTGCATGTGTCAGAAAAGTTGATTGATCACCACCCCCCTTAGCCTATGTGCTGCAGCAAAGAGCTCTTCTAAGTCTTCTGCCTCATTGTACATGTTGTGCCCTTTGAAGTCTTAACTGCAAAGATATGTTCATATTTTTAAAAAAATCTTAAAAATCTTCAGTTATTCTTTCTCCTACATGCTTCTATAATTTTTTGCTCCAAGACAAAATTTAAAATATCATTGGACAGATCCATAGAAATCCTTTTGTGATTTTGAATGTTTGAACATGGATGAATTTGGAGAGCTTGGAGATCTGCATTGCTCCACTGCTAGTTACCCATGTGCTCAAAATATCTCTGACTTATTGAAAGGCTGTAGTTTTGGGTGAATTGCCTAGGTATTTGACTAGTTCAACTAAAGCTTCTGTCATTTTAGTGAAAGAAAATCATGCAAAGCAATGGATTAATTAAATTAAATTAACAAATTCCACCAATTGAGGGAATTAAGTCTGAACTTTTGGTATTCAAATGAGTTTCAGGCTCTTACAATTTTTTTTTTAGAGCATAGTATTTTTGAAAATTGAAGATGCCTTTAAAACAACCACTTGGTAATACCCAAGAGAAATTAATATAAACGATGATATGTATTAGCACTGAAGAAAACCTATCTCAGAGGGAAGGTGTGGGTGGGTGGGGAGTTGGGGAGAGATTAACCAAAGAACTTATTTGCATATATGAAATATGCATGAACACAAATAATAGTGTGGTGAAGGCCTGGGGAGAAGGGCAGGTTCCAGGGTGGAGGGAGTTAGTGGGGAGTGAAAGGGGGCCTATGTAATACTTTCAACAATAAAGATAAACTTTAACAAATCTGATATCTACTTTATACATCTGTGCTTTTATAGAATACAGCATAGTGATTAAACAATATTTTATGATCTGGCCATTTTTGTCCTTATTTATAAGTAAGCTTATGGCACTGTAAATTAGCTCTGACTCTGTATTACCCATGTGAGAATAAAACATCATTGCCCTAGTTCTCCAAAGACATTGTATAATATAGTTACATATCCATTGAATCACTCCATGAGTGCAGAATAATGGTCTGTGATATTTAATACTTTTGGTTAAAATCCTATTTTTGTGGTTCAAGAAATGTGTTTTGACCCATGCACTCAATGTACTGATTTATCTACTTCACATCCTGTGAACCTGAAATGGTTTTAAACGAGTTCTGAAGATGCCAGTGAACATCTGAATGTATCTTGTGATGCCTATATTAAAAAAAGAATTCCCATTGCAGAAAAGTTGCCATTGCCCAAACCATAAAAGGCTTATTTTTCTAACAAGTGAACTTGTGTTCGGTTTCTTGTGTCCTTCCTGTGTTCTATAGACTCTTTGGAGTAATCAGATCAATTCTGCCAGAGTCCCAGCAATTAACTCTCCAGCTCAGTTCACCTGCTAACTTGCTATCCCATCCTACTGTTAGATGCTGGGACTTGAATTTCCCCCAGCTTAGGTAGGTCTTTGAACTCAGTGTGGTGTTGTTATAGGAACTAGATTTGATCTCATTTAACATTGCTCACTGACACACACAATGGAGAGCAGCAAGGGGTTCTTCAGCAGGAGGTCCACTATTTCCTGTCCAGGATCACTTTGTTTTCTAAGAAGGCAGTCTTTGTTTTCTAAGAAAATAATTTATATTGCTTAATACAAGGAGCTTTTCCTTTAAAATATGCTGTTTCCTATTAAAATATTGCTATAGACTGCATTTGTTCCTCAAAATAAATCCTCCCTCCCAATGTGATGGTATTTGGAGGTGCTTAGGTCATGAGGGTGAAGCCTTCATGAATGAGATTAGTGACCTCATGTAAAGGGGCCCCCTCTACAGGTGAGGACACAATGAAAGGTTGGCCCTTTATGAAGCAGGAAGGGGTTCTCACCAGACACCAAACCTCCAGGAGCCTTGATCTAGGACCTCCACAGCCCCTAGAACCATAGGGGAATAATTTGCTATTGCTTATAAAGCCACCCAGTCCAACCAGACTAAGACAAATCCATTATTGACAAGCTAAGGAATTTAAAGACTAGTGTTCCTCAAGAATATTGTGGAAGTAATTGTTCTATGGCCCTTCAGTTGTATTCTGAGATTCCTCTTTTTCTAATATGATGCAGAGAGGTAGGAAAAGGGTAAGAGCAGTTTTTATTATCTGCTTCTTCAAACATAGAGCGCACTTAGTAAACTACAAATTAAACGGCCCCTTGACAACCCCCCAATGCCATTCTGTTATTTTCCTCAAATAAAATAAGGCTATGGGGGAGGGGGGGGTAGGCTACTCAGATAGAAAACATATCTTCTAGTGGTGAGGACATTGAGAGTTCCAGCTGATGATATCAGCCTATAAATTCCAAGAACAGTTATTGCTCCCATCTTTGCTAGAAGGCAAGCACTAAAAGAAGGCTATGCAATAGGTAATATATCGAATAGATAATGATTTCTTGTTTCTCCAATTAATCTGGGATATTCCTAAGTGGTAATATCATAAGGAACATGTGTTTGTATGTGAAGTAATGGTGAATACAAGGAAACTAATTTTAAATATATGGTGTTTTAGGTTTGTAAAAACATTCTTGGTTTTTATTTTTTAAAATATATTCTATTGAATATCCTACAGAGATGAAGAGAGAGGGACAGAGAGCTAGAAACATCGATGAGAGAGAAACATCGATCAGCTGCCCCCTGCACACCCCCCACCGGGGATGTGCCCGCAACCAAGGTACATGCCCCTGACCGGAATCGAACCTGGGACCCTCCAGTCAGCAGGCCGATGCCCTATCCACTGAACCAAACCAGCCTCGGCACATTCTTGGTTTTTAATATGCATTTTTAAAAACAGTATTTGTGCCCCGGCTGGTGTAGCTAAGTGGTTAGAGCATTGGCCTGAGAACTGAAATGTAGCAGCTTCAATTCCCAGTCAAGAGCATGCACCTCGGTTGAAGGTTTCAACCCCAGCCCCAGTCAGGGCATGTGTGGGAGGCAACCAATCCATGTGTGTCTCTCACATTTCTCTCTCTCTCTTTCTCTCTCTCTCTCTTCCTCCCTTCCTCCTTTCCACTCACTCTAAAAATCAATGGAAAAAATATCCCAGGGTGAGGATTAACAAAAATAAAAAAATATAAATAAAATATAAAAAAAATCTTTGTGAGGAATATGCAAAACCAGCTGCTCAGTGAATTCTCTTGGTAAAGGCACTAACCTTGACAACAGGAATCCACATTGGAAGTGCTTCTAGTATTAAAAAGAAGTTGCCACGTTAGGCATACCCATTTTTAAAATGCATCTGATGTGTATACACAATATTTAAATACACATTCTCCTTGTATGAAATTTAATCAGATTCATGTAATTATAATTTGTTCATCAAGATTTTAGCTTCTGCACAAAGCCAACAATATCATGTAATATATGCTAAACATGCAAATATATAGTCTATAAAATTACCACAAACCTATAAATTATCTCAATGCATATATTTGAATTAAAATGCTATAAATTGATTTGCATTTATTAAACTATAACTCACTCCTATCAAGACAGCACTTTATGAATGTTTAATACTGTTCTAAATTTGGATTCCTGAATTTTACAAGAAACCTCATCTCAGCCAACCAAACGCAACACTTTACTTGCATTTTCAGAATTAGATACTGGTTGAGTCAGGATTGCCTTTGGAGTCATCTTATTTTGAACTCACTAATCTCTCCTGTACCTGTAGGTCAGTTTTGTTTCTGGCAAGTGATAAGAAATATTAATTAAACTAGAGGCCTGGTGCACGAAATTCATGCACTCGGGGGGGGGGGGCATTCCCCCAGCCTGGCCTGTGCCCTGTCACAGTGTGGGAGCCCAGCGATCGATAGCCTCAAAGAGGTAGGCCCCACCCATCCATCCAGGTCTCCACAATGGATTGCCCAAAGAGGTAGGCCGGAGCTGGGGGTCCTGCCTTCATGCCATGTGGAGCAGGGAGGCAGGACCCCCAGGACCCCCAGGCAGGCCTTGTCTAGCAGAGGCAGGACTCCCAGACAGGCTCCATGCCACGCATGCAGCGTCAAGCCCAGACCCACCCTGCCCACCTGCACGTGTGTCCGCTGTGCTTGCAGCCATCTTGTGATGGCGTGAGGGCATCACAGTGTGATGACCACTTAGGCTTTATTAGTAAGGATGGGGACATAATCTAAAAATAATAGATTTCATATCTTTCTTTCATGATGATTTTTACCCGTTTAGCAACATAATGTTCCCATTTAACAATTTCTTGCTCTGTGCAAAGCAGGTGCTCAGCAGTGGGCCAGGCAGGCTGAACCAGGTGCTTCCCGGAAGGGAACTTCAGCCTTGGGAGAGTTCCGGGCTTTGAATAGCTGTAATTACCGGCCTACCGTGGGCGCCACCAAAGGGGAGCGGAGTCCATTGTGAAAGATGCCAAAGGGAATGATTAACGGTGACTCAGGATGTGAACCGAAACTTTAATATCTTGGTACTTTTCAAACACTGCCTGTTTTTCTCAGTAAAATTTAAGCCTGTGTCACCCGTGCAGACACCTAGGATCTGTGGAGGGAACATAGGGGGCCTTTGGACTATGCAAAGTGGGGATCAGTTTTCTGACCTCTACTTGGCATGTAATTCCTTATGTTTTATAGCTGCGGCTTCTTCTATATGATTAAAAGGTTCAATGATTATCAAAATGCTTACAGTTTATTTTCAGACATGATTTAACGCCACATTGTGTTATTTTTACCCCCCGACACACACTTTTATTTGTCCTTAGAACTCAGTCAACTGGTCATCAGTTCTAAAATAAAACAGCTGTACTCCATATCTTACTCTTGTATCTTATTTTATACAGCTTTCACATGATTATCTCAATAAATCTCTCAACTGTTCATTTCATCACTTCTTTGAATATGATTTTCAACTTGTCAAATGTACCCTGAAATTGGATCTCAAATTCTAATTAAACTGAGATAAACATGGGAACTTAAAAACCCCAGTGGTGGAGGGTGTTAGGTTTCTTTCTTTTTATTTTAATTTAGAAGCAGTAGTCAACATGTTTGAATGGCTGTTTGTTTAATAGAGTTTAATTATTGCTCAGAGTATAACATCGCTTATAGAAAGTATATTCTACAGATATTTCTACATGCTACTCAACTAGCCTGGCTTATTTTATTAACTTGATATTGTTTTTAATATGCTGGCAGGTATAGCATACATTTGAATCAGACACTTTCATTTAGAGAGAGAATATATGGTCATGGTAAAGTTTGGAATGTGTTTTATTATTTTGCTACTAAACAACTTTATAAGACTCTTCTAAGAGGAAGGCTGGACATTTGCCTTGTTGATGTCTTTATTTCTGTAGCTGTCTTTATAGATAATTAAAATATATTAAGTTGCAAAGACTTGTTCTTAGTTTGTTTATTGGTCAGGGACCCACCTGAAAATACACAGCAAGTTAAAATTAAGAAAATTGTGAGAGGGTTTTAAAGAACGAACTAAATACAAAGTAGGCAAGAATACCAGGAACCTCTGCGAGAAAGCCAGGACTTCCAGGTGGTGAGAGTGGTTGTTATCGGCTGCAGCCCCTTCGGATGCCTGGGAGGGAGCACTTCCGAAACCTCTAAAGGAAGTTTCCTGCACAGAAGGCTGCCTTGCGAGAAGACTCATCCTGGACCTGCTGGTGGGATTGTAGACCAGTGCAGCCTCTATGGGAAATGTTTTGGAGGGGCCTCAAAAAATTTAAAGAAGTACTACCCTATGAAGCAGCAATTCCATTTATGGGTATTTATCCAAAGAAAACAAAAACACTAATTCAAAAACACCATATGCACCCCTATGTTCATTGCCAGATTATTTACAATAGCCAAGATATGGAAGCAACCTAGATCACCACTGATAGACAAATGGATAAAGGAGATGTGGGCCCTAACCAGTTTGGCTCAGTGGATAGAGCATCGGCCTTCGGACTGAAGGGTCCCAGGTTCGATTCTAGTCAAGGGCATGTACCTTGGTTGCGGACACATTCCCCAGTAGGGGGTGTGCAGAAGGCAGCTGATTGATGTTACTCTCTCATCGATGTTTCTAACTCTCTATCCCTCTCCCTTCCTCTCTGTAAAAAATCAATAAAACATGTTTTTGTTTTTTAAAAAAGAAGATATAGTACCTATAAACAATGGGATATTACTCAGCAATAAAAAGATTATTAAATCTTGCCATTGGTGACAACATGGATAAACCCTAGAAGTTACTATGTTCAGTCAAATAAGTCAGAGAAAGACACATGCTATATTATTTCACCTATAAATGGAATCTAAAATACAAAACAAATGAGCAAACAAAATTAAACAGAAACAATTTAATTGATACAGAGAATAAACTGATGGTGGTCAGAAGGAAGGGGGTTGGAGGACTGGGTGAAAAAGGGGGAGGGATTAAGAAGTAAACCTTCCAGTTATAAAACAGTCACGGGGACATAATGTAAAACATAGGAAATAGAGTCAATGGTATTGTAATAACTATACAAGGTAACAGACAGATCCTTGACTTATTGTAGTGATCACTTCATAATGTTGACTCAACATGTTTTATACCTGAAACTAAGGTGATGGTGGATGTCAACTAAAATTAAAAATAAATTAAAAAAAAAGAGAAGGTTTATTAGGTTTAGGGACATAGGAAACCCCAAAGTAAGGGAGCAAGGGAGTAAATGTCCCAATGTCATCTCCCATGGTTCTTTGGGAGTATTTCCCTATTGACTGAATCCAACCAGGAGCCCGAGCACATGAGTGTCCTTTGATGTGGTTTATACAATTTAATTTTCAGAGACCCAAGTACAGCATGCATCTGAGAGACTAACAGAGATATCTTAGACAATAGATGCCAGGAAACAGTCAAATTAATGCATCAAATCATTCACAGGTAGTCTTCAGTCATCAATATAACCCAAATAAATTAAATGTTTTATCACTAGGACATAGTTTACACCAGGCTACTTTACTCAAAGTAGTGAACAAACAGAACAAGACAGTAGTAACATTCATTCACCCTCCTCCAAAATCCATCATAGTGTCTTAAAGCACATATACCCACACTTCAGTCAATTTACTTCCTAAGATTGAATTTGTTGTTCATTTTAGGTGGGATTGAATTTGTTGTTCATTTCTTTGTAGCGAAAATTGGCTGCTGCTGGGTGAGGGAAATACATGGAGGCCCAATAAGGTCTTGGGGCACGTGTGAGCCAGCCACGGTGCTCCTTCGTCACCGTGCCTTCTGGCTGGGGCGGCCTTCTGATAGTGTGCTCTCCCACGTTCTCTCCTGCTCAGCTTTTCTTCATAAAAATAAAACATGCTGCCAGGAAAACAGCGGCGTCGGGATGCTAAGCTCTCATCTCCCTCACAGAAACATCGAAAGCAAGCAGACCTGCTGGCACCCACTTTGTCAGAACTCTGGAAAAATAGTCCAAGGTGCAGAGTAACCAAGTGAGTGATGAGTCAAGAACGGGCAACGTCACAATAGTAGGGCAGCTCTGTGGTGTTTGCTCTTTCCTCTGCTCACTCCAGTCTTGAAAACGGAACCCTGGTCTCCCAGGGGGACCCTTTCCCTGGTTTCAGAAGGAGCAGAGCATAGCTTTACCATAGATCATTGTTTGTGTCTGGTCTAAGCTGTCGGGAAACTATCCAACTACATGCACGAGGCTTAAACCTTTAGTATGTTTGGTCTCTGTTTCATCTAACTCAGAACTCAGGCCAAAAGGTGGTGGCAATTACGTGGAAACAATGCAAATGGAACTGCAATCCACAGATGCCTGGAGCACAAGAATTTCGTATGTTTTGAATGCCTAAGGCCCAGCAGCAAAAGCTAGGGAGCATTTCTTGGAAAATTAGGACATTCAAGAACACCACTGTACATGGGGGATTTGGAAGTTTGTGTACTTGCTACAGCAAGAGGCATTCTCCGAAGGACCCAAGAAGACTTATCTTCAGCTGACTATAGTCCCATCCCCAGACTCAGCAGAGGCCAGGCTCAGTGTTGAGGGGGTGGGAGGGCACTGAGCCAAGCAGGGAAGACGGGCTGAGGTGTTTTCTGTTTGTTTGTTTTGTTATTTTTAGCTCCCAATTAAGGGATCTCTGTCAAAATATTAGTTGGACAAAGGCTTAGGAACAAAGAGCAGTGTCCATGCATGATAAGGAATGCAGTCTTTGCAAAAAATAATTTTGGAAAGTGCTGAAATACATGGAACTGCTACAGCCTTCAATCATGAAAGCAAGGGACAAGTGTTGTCCTGTGAAAGTGATCCTAAAATATGAGGAACAGCTGATTTCTCATCAGACTGTGGAAGCCAGAAGATGGTGCATGACATATTGAAAGTGCTGGGAAAACAAACAAACAAACAAACAAACAAACAAACAAACCTGTTAACCAAGAATTCTCTCATTTATAAAACTATCCTTTAAATATGAGGGAGAAATGAAGACTTTTAAATTAAAAGCTGAGGAAGTTAACCCTCACTAGGTCTGCCCTGTAAAAAACTCCAGCGGAGTCTTCAGGCTGAAAAGATAGGGCATTAGACACTAGTTAGTAACTCAGGGATCTCTGGTGAAGGTAAATTCATAGTAGATACAAACACTGTATTACATTTTTGTTTATACTCCACTTTTAATTTCTACAGGATTTAAAAGACAAGGAATAAAGATAATTATAAATCTACTAGAGGCCTGATGCACGAAATTAGTGCAAGAGTAGGCCTTCCTTCCCCCGGCTGCCGGCACTGGCTTCCCTCTGGCACCCGGGACCCGGGCTTCCCTTGCAGCTCCGCTTCGTCCGGAAGGTCATCCAGAAGGACATCCAGTCTAATTAGCATATTACACTTGTATTAATATAGATACTATTGGCCACTATTGTATAGAAACACATTTGTGACAACAGAAAGACAAAGTAACGGGAGATACAGCAGTATAGAAGCTGGGTTCCCGGATGCTATGGAAGTTATGGAAGTTCAATTGGTGTCAGTTTGAACTAAATTGTCACAAGTTTAGGATGTTATATACAATAAAAACATGAAGTCTAATATGTATATATACTAAAGCAGTGATTTTCAACATTTTTTTATCTCATGGCACACATAAACTAATTACTAAAATTCTGCAGCACACCAAAAATATATTTTTTTCTGATCTGACAAAAAATAGGTGTAATTTTGATTCATTCACACTGGATGGCTATTGTCGTGTTGGCTGTTGTCATTGTTTTATTTGACAGTCTAAGGGAAAAGAGGTCTGTGCCCCTGACTAAATAGTTGGGTATTGCATGTTTCAAAAGTTCTTGTGTCACACTGATTGAAAAATCTCTGTATTACAGAATAGAACAAATATAGAGATAATTAATGAAACCAAAATTCATTCCACAAAAGATTTTGTATTTATTATTTTCTAACTAATAATTTTAATAATTATATTTTGCCTATTAACACTATATGATTTTCTGTTTTCAAAGGGGGAAGAAACAATAGGAACATTAAAGCTTGCAACACAGTAAAATTCCTGATAAGCTGTCACCAGTTAATCATTAGATAACCACAAATAAAACTGGGAAATTTGTGGAAAATAAGAGATTTCACTGACTCAGTGCTGAATTCCAATTTTCAGACAAGACTGCCCCTCAAACATTTTCTGCCATCACTAGATAAAGCACATTTTTATTAACTTGTTTCCTAAAGTGAAGTGACAAAATAAAGAGTGAGATTTTAAAAGTACAGCAGAAATCAGACGTTGGGATTCATCCCTACATTTGTATTAGACTCTATCAGAACATACAGAGAACACAGTGGTTTGACAGGAGAAGATGTATTATTCTTGAGGTTTTCTGGTTTGGACATAATTATATTTTGAACCTTAGGATTGAGTGTCTACTAAGCATCATTCATTCATTTATTCAGGTGCTGACTAAAAATGCTGAACTGAAAGACACAGATCCTATGCTCCAGGACACAGGATCTAACCTAATTATAGGCCCTTGCCGGATAGCTCAGTTGGTAGAGCAGCATCCTAATACTCCAAATTTGTGGGTTCGATTCCAAGTCAGGACACATATAAGAATCAACCAATGAATACTAATAGGTAGAACAAGGAATCAATGTTTCTTTCTCTCTGTCTCTCTTTCTATCTTAAGTCAATAAAAACCCCAAACAAACAACCTAATTACAAAATGGAAAGGCTTTATAAGAAGAATAACAGAAAACTGAGAATTATTGGGGGAGGGGACAGAGACAGATTATTTCCCATACACACATACATACATACACATTTTTATTCTGTATAAATTAATATGAATGAGATATTATTATTATACTAGAGGCCTGATGCACAAAATTCATGCAAGAGTAGGCCTTCACAGCCCTGGCTGACTTGGCCACCCTCCCAGCCCCGGCTTAGTCTGGAAAGTCATCCGGAAGGTTGTCTGGACGGTCATTCTGCTGTTTGGCCATTCAGTCGATTTGCATATTACGCTTTTATTATTATAGATTATAGAATAAAAACATCATTGTATTTTTGTTTTTCTCTCTGGTATACTAGAATCCTAAAACAGTGCCTGGCACCTTATAACTACTCATATTTGTAAATGAGGGAAAGAATGAATGAAAAATGAAAGAGTAAGCAGAAAGATAAATGGTTGAATAAGTAAATTTTCATTTAGGACAAGATAACTGAAGCTCAGAGAAGTAAAGTGACTTGTCTGAGGTCATCATGTGAGTTTATTCTAAATTAAAGTCTTAGGCTAAAAAAATATATTTTGAAATTTATTTTATTTGAAATCAAATACAGTAACAACAACAAGGCTTCTCTATGATGATTTAAAATACATTAACTCTCAATAATAGAATTTGATTTAATATATTTTCCTTCTTTACTATAGGCCAGTGGTCGGCAAACTCATTAGTCAACAGAGCCAAATATCAACAGTACAACGATTGAAATTTCTTTTGAGAGCCAAATTTTTAAAACTTAAACTTAGTCTAACGCCACTTCTTCAAAATAGACTCGCCCAGGCCGTGGTATTTTGTGGAAGAGCCACACTCAAGGGGCCAAAGAGCTGCATGTGGCCCGCGAGCCGCAGTTTGCCGACCACTGCTATAGACAATCATTTTGAGCTTAATAAAAAGATGATTACAGTTATTTCAAAGGCAGGACCCATTTGAAACTATCCTTTATAATGGGCAGCATCTCTTAACCATAACATTCTCCCAGTGATCCTTCAACACAGTGATGCACTATTTTCAAAACAAGGCAAATTTCCAAGAACTGGTAGGTCTTTGCTGAAGAGCAGAACAATGAACTTCATGTAAATTTCAGTACTATTGTATGGGTGAAAGTTTGTGTGGAATGTACCATTTTTGACAGAATGCTCAATAAACCTAAGAAACTTTTGATAAATTGATTGGAAAACATATCCAGGGTGATTTTTACAATATCCACATTGCTTTTACTTTATTCCATGTAATTTAACTGAAGATATTTCAACCTAGCATCACATATGATTAGAAATTATGCCAACTCAAGTGTAAACAAATGATTTTAATCAGGACATGAAATTTAAAGGCTATTAAATTAGACGCTTAAGAGTTTTCTTAAGTGAATATTTTTACATCTGAATATATTTTTTTATGGTATGTACATACTAACATTAATCCTTGGTTAATGGTCTTTTTTACATTTAATAAGTATTTTGTATTGACTAAAATATTCAGAGTGCACATGAATAATTATGGCAAATACTTGTCATAAGTAAAACTCTGTGATCTTACTAGACTTGAATTTACATTGGAAATATCTGTGGTAGGTTTAGTGTATTGCTTTATTAAATGGATATAGGTACTCCATTGATTTTGCATATGCCTAAGAGAATGGACAGATTCACCAAAGCTAAATAGTGCCATAATTTTTTTATTCACTCATCTGCTGATGGCTACTTAAGTTGTTTCTAAATCTTAACTATTGTGAATTGTGCTGCTATGAATAGGAGTGCATATATTCTTTCTGATGAGTATTTTAGGTTTCTTAGGATATATTCCTAGAAGTGGGATCACTGGGTCAAATGGGAGTTTTATTTTTAATTTTTTTTTGGAAACTCCATATTTTTTTCCACAGTGGCTGCACCAGTCTGCATTCCCACCAGCAGTGAGCTAGGACTCCCTTTTCTCTACAATCTTGCTGAATGAGTGGGGGAACTGCGTTCATGGACTACTTGGGAAAATGCTGCTTTATCAGCAACTCTTTCGGTTACCGATTCTGGGACTGTAATTCACAGCAAGGCAGCAGAATCAGTGGTTCTTAACATTGGGCATTAAAAATTAGAATTGGAGGGGTTTTGTGTCTGGCAAAATATATCTTAAACATAGGCACATGTTCGAGACACAGATGGGGATAGTCATAAGGTGAAGGCAAAGGACCGACAATTGTAATGTACGAGGAACCTTACATGTTGACAAGAAAAAGACAACTCGTTAAATAAATGGACAATAGAGATTATATACATGTTGACTTTTGGACCAAAATTTATATTAAAATGCTCTCAAATTCAATGATTCAAGAAAATGCATGTTCTTGAATTTGAATTAGGTGCTAAAACATTGTGTTATATATTATTGTAATAAGATAGTAATGGTCAACTCTTACTTTCCAGTGAAAATCAACTTAGTGAGAACATATGTATAATCATGATTGCTAATATCTTAAGTTGTGTTACACAAATATTGCAGACCGAAGTTTAAGAGAAAACGTCAGAATTCATTGGCTCTCTTCTCTAGGACAAATCTGAGAGAGACAAATAGTAATGAATTTGAGAAAAAAGAAAAACACTTTCTAAAATAAACATTCCACAGCTCCCTCGCTGCGATCTATTGAAAGTCAGCCTTTGACACAAGGGTTTGTCTAAAAAAGAGAAAATAAAAAAATAAAAAATAAAAATAAATAAAATAAACATTCCGGAAAAGTTCTGAATATTTGATATTAATGGTTCACCAGGAAACACATATTATTGCTAGACAGTAGGATGTTCAACTATTAGTGTATAATTTTGATTTTAAAACCAATTAATTCTTCAGGAACTTGCTCATGACAGTTGATAAGGAACATTACTAGTAGATCCTATGTCAGTGGGGACTCGATGGCCCCCGTTTCAGTGAGATTACATGCAAGGAGGCAGGGCCACAGAAAATAAACCCCAAACAACAGAATTTGAGTGGCCTGAGATCTCACAAAACATTTCAGGATTAATATTAGCATTTTTGAAGAGATATTAAAAAGCAAAGGTAGCAGGTTTCCTGGGTGCTCTTTCGTTGGGTTCGCATTGCATTTTAAGGATGGCAAAGTTTGTTTTTCTTCTTTTGTTCCAGGACATCAACATAAGCTGCACATTAATCTAAACCTTCAGAGCTGGATCCAGAAATATATATGAAACCCGATGAATTTTGTTTACCTGTCATGCGGGTACATCTACACAAGTTCCTTGGTAGTATTTTATGTCAGGGGCTTTCTAGCCTGGTGCAGCCTGGGACTGATAAATGACTCAAAAAGTGTACTTACACTGCACATGCCGATATTTCAATCTGAAACGCCGCAGGACGGAATGTTCTGTAAGTGCCTGGTGCCCTTAGGAAATGGTAGTATTACTTGTACCTTTGTCTAAACACTTTAAAGTCATGAACTATTGTAGAAATAACTGTGTCCCAAGACAGCCTGAAACCAAGTCATTGTTAATTAATCTCATCTTTGTTTCATGTAAAAATCTTTCTCCTTGTTTATGCATACTGAACAAATGACAATAGTTTTTGACCAGTGCTGTCAATTTCAATTATTACTTCATCGTCATGTTAGAGTGATAAGTTGGATATATGCTTTCTGAGACAAAATTAAACTTAGATCAACTGTGATCAGTTTCATTGTGTATATGATCTGTCCTTTAAACATGTACTCACAAAAAGGAAACCTTTCATCCATATTTCAGAAAAATAAAGGTTTTTAAATTTATTTAATTTGAAAAAAATAAATAATCATAATAAATTAAAGTTAATTTATTTTATTTCATTTGGGGAGATAAAAATTACTAAAAATAATTGCACCAGAATATTATGGCTCAAAATTACACACCGGCAAAAAGTGTCAAGAGTAAATGTATTTAAAAAAACCACAAAACACCTGTCAGTGAGATTTATCTAAATTCTGATCCTGGTTTACCATCTGGAGAAGGACACATCAGTTGGAGTCCCCTTGACAGATTTTTTTCACCTTAAAAGAAATGTCATCATAACACCCATCAACCTCCACACAAGGATGATACTTTAATGAGTGCACTCCTGACATATTTACTTAGAGGGAAGATATTTTATTGGCTTGAGAACTTTTCCTTAAGGTTTGAATATGCAAGTCATAATGTGAAAATCATGTCTTACTTTCAGATTTATTACATCTGTGTATTTTAAAATGTTATATTCTTAAAACAAGAACAAAAAAGTGGCTTCTTAAAAGAAGTGTAGCTACCAACTCTTCTTGTTGTGTGATACCAGCTCAGAAATTCTTTCAGCATATTTATGACTGATAATAATACAGAGCTTTTCCAAAGTAAGCATAGAAAATAAGATTATAATAAATGTAGAATTAAGTAAATTAATTGTTGAGAGAATAATTAATGTTATAAATAAACTGCTTTGTTTAATTTCAGTGAGGTTATTGACTATAAAAGTTAGGTTTGAAGATACATAGCAAGTTGCTGATTAGTGATTGATTAGCTATAAGAACTCTGTCTCAGAATTGAGATAAAAGAATAGAAAATTGTACACAATTACATTTATTTTTCAGTTTTCAACTCACTTATATAAATTTGCAAGAAAATTTAGTTCTCTGAAATTCACCAAATTGTTGCTGCTGACCACCTACATCTTTCCTTTTACTGTTACTTACAAAAGGAGAACTTGAACTGTACCTTTACTTAAAGGCTGCAGCAAAGGTAATTGGACCCTACAAAAGGTCAATGAGAAAGTTGACTAAAAAAGAGCAATTTTAGCTATTTGATATGAAACTCAAAGCTTTAGATTAATTTTAATAATCCAAGACCTTGAGGATGATTTGTTTCAATGATATGCCTCTCAAGTAAATGAGTATGTTTGATTATAAGCATTACATTATTTTTTTAAAGTGCTGCAAATATGATAGTACCATTGACAATGAGAAGATATGTGCAATTTCGGTACAACTTTTACCATCACTCACATATGGCTCTAATTTGTCCCATATATATAACTATTCTCTTTCATAACTATTCTCTTTGAACACTTGATTATAGGACTGTTCTGAGCTACACAGTTTCAATTATTTTAAATCTCTAATTTCTCACATAAACATAAAAAGTTTAAATGCTTTTTCCAGTTTAATTTTATTTTAGTCATACCAAAAACCATGTGATAAGAGTTGTGTTTATAACAAAGTAATATGAATGGAAAAAACTACAAAAAAATTACCACCCAGGTTTTTTTAAATTAATCTTTGTTGTTGAGATTATTATAGAAGTCCCTGCGACCACCCAGTTTTTCATGTCATATAACTCAAGGTACTTTTAAAGAAAGTTATAATTTTCAATATATTTTTAAAAGATTCTAAGTTTCTTGGAAACAAGTTATCATCCAAAATTCTTTATTCCCTGACATCGTGGGTAACTTGAAAACATTTCAAATAATTTGCAATTCAATTTAAATAAGCCTTTGGAAATTAAATGAAGATATTGAAATACATGTATCAAATTCAAAATAATTCACACTTTTCATAGCACCATCCTATATAATAAGAGCCTAATATGCTAAGTGTCCAGTTGTCTGTTCAACCAATCAAAGCGTAATATGCTAATGATATGCTAAGGCCCCTCAACCGCTCACTATGTCATGCACTGACCACCAGGGGGCAGACGCTCCGACCAGTGGGTTAGCTTGCTGCTGGGGTCCGGCCAATCAAGACTGAGCAAGATGGGCTGGACATGTCCTGGAGCCCTCCCACGGTCCCTCCCTGGCTGGCCAACCTCCACTTCCCTCCCTGGCCTGATCGTGCACCGATGGGGTCCTTCGGCCTGGCCTGCGCCTTCTCACAATCTGGGCTGAGGAACACCTCCTTCCCCCCAGTGCACGAATTCATGCACCAGGCCCCTAGTAGTATATATTTGGTTTAACTACAATATAATAGTTTACATTATTTTTCCCAGTATGATGGATGTTTAACTACTGGAACTAGAATGAGAATTCACTGGATCACAAGGAACATAGGATTAGTAATCAGACAAATCCAGGTAACAAGTTACTGATTAAGGTATGATAATACATCTGATGCACAGTTGATGTAAAGTGAAATACTCTATATATAATTTTCTAAAATAGTAATGGACACACGTTCATTCTATTTATGCTGGCTTATTTTTTAAATGTTAATTTGTATTTTTCTGCAGTTTCTGATGGTTCATAATTATTAATTCTCTGATGGGGTAGAAACTATGAGTTACTTTCTAATAACCATTTTTATTTCTTCTGCAATGGCACCCCTGAAATTTAGCTGACAAAAAATATATTGTGAATAAAAACTAAATCCACAGCCCTCTTTTAACAGGTTGTGGCCATGTGACTATATATGGCCAATGAAATGTAAAAGCAGAAGTGTATGTACAATTTCTGGGGGTGTGTTTGTGGGGGAAGTTGTCTTTCTCCTCACTTCCTTTTTCTGCCTGTTTGGAATGCAGATATAATGGCTGGAACTTCTGTAGTCAAATTGGGACCTAGTGTTGAAATCACATTTTAAGGAAGACAAAACAATAAAGCAAGGTTTTTCAGCAATGAAATGTTTAGAAAAAATATCTGGGAAATTAGGGTTGCTTATGGTAGTATTGGTGCCATCAAATGAAATCTTTCTCCTCCTCCAGGGGCATGTTGGGTACTTCATGGATAGTGGTGCTAGCTGTCTACCAGGAGAAATGTGTCTGTCAGTGAGCTTTATGTAGATGCACACATCATCTAGGTAGATTCCTTTCCTTTCACTCTCAGATATATGTGGCTTCTTAGTTTTGGTTGTTACAACAGGATTCCATAGACTGGGTGGTTAGAACAGCACACATTTATATCTCACAGATCCAGAGGCTGAGAAATCTAAGTTCAAGGCGCCGGCAGAGCCAGTGTGGTGAGGGAAGGCTTCTTGGTTTTGAGTGAACTGTCTTCTTGTTGGACCCTCTCGTGGCAGAGAGCAGAATGAGGAGTCAGGCTGTCCTTTTATTAGGACACTAATCCCTTCATGAGGGCTCCACCCAAATGATCACAATCATGAAATCAAAGCTATTAAGGCAACCCCAATATCAGAGATGATATTTCCCTAGAATATTTCTGAAAATATTGCTTAAGGATGTATCTAAGCAAAATTAGCTTGAAAATCAAGAATGACCTAGACATCAAGCAATTTCTCAATTAAAACTTTCATGTCATCTGAACTTCTGTTTATTCTATGAATGAGGCTATTAAATATTAGGTTACTTTAAAAATAATTTTTGTAGGTCTATTCTAAGTAGACATTTTTGCGTCTCAGCACAAAACTAGCATATATTTTTCACAGAAAACGTATTTGAGTATCAGAATTTGTTCATGCATCAATATGGGTTTGGTCAAGGAAGTAGAAACACTATGACTAGTATGAAATTGCTATCTATTAAAGGGTTTAGAATTTTGAATAAAAACACAATGGAAGACTTTTGCTGCTGTATCTGCTAAAGGGCCTGGAATTGCTGTGGTAAAGTAGTTTGGGCCCTGGCTGGGCAGCTCAGTGGGTTAGAGCGCTGTCCTGATACACCAAGGTTGCAGGTTCAGTCCCTGGTCAGGGCACATACAAGAATCAACCAATGGATGCATGAATAAGCGGAACAACAAAATCTCTCTCTCTCTCTCTCTCTCTCTCTCTCTCTCTCTCTCTCTCTCTCTCTCTCTATTCCCCACCGCTCCCTTTATATATATAAAATCAGTAAATTAAAAGTTAAAAAAAGAAAGAAAATCAGGTAGGCAAGAGTAAAAGTCAGAGTGAAGCAGGGGAAAGAGAGGACAAAGTGCAATCCAGAACAGTCAGGTGGAAGCTGTGTCTTTCACTCATCACCTCCAACCTCAGTGAGGAGGGTGCCTACAGAAGGAAAAGCACATTTTGTCTCCATCCCACATGCCAACCTGTCCCAGGACATCGTTGAAGGAGGCAATCCAGTGGAATCTGGAGGAATTCGACCTGACTGCTTCTCAATGTCCCAGGTAAGACAAAGTGAACAGGTGAACTTCAGTAGCCCCTGGTGCCCTTCACTGACCTTCAGAGAAAGGTGGCTGCCACCTCACTCTGCCCTCTAATCTCATCTGGTCTGGGACCATACAACAAAGGAGGTTGCAGGACAGTAAAACTTAGCTAAGTTGAACTAGCACGTAAAACAAAAATTCAGACTCTTAATAGAATGGTGTTAGGCTCAATGAATTTCAACCAGGTTAGCTTAATAGAGGAAATGAGGCAGGGGCTGCAATAATTGTAATATAAAATAGATTGTGACATGCCACACCTTACCAGAATCTCACTAGTACATCTTTTGTGTCTTATGGCCTTAAAGTTCATCTGCTTCTTTCTGTGTTCTGAAAAGAGAATGATTGTTTCTATAGGTTGAATTTTTTATATCCTCTCTTTTTCACCATTGACTTGTGGCCATCTCATCACCAAGCCCCTCACCTTTTGTGTGTGAATGTCCATGTCCAAAGCTGGAGATGAGCAGGTGCTAATCTCGGACTAAAATCTGATTGGGAAAGAGATGGGCAAGTGCTAATCTCGGACTGAAATCTGATTGGCACAATGTTTTTGAGACATTTGCTTTAATATATGTTTATTATTCTCTGATTCCTGGAAGTCACTACAAGCTCATCCTCACAGAACAAGACCAAGGACACAGATGTCACAGCCAGTTTCAGGGGAGAGAGGTCCCATGATCAAAAGGCATAACAAGGCTTTCATTTTCTTCAAAGTTCTTTCCAGTCAAGGTCACAGTGACTCAGCCTTTAAACCAAGGAGCATGGAGGTCAAATGCCTTGGTTCCAATAATCAAATGCTTTGGGAAATTCAGAATGTTAATTATCATAGATGAACTATTCTTAGTGGTATTTAAGTACCTTTCTACTATGAGATACTGCTATACATTTGTTTATCTATAACCAGAAGTTTAAAATTGCTCTTTTCCTAGACAGATTCCAAATGGCATTTGGTGTTTTATTGAACAGTTTGGACTTCGTAGGGCACTAACATGAAAATCAATTTGCATATTCTAAGTGGCTATAAAGTGTCAACCTCCATAGAAGCCAACACGAGATCCATGAAGATGAATTAGGCATGACCTCAACCCCAGAGAACTTAGCTACCGGAACTGAGGCCTGAGTTGCACAACTGTATTATAATGTAGGCAGTGATATGTCACAAGGCTTGGAATTGCTCATCCAGGCTGTCAGAAGACTTCAAACATCATCAGCTCCTTTCTGAGTTCTGAAGAGAGAAGTAGTATTGTTAAAGGTGGGACTTATTAAACTCTTTCAAGTGTCGATTCATGGACCTTTCCACCACATGGATAAAACACACACATATTTATTAAAATTAGACTGCTTCTGAGTGACATCATAAAGGGCATGAAAGGCATGTGGGTAAATACCAGTTTTTGTGGCTAAGTAAATTTAATAATTCATTTATTGATAATACATTTTGGCTAAATAATCTGGATAGACTTAATTTAATTTAATTTTTTGGTCATCAAAAGAATTCAAGAATATCCAATTAATAATGGGACCATATATTGTCAATGACTCTCAGTGACTTGGGCAATGATATTTGCAAGATGATGTGCATCAGGGAGGCTGGTTGTGAGCCCTGTCCTTCCCTACTTTCCCAGGGTGTCCACCAGGGGAGGGCGTGGTCAGGTCCACAGCTCATTCAAGGCACTCATATTTTGGCTGTATTTAAACCTCATATTGTGACCTCATATTTATTTTAGGCCTACTTCAGGCACAATGAGGACTATAATCTCTTTGACAAGTTATCACACTGAGAGGGATATAACTATATCATGGAGATTTCACACAATTACAGAGGCATTATGGAGAGAAAGGTATAATTTGTTGCCTGGCTTGACTGTCGAAGTGGTTTGACTGTTTGTCTTTTAGAAGCAACTGTGTTGGCACCAGGCATTTAGAATGAGGTTTCAAGAACATTTCCAACCTGCCCATGGGGTGTATAATTGGAAGAACAGCGATCCTTTCTGTGCCTGGCATTTGAAACACGGATGCTCATTGTGTTTCTACTTACCCAAATCTCTGTAGCAAAGAAGTGCTCCTGGGCATTTGGAATGCAACCGCATTTCTATGAGCATCCCAGATGCGTGAAAAGCATTATTGGAAACCAAGATGACTTCCATTACCTGATGTTAGAACATAGTGAGTGCACCCAAGGTTAAGGTATCCCCACACAGGCTGCCAATTCTCTGTCTCAATCTATTTTTCATATTTATTGAAGAATAAGAGAAAATATCTTTAACACTGATTCCATTAAGAGGAAAAAAGGAAAAAAAAATCTTATCAAACAAATGAGTTGAGATGGACAGAAATTAGGAACATAATAGCATTAATCAACAGAGCTTAATCATCAGAAATACGCTAGTGTTCTTTTTATTAGAAAAATAAAAGAAATTAGAGGCATGTAGGCTATAAAAGTCTAATCTCTTCCTCTCTCTCTCTCTCTCTCTCTCTCTCTCTCTCTTCTCTCTCTCTCTCTCTCACACACACACATACAATTGCTATGTTTCCTCTGTGGAAAGACTGAAAAATGATGCAAAAGAGCAATTTGCTAGGTTGAAAGAATTAAATTGATAGGTTCTAAGAACTTAAGAGACAGATCAATGCAGTGCATCATTTCAAATCCTTTGACTAATTTGTTTTGAACTCAAAGCTTCTTTGCGCCTCACTGCAGTTTTCCCAGCATTTTCCACTGGGAGAATGCTGCTTTATTAATAAAATTTAACTTGCATATAAACAGAGTCTGAGTATATCTTCAATAACCCTCCTGTATGAAGCAGTCAATGAAAACTCCTCTGGGAGGGCAGAACCCTACCTGATGGCACACACACACTTCTCACCTGCTGTCAGCCGCCCCCATGTATGACTGCTCACACTGCATGGATATTTTTTCTTCCTCCATCGGTGCATTTATTCATTGAATAATAAAGAACAAAAAAGAAATGCAGGTACAAGGAAACACTTCTGAGCGTTTATAGGGAGTGGGAAATGGTTAATTTACTCAGAATGTGATGTGAGTGTGATGAGGGCAGGGTCAGTAGAGCCTGGGCCACCAGCCACGTCCAGCCGCTGCCCCTCCCTGTCCAGCCCAAAACATGAACATGGCTTTCACTTTACTGAATAAAGAGGACTTCTCAGTGTTTCATGACACATGAAAAGTACATGAAATGCAAATTATACTCTTCATAAATACACTTTATATATTGAGCACAGCCAAGCTATTGCCACTGGATTGGCCGGAGCTGTTTTGTGCTATGGCAGGTCAGGTTGAGTGGTTGCAATATAGAGACCACACAGCCAGCAAAGCCTAAGATATTCCCAGTCTGGCCCTTCCCAGAAAACGCGTGCTGAGCCTTGGACTAGAGGAGCGTAGGGGAGCATGGACTTCATTTAGAGCAGCTCTGCCATGTGGTCACATGAGCAGAGTAGAAGGGCCCCTCCAGCCCAGTAACCGCCCCGCATTTTCTCAAGGGCGCTCTAAATTCTGATGCTGGCCCACAGAATTTCGGATGCTCCGCACAATAAGGAGAGGGGGCCATTATGTTACATTGCACTGGCCCTGACCTCCGTAGAAGCTGCTGTTTCTGCTCCTGACCCAGAATTGAAAGTCTAAGCTATCAACTGAGATTGTAAAGTGAAAAATGCCTTCCTTTCTAATAAAGGCCATGAGTTTGCTAGAGCACATGTCCTTGAAAATCCCAGGATCCTCTTAGACCATATTTCCTAAGAAAATCTCTCTGTATATCCCAGATAAGCAGTAAAAAAGAAATGTGATCAACAGACCTTCACTAATGGTCCTTTTAAGGAAAGCAAAAATGAAAACAACCCCCCCCCCCAAACATTGTCTTTACCATCTTTTTCCCTTCCTCCATCTCATATGTTCTCATTACAGAATCATACTGATAAAATGAATAATGCTATAAAAAGCTTTCCATCATGAATATTAATGAATTAAATCCAACTCTATATTAACACAACACTCTTCATTATTGTCACAGATTTCAGGAGATGTGTTTTTTGCAAAAATAAAAGGTTACCTTGGATTCATTCACTAGCCCTACAAGTTTCTTTTTCTGCTCTAATTTTTGAGGGCTAATTAATATTCTGTAAATAGAATTTACATCCTATGTGTAGGAGTGAATACATTCTTTGAGAACATAAGATTCTAAATATAATTATTTTGCAAGCTTAGAAAACATTCTTTTTTTTTCACTCCTAAGATCCATCGGGGCACAGCAGCATGGGTTCATGAACTTGGTCTGCAGGCCTGGACGAATGAGGGGACACAGGGGTCTCATCCAGACTGAGGTCTGTAGCTTCCTTTGGGCAATGGAACCACAGCACAGCGCTGTGGGGAGGCCCTGCTGGCCTGATGTTAGCGGAGCGCACACCTGGGAGGGCAGGGGATAGAGACACAACCAGCAGAAGGCTTTCTGGGGAACCAGCATCCCCCACGTTTCCAGTGATAGTTCTCCGTTCCTGAGATGAAAGCACCACCAGAGGTTGTACAAAATAGATGAATGTTGTTTTTGCCTCTTAGTCACGCTTTCATGAACAAAACTGCATTCCTCAGAGTCAGTACCCACATGATCAGATCCCATATTTGGCTGGACATGATTTGTAGAAGTTCCCTCAAATCAAGTCTGTCCTCATACAACAATGATTAGCCACCATCAAAGCTACTCAAAAACATATCCCTCAAGGTAAAAAGTAATTCCAAAAAAATAAATTAAAAAATGTTGCAAGTCATTCCCAAAACACAGATGGAAGTGAGTGGGACAAATGAACTGCTAAGTCCTCTTCTCTACTTACACAAGATGATGAATGCTGGCATCAGTGCAGCACAGCCATGATACCAACAAACAGTCCCGAACAGACACAAAGCGTGAAATGTAAATAAAGGTAAAAGAAAGGAACGAAAAGCTTGGACTATAGGCACAATTTTAAGTGGGTGGCCAGTTAACTGGTTTTCTCTTGCATTTCAGAAGCATCTTCCATGGTTACAGTGGAAGAAGAGGTGCTCGCTAGGGCAGCAAGTCAGGGGAGGGGGTGCTCCTGCTTTTGTCTGAGTGAGGCAGAGGCCTGGAGTTGTGCATCCTCTGGTGTGATGTCTGACCCTTCTAGAAATTCCAATATTTGAACAACAGAGCAATTATAATATACGAAATATCACAAGAACATCCGTATTTCACAGCTACCACACATATAATCAAGACAAACAACTGCAAGCGACTGTGATAATTTGGCAAGATTTTGACTGAAGAGGTTACTCTACAATTATATAAGAACTATAAGCCCAATGCAAGAAGATTTGTGCCAGAATGGGCCTTCATTTCCCTGGCTGCCGGCACCGCCTTCGCTCTGGCAGGAGCTGCCTTTCTGCTTTCCTACACTGCTCAGAGGCCCGGAGCAGCCTGGGGCGGGGTGGAAAGCCTGCGTTGTTGCCATGACAATGACACAAGAGTCCCTCCCCATCCCCGGCTGCTCTGTGCCCATGTATGCAAATTAACCCACCATTTTTTTTGGGGGGGTTAATTTGCATACTCACTCCTGATTGGCTGGTGGGTGTCGCGAAGGTACGGTCGATTAGCATGTTACTCTTTTATTAGGTAGATGGTGAACACCTTAGTTCATTGAAGATATCTGACCATTGTTTTTGCTTGCTTTTTGCTTGCTGTGGGATGGTACAGGGAGGAGGAACCTGGGGTTGGTGTGAATTCTTAGGGTCCCATTGAACCCTTTAAAACAGTCACCACACTATCAGGAAGTGACCCTTATGACTTCAGTGTTATCACAACAAAATTTCTAACCAGCAAATGAGATGAACAAGTAATAGGCACAATACGGTAAATATGCCAGAAAATACTTTCTATATATTTAAAATTGGTCCTTAAAGAAAGACTCTAAAGGTATAAACATACAATTTTCAGAGGAGAATAATTTTTTTCATTCTTAAACTCACATATGTAGCCATCAACCATAGCAAATGCTCCATGCAATGCAGGATCTTGGTGGTGGGGAGGCTGTGCTGTGTCTTGGTGGGGGCAGGGATAGATGCGACTCTGTACATGTTCTGCTCATTTTGCTATGAACCTAAAACTGCTCTAAAAATAAAGTCTATTTTAGAAAACACATATACAAAGAGCAGTGATGCCCAACCCTCAGGTGTGTCAGAATCACCTGGAGGCTCATAAGGATGCGGAGTGCTGGGCCCACCCTGGACTGCCCCCTTCGAGGCATGAACGAGGCACAGTAATGTGCATTTCTGAAGTCATGTGATGCCAGTGCTCCGATCCTTGGACCACACTCAGAACCAGTGACAGGGAGGAGCCCAGAGCCATGTTGTCTTACAGTTGACTACTCTTGGAAATGTTTCTTAATTAACACAGAAAAAATAATGAGTTCAAAAGGCATTCCTGTGTTAGTACCTGGATAACCATTCTTTTTTATTTTATGTTTTTTACTGATTTTAGGAAAAGAGAGAGAGAAAGGAGGAGAGAGAAGCATCAATTGGTTGCCTGTCTGTGTGTCCCCTACTGGTGATTGAGCCTGCAACCCCAGCATGTGCCCTGACCAGGAATGGAACTGGTGACCTCTGGGGAGGTTGCCCCATCAACTGAGCCACACTGGCCAGGGCTTAGAAGAGATTATGGAACATTAATGAGATAAGAGTCTCCTCAGTTTTTCTATTTAAAGTTTATTTTTCAAATGATCATTGGCCTCATTCTTTTTACTGGCTCTTTTCCAAGTTACATTTAAGAATAGTTCCAGAAACTTCATACGATTGTTTAGAAAAAATGTGAAGGTTGTTTTTGCATGAAATATGTAACAAGAAAAAAAAAATCAGTAAATAAATAATGTAATAAACAATTTAGTAGTTTTTCTCGATAATGATTTACTATCCTACTTAAATCCTATATCATAAAGAGGTAATATGCTAATTAGACCAGACAGCAGAAAGGCCTTCGGGAACAACCAGTGGGTGGAGGGTTGGGCCATGGGGCCGAGAGGCCTCGAGGCAGCTGGGGCCTTAAGGCAGCCCAGCCATGAGGCAGCCGGGACTGCAAAGGCCTACCCTTGCACGAATTTCGTGCATTGGGCCTCTAGTATTATAATAATTATAATCTGAGTAAAATGGTATAGAATTCACAGCTTTGATCTCTGACAAATTATTGTTGAGGAAATGTATGTTTTACATTGGAGGGTAATAGAATATGATTAATATTTCATCAACATCAACAAATTAAAAGGAAAAATAATTCCTATTACTGAGATTTGGAAAGGCTAAATGTGACAATTACACAGACATATTGTGTCACTACAGCTACAGGGTTAGTAGACACTTTTATCATCTTAATGCTATTTAGACTTGTCTGGAAAGTCCAGAGAATATAATGAAAATTTAGCTGTACAGAATTATTCATTATTAGCAGTATTACTATTGTGAACTTCAATCTCCGGCGTGCATTAATCATTAGTTCTATATAAAGCTCGACCCCAAGGAGTTCTGTAACTCATTAGAACTACCACTTCTCATTATTTTAGATTTTCTGTCTTACATGTTGGGTCAAACACATACAGTTATCTTCGTACCCAATGTTTATGTGTGATTGCAGTTTTGCAAGCACCAGATGACACTTCTCAGAGCAGCTATCATAAGTGTTTCCTGCCTGGGTTTGCCCTGTGTTAAGCTCAGATATCTCCGACATGGGCAGCAGGCACTGAAAGCAGCCCTGTCCTTCACTTTTTAAGGTTATAATATACTTAAAACACAGAATGTTAGAGGGATTGGGGACCATCTAAGGATTTTAGCTCCCAAATGAGCAGGGGCCTAAGTGGCTGCATCTTTTCCAGCATCCAGGGTTGGTGGCAGGACCAGGGAGATTTGGATCTGAGAACTCTGCCTGGGGTTCTAACCGCCGCAGTGTCTGCTCTGAACCTGATGAAGCAAACGAGAAGAGCTGCTACCAGCTCTTTATTGCAAGGAGCAGAGCCACACATGCATCATCCCAGGCGCTGGAAAGCAAGCTAATGAGGCTGTCTGTGGTGGCCTCTACCTGCAATGCCCCTCGGGCAACTGAGGTTAACAGAGTCATTTGTGTTCAGAAGCGGAGGGTGGGGATTTGCTCTCCAGGCCTGGGGCCAGGTGTTTCAGGGAAGGCCATCGATCTGGAATTTCCCTCTCATTTAAGAGGTGATGTACCATATTCCATCACTCTTCAGGAGGCCAGCAAAGAAAAGCAGCTAATTTTTGTATAAATTTAGACTTGCTGCCCACCACAGTATTTCAGAATCCTATTTTCATTCTCCATTGTTGCATGTCTGCTATAGTTAATGATGTTTTGGATTTTAAAAGAAATGAAAATCCAAGTAGGAAAGGAAACTTTGAAAGCATAGTTGGTAAGGATTTAAAGTAGTACTAAAGATTTGGGACAATGCATTTTAAATGCTGGAATGGATGTATTTTGTGCCCATATAGAATATGACTCTGTGGGTGGGTGAGCGACACTGTTAAGTCAGGAGTTTCATTTTTATCATCCAATGAATCATCTTCTCAAATCCCTGGTACCACGAAGAACCCAACACTGGGAAATAGAGTGGAATTTCCACTAGAAATCAGAACAAATATGGTGCAGATTCCAGACCTTCCATTAAAGAGACTGGGCAGCTGCATAGAGCGAGGCTGGGAACCACGAGTCTCATTTTCCCAGCATCTGTGAGGAGCAGGATCTAGCTCCATCCTAGTGAAAGCTTACATTTAATGAACCTGATGCACAACCACAAACTTTTTCAAAGCAAAGCTTTTCTCACACACACACTCACATAACGAAGGAAAGTCTAACACTCAAAATTTGGACAATTAATGAGCCACTTGATGAAATTTAGTGAAGTAAATATTTTGTAGTCATTTTCACTACACATATTCATATATATACTGAGTGGCCAGATTATTATGACCAACTGACGTTTGTAGGCAAATTAGCTGTACACTGCATCGTATGGAATATGGAAGCCTAAGGCCTGTTCGAACACCTTTGCTGTCTGAAGTTATCAAGATAAAATGTCTCCAAGTCACACAGGAACACAAGGATTGGATAGTCGAGCATTGGAAAAAAGTCATGTGGTCCAATGAATCACGTTTCCAGTTGCATCATGCAGATGGCAGAGTGAGAATTTCACCGAAACAGCATGAAAGCATGCACCCCACATGCATGAGTACGACCCTTCAAGCTGGGGAGGGCAGTGTTATGGTTTGGGGCATGTTTTCCCGGCATGATTTGGGTCTTTTAATTTATGTGGAATAACGTCTGAATAGCACAACATACTTAAGTATTGTTGCCGATCAAATTCATTCTATCATGTTGATGGTGTATCCCAATGGAGATGGCTTCTTCCAACAAGACAATGTGCCATACCACGGTGCGCGTATTGTGCAGGAGTGGGTTCAAGAACATGAGGGAGACTTTACCTTGCTTAGGTGGCCCCCACAATCACCAGATCTCAATCCAATTGAGCATTTGTGGAATGAAGTTAAAAGAGCCATCAGGCAGCTGGTTCCACAACCATCAAATCTCACAGAACTGGACAGTGCTATTCATCAGGCATGGTGTCAGATTCCTCGCATCATTTTTCAACATCTCATGGAGTCAGTGCCAAGAAGAATCACTGCAGTATTGAAGGCAAAAGGTGGCCCAATGAAGTACTGATGGGGTGGTCATAATAATCTGGCCACTCAGTAAATATATCCTATCTAATAAAAGAGTACTATGCAAATTTACCATACTTGCAATACACCCACAAGTCACGCCCACCAGCTAATCAGGAGCAAGTATGCAAATTAACCCAACCAAGCTGGTTGTGGCCACGAAGAGAGCAGGAGGCTTGGGTTTCCCCGGCAATAGAGGAAGCCAAGCTTTCCACCTGCCCTGGCCTGCCTTGACCTCCACTTAAGGCTACAAAGTTTCAATTATAGAAGATAAATAAATCCCAACAAAAATGGCTGTGGCCATGAAGCGAGTAGGAGGCTTGGCTCCACTGAAGGCTACAAAGTTTCAATTATAGAAGATAAATAAATCCCAGATCTCAGGGCCTCCGCTTGGGCCGCTGGGGGGCATGGCCAGCCTGCAAATCACCACAGGCTCCTCGCCCAGGCAGCCCCACACCCCAAGGGAACCCCCACCCTGATCCGGGACACTGTTCAGGGCAAACCAGCTGGCCCCCACCCATGCACCAGGCCTCTGTCCTATCTAATCCTATATAATAAAATAATAATATGCAAATTGACTGTCACTCCAACTCACAAGATGGCTGCCCCCATGTGGTCAAAGATGACTGCCCCCATGTGGACACAAGATGCCTGCCACAAGATGGCCAGCAGGGGAGGGCAGTTGGGAGGGACCAGGTCTGCAAGGGAGGGCAGTTGTGGGTGATCAGGCCTGCAGGGGAGGGCAGATAGGGGTGACCAGGCTGGCAGAGGAGGGAAGTTGGGAGCGACCGGGCTTGCAAGGAAGGGCAGTTGTGGGGGACCCAGGCCTGCAGGGGAGAGCAGTTGGGGGGGACCAGGCCTGCAGGGGAGGGTAGTTAGCGGCAAACAGGCTGGCAGGGGAGCAGTTAGGCATCAATCAGGCTGGCAGGGGAGTGGCTAGGGGGTGATCAGGCTGGCAGGCAGAAGCAGTTAGGGGCAATCAGGAAGGCAGGCAGGAGAGTAGTTGGAAGCCAGCAGTCCTGGATTGTGAGAGGGATGTCCAACTGCCTGTTTAGGCTCGATCCTACTGGGATCAGGCCTAAACAGGCAGTCGGACATCCCTCGAAGGGTCCCAGATTGGAGAGGGTGCAGGCTGGACTGAGGGACACCCCCCCAACCCCGTGCACAAATTTCATGTACTGGGCCTCTAGTGTGTGTGTGTGTGTGTGTGTGTGTGTGTGTATATATATATATATATATATATATATATATATACACACACACACATATACATACATACACATATATATGTATATATGTATGTATATATGTATATATGTATATATGTATATATGTATATATGTATATATGTATATATGTATATATGTATATATGTATATATGTATATACATTCATTCATATATATGCATATACACACATATGCACATGCACATTTTGGTTTCATGTGTTTAAAACCCATATAAATCTAGAAAAACTAGGTGGTCTTTTAAAATATAATTGGACTAAATTATATCTTATAATGATCTAATTCATTAAAATTACATCTCCTTGATTCCTGTAATAAACTTCACATTTAATTTAATTTGGAATCTTATTTTTACTCCAATACATACTGTATAACTAAAAACAAGGTTTATTTTCTAAGAATATGATTTGACAGTATTTCTATTTTCATTAAAAATTGTGTTGGTACAAACAGTGAAATATATAATTAAGCTACTTTTCAGGATAACTCTAAAAAATCCTTGAAAAACAACTTTATAAATTTAAGTCCACATGCCTAAATTTAACATTACATAAAGGCTTTTTTTGTTATGTGTAAAATAAAAATATTTTTACTGGTGAACTATTAAGACCTTTATGTCTGTAATTCCTACTGTACAATTATAGGTTAATAAACGCAAATATTTCTTTATATAGAAATGATAATTTTTATTGGAGTCACAACAATTCTACACAGTCATGTACTGCTTTACACCTTGTTTCCATGTGAGAAATGCACCGTTAAGTGATTTTGTGGTCACGTTGAACATCAGAGAGTATACTTATATACAAAGCTAGATGGTACAGCCTACACACCTCGGCTATGTCATACACCACTGTTGAATATGCAGTCCCTTGTTGACCAAAACATTGTTATGCAGCATGCCTGTAATTGTCAAAAATATTGCCTTTCTTTGTACAGTATGAATATACATAACATGCATAGTATAATGTAAAAATATTATATATGTAATTGAGCCTTAAAAAGAAAAGATCACAAAGGCAGTGAGCATTTTGTTGGTTCATTTTCTTCATTTTTATTCTTATAGATCATTTTCTCATTCTGATGGTCTAAGAAAGAAATTCCAGATAGAAAATTGACTATAAATATTCTGTTTTGCATTTCATAGTTAGTGTTTCTCATTTGGTAATTTTCCTAATTTATAAGTATGTAAAAGAAGTATAACTGTTATGTTTTGTAATCCTTCTCTAAGTACTGCTTTGCTTTGTTATGTTTAGGTAAAAGGTGACAATTTTGAAATCTTTTTAAAAAGCATATTACACTATGTGAAAATATCATTAAAATATCAAATAAAATCTGTACAGGTCATTACCTGAGAACAGGAAAGTCTAGATTTGTGAAGGATTTAAAAAAGTAATTGTACAACCGATGTATTCTAATTTTCTGCCGGAGCGAGCTCTGAAGCCTTGATCCAAAACAGACAGATCGTTGATGCCAAGGCAGCTCTCTCTGAAGAGGGTCACCTTGAAGCCCTGAGTCAGTGATCTCAGAAGATGAGAGAGAATGGCAAAACCAGGAAGTGAGATAGATAAGTGAGGCAAGACCAGAAGTCATGTAAAGGTCAAAAGAAGAAGATGAATTCAGTTACATTATCCTTTGAAAAGTCTCCTCTGCTCAGGCATAAATGCCAACATTTGCAAGTCATTATCAGGAACACTGGAGGGAAAAGGCTCTTCTCTCTGGCCCTTTCCAAGTACTGAACAAGAAGTTTCTGTGGTATAGAATGGATCGAAATGCAACCTGGGAAAGTGTTGTTTCAATGTTGTTTCTAAGCAACACTTGATAAATTATCGGATTTGTGACGTATGCATTACTGGTAGCTACAGGAACACTTGGATAGCAACTACCATAAACAACGCTTCGCATCCAGACATGGCGAAACCAGTATCTATTATTAGGTGCCGCCTCCTGCCTCTCTAGGGACTTTAGACCAGAGGTAGGACCATGTTTGGAACAGGAGGTGAAAGAACCTTCTTTATGGACCTACTCAAGTGTCTATAGCTCCAGATGAGGCAACAGTAATCCAGAGTCCTTAACTCAGCCCGTGGTCAGCAGGAGTGAGAATCACCCAAAGTTAGGCAGGGTGTCAACACAATTCTGGTATCCTGATCTCGTGAGCTGGGTGAACTCATGAAGGGAATTGGCTTTGGCGATACTGTGTGTGTGTGTGTGTGTGTGTGTGTGTGTGTGTGTGTGTGTGTGTGTGTGGTGGGATAGTGGAGGGTTGGAGAACACATTGACAAGGAGAAATGGGGAGCAGCTCCATAAAAATTTGAGGTGCCCTGCTTTGATGTCACTGCTGGCCGTGGTTTTTGAAAAGTAACTAATAAAGATGGATTTCTCTGTGGTTAAATTAAATAGGCTATTGCATTTTGCCTTAATCTCAAATTTGGAAGGCTTTTAAATTAATATTTGCTTGATGGTCTAATTAGCAAAGTGTCTTGTTAACTCTTAGGTTAAAATTAAGGATGAAACATATTTATTGACTTTTCCTCTTTGCTATAGAAATAATACCTTGCTCAGATGACTGATTTTCTCTTCATTCTTAAAGAGCTTTTTACCTAACTTGCATTCATTATTTCAACGAGTTTTTTTACATTTTTAAAAAATATATATATTATTGATTTTTTTACAGAGATGAATCGAGAAGGAGAGAGAGTTAGAAGCATCTATGAGAGAGAAACATCAATCAGCTGCCTTCTGCACACCCCCTACTGGGGATGTGCCCGAAACCAAGGTACATGCCCTTGACCAGAATCGAACCTGGGACCCTTCATTCCGCAGGCCGACGCTCTATCCACTGAGCCAAACCAGTTGGGGCGAGTTTTTTTTTTAATTTAATAATAATTTTAGACTTACAAAAATGTACCCACCCCCAAATTTTATCAAAATTAGAAGATAGATATTGGTTTAATACTATTAACTAAACTACAGACTTTCTCAAACTTCGTCACTACTTCCATTAAGCCCATTTTCTCTTCCAGGATCCCAACAATGAGCCCGTTTTACATTATTTCCCTCAGTCACTTTAGTCTCCTTGACCTGTACCTGTTGTTCAGTGTTTCCTTGTTTTCTACACCTCAGTTTTTTCTCTGCATTTCACACACATTGAATAGTCTGATCAGATGGTTGACTGTTTCAGAGCAGCCATGAGTAAGCATGTGAGATCAATCTGGCCTGGCCTTGGCCCAAAGGAAACTTTTCTAAGGTATATTAAGCAGTCTTAAGCAAGATACCTGATTTTCAGAGCTGTTTGGGACAATCAGAAATACAATAATATGGTAAGCAATTACCCATTAATAACTGAATGAAGAAGCATCCAAGAACTGGCTGAACATTTTTTAAAAATATATTTTTATTGGTTTCAGAGAGGAAGGGAAAGGGAGAGATAGAAACATCAATGATGAGAAAAAAATCATTGATTGGCTGCCTCCTGCACTCACCCTACTGAGGATCGAGCCTGCAACCCAGGCATGTGCCCTGGACCGGAATCGCACCCAGGACCCTTCAGTCCACAGACTTGATGCTCTGTCCACTGAGCCAAAACGGCTAGAGCTGGCGGAACATTTTTGCTTTGCTTATTTGTGTAGCGAAGAGTCACAGAATCTGTCTTCTGACAGAGGCAGGCAGACTGGGCTCTAAGATCAGGTTACATTGCCACTCCTCAGGGAGGATTCAGTAACCAAGCAGGTGCCACGAGATGCGTCTCTTCTTCTCGGTGGTGTGAAGCCACGTTTCAGCGCATCCACAGGGCCTTTCCCTTTGCCTGTATATGCTTCTTTCATGAACATCCTCCCCGCAAAGGAACCCTTGGATTTGTATTAATCGTTTCTATAAGGGTGATTTTCTCCAAAAAGTAGCGTAGGTTTGTATGTATGGGTATATTAAAATCCTGCTAAATCCTTCTGTCGATCTAAATTCTTCAACATTTACCCAATGGAATACTACTTGGCCATAACTAAGAGGGAAACCTTACCCTTTGTGATAGCATAGATGGACCGGGAGGGTATTATGCTAAGTGCAAATAAGGCAGTCAGTGAAAGACAAATACAATATGATTTCACTTCTATGTGGACTTTAGTGAACAAACTGAACTAACAAACAGAACAGAAGCAGACTCATCGAGACAGAGAACAGACTGAATTCTAACTGAAAACAGATCCCAGCATTCCGAGCTCGTCTCAGCTGTGCCCCTAAGTTAATAATTAGACCCGTGAACCCTGGAGACTCTTCTGTTACACAAATTTGAATTCCTGCCCACATCAGAAATAACACTTCTACCGAGAGGTTATTAATGTTTTCCATGGAGCCTTTATTCAGCATGTATACTAAATCACAAAAAGGAAAACCGAAGAAAGCTTACTATCTTAAGACAGAGTGCTTCCGTGAATAGATGTGAAAAATTGAAGCCACAGAATGTATTTGTCTTCTGTTTCACAATATAAATGGAAATATGTCTTGTATATTCCAACAGAAGAAAAATTTAAATATTAAGATAGTCATTTATATCACACAAGGGCACAACTAAATATGCCTTAAATTTTAAGCTTCCCACGGTGCCCTGATGGAAATCCACAGCGGCTGAGGCATAATCCACAACAGTGGCTGACCGACTGATCGTGTAATGGTAAGCTATCAGAATTCAATTTGGCCTTGCAAAGCCCGTAATTTAAACAGAACACTGCTGGGATTTTCATAAATTGAAGTTACCAAGTGTCAGAAGAATCTTACTTTTATCATTTACACATTCAGTTTGGGATTATTCTAATTTTTAAAACACAGCCTTTTTTTATTAGAATTTGTTTCTATCTCCCTACAGCCAGAAAACATTTTTAATGGAACTTTCTAAACATATCCCTTTGTTTAATAAAAAAAAAAGTCACATATTGAAGTTATCTAAGATCAGAATGGATCGCTAAAGGAATTAGTATGATTCCGTTGATGATGATATTTCAACATATTGATTTCCATTACCTGGAGAGATTTATGTGTCAAATAGTCCCTAAAATCAAAGGTTTACTCTTATATGTACTCTTTTACATTTGTACTTATTCTACTAATTAGAAGTACATTTTGAAAACCTAAAACTTTATGGAAAAATGGATAGACATATTAAACATAATAATTGGTGGAAGAAATACAAATGTTTAATAAATGTAAGAAAAAAGTTTATAGCAACTAGTAACCATAAAATAAATGCGGATTATGTAGTATCATTACTATGTACCAGTTTACTAAATATTTAGTCACGTATCACTTAGTACTAATACAGTTAGACAAGCATTCTCATTCATACCTAGCAACCAGTCTTTTAGAAGGATCATGACTTCAAATTCATTATATTTACATTGATTCTACCTAATATTTCCATGTCTAACCCTAATGAAATAATCAGAAATGTACACACGAACTTTGTAATAATGATTTTAATAACAACAATGCTCATAGGTAACATTTATGAACACTTGCCGGGTATCAAGTCCTTTTCTTTATGCTTTCCATGTCGCAACTCATTAATTACCACCCCAATCCATTGAGATTGGTGCCGTTATTATATTTTATTTATGAGGAAGCTGAGGACCAGAGGCTTTGAGTGACTTGTCCAGAGTCATCCAGCTGTCAGTCATGTGTCCAGATTCCAGGGTGCCCGGCAATGCTTCTCCCAGAGCCTGTGTGGTGTTCCTGCACGCACTGCTGAGGGGCAGTGATAACGGAAATAGCCAGAATGCTTTGTAACTGTGATTCGTCACATAAAGAAGGATATGGACATATGACAAAGTGATATGCAGCAATTCAAGCTTATTTTTTAGAATTTCCAATGATTTGGCAAAGAGCTAATATTTTATAGGAGACTATAAAACATTTAAATATGGTCCCAATTATTTATAAGTATATGCATATATAATATAGCAAAAATTTACTTTACCTTTAGTATCTGTAATTTATCCTCAAGGTGGAGTACTCTTTATTCAAGAAAGTACCTTGATCATTTGTCTAAATGTGGATTATGGGAAAGTGATGTCATTAGATAGTAAGAGACAGAGAAGGAGACAGCTAGAACCCTGTGGCCCTGGCCCATGTGGCTCATCAATTGGTTAGAACATTGTCCCATATGCCGAAAGGTGGCAGGTATGATTCCCAGTTAGGGCATATATGCAGTTTGTGGGATTCAATCCCCAGTCAGGCCCCTGCAGGTGGTAGCTAATCAATGCATCTCTCTCTCTCTATCTCTCTCTCTCTCTCTCATTCCTCTGCCTAAAATAGATAAAATAAATAAATAAATTGATCTATCTGTGCCCCTAAGTTAATAATTAGACATAGTCCCTCATTCATGAACAGAACTAGGGAGGGGGAGAAGTGATATCAGGGGAAGGGAAAAGGCAAGAGAAGAGAAGGGGGAAGAAGTGGGATCCTTGAAAGAGGAGAAAGGAAAGAGGAATGAAGGCAGATGGCTGGTAAATACTGCAGGAGGTTAAAGCCTTATATTGCTGAGATTTAAAAATTCTAATCTTCCATCTTAATTTTTGTGTGTGGTTGCTACAGTGAACCTCTTCTATTTCTCCTGAAACTCAAGTAAAAGTCTAAACACAGCTACCTCATAGAGTTTTTGTTTGTGTGTGTGTGTGTTTTTCCTTTTTGGTTGTGTAGGATGAGATAGCAATTATAAGTATCTTTAGACCCAAGAGGCTGCATTCAGGTCTTTGATCAAGTACCACCTGCCCAATAAGATCTTCTCAGACTGCTACTTTTTAGATATTGCAGCCTCCTCCCTGCCATTCCCTCCTCCCCTCAACCTCCCACTCCTCTGCTTGCCTTTTCTCCACAGCAGCGACATCTGCAGTCTGCCTGTGTGTCTGCCCTGCGTCCTCTTCACCTCCCCTGGAATGTAACTTGGTGAGAATAGATTCCATCTGTCGTTCTCACTGTTGCTCCCCAATGTCTTGAACAATGCCAGCATAGAGTTGGCACTCACTGAATTTTTTTTTAATACGTTTTTATTAATTTCAGAGAGGAAGGGAGAGGGAGAGATAAAAACATCAATGATGAGAGAGAATCATTGATCGGCTGCCTCTCGCACACCCCCTACTGGGGATTGAGCCTGCAACCCAGGCATGTGCCCCTACCTGGAATCGAACTGTGACCTCCTGGTTCATAGGTCGACTCTCAACCACTGAGCCACGCCGGCCGAGAACACTGAATATTTTTAATGAATATAAGAATCTGTGTCAATGTTGGGGTGAGCGTAGATAAAGTATGGATCACAAAGTACAGAGCCAGGGCAAGAATACAGCAGAGAGCAGAAATCAAAGCCAGAGGAAACTAGCCAATATATAAATATGTAAATATATAGGGTGCTCACTCTGAATTCATTAATATCTTGGAGAAAGTACTGTACGTATCACAGGAGAAGGGAACAATACCTAATATAGTATTACCAAAATCTTATGACATGTAGTTCACCCAGCTCACACAGGAAATGGAGATGTGGCTGGAAAATATATGTCAAAATGTGATGTTATGAGTCATCATCTCTCAGTTATGGGGCCATAGGCATTTTTATTTCATTCATTATCCCTTTATATAGATTCCTAATTTTTTTAAAAAAGTGTGCCATTTTTAATTAGAAAGAAATTTAGAATGGAGGAGGAAATCTACACCATTTACAGAGATAGGATAAAGAATTACAACCTTTCCTCCACCTTCATCTTCATCCATTAGAAAATTGAACTTGCTAAAGGAAGCACATGTTATCTTCAGTAGCAAAGAACGTGGACACAGGGATTAAACAGCATACTCCCTTGTAGCTGGTGGGAGAGAACTCTTCAAAATCCATATAAACCCACGCGGGGAAGGACTGTTCTGGTGAAGCGTTCTATGTGAACTGGGCTGCCCACTCACAGAAAGTCTTTCCTTCATAAATAAGACTACTTTATTTTAAATTATTCTAGTTGTAAATCCATTTTTATTTTCCCTTTTTTATTTACCTTAAACCCTTTATATTAATTATTTTTCTTGAAATATGATCAGTTCTTTCAGGTGATTTTCAAAAAATGTGCAAAGGCATGCAACCCTGACTTAATGAAGTCTAGGATATTTTAAATTTTAAAATCAATGGATTAAAATGACTGCGCAATGAAAAGAGCTTAAGAGGTCTTTATTTAAAATTTGTCTTTTGACATATCTTCTGTCCATTTTTAGACTATCTTTTAATTCATTTGTTTTTTTTTATGCTGTAGTTATCCATTAATTCATTCAATAAATGAGCTAATATTTGTTGACCATTTCCTCCACACGAAATGAAGCATAAAAATTCATTCAGTATGGTGAGTCAAGATGCTCCCATATAGAACAGTTAAGCCATATCAGTAATAAATAATGTATTGAGCAATCCATCAGTTATCATATCAAACAAAATAGATGGGAGTATTTAAACCATATTGGTGGAGGATATGTTAGTAACTGTTTATGCTAAAACATAGGCTCTATGATATGGACTCTGGTATAAAAACAAAGACTTTGGGGCACCTAACAGTGAAAGAGCGTCATACTCCGGGTCACCCCAAAATACACGGGGTGATCAGCTATGTAATTTTTACCCACCTGAGCAGAGAAAACACACTGTTGCTTCAGAATCTGAGCTCCAAACAAAATCACAAGAGGATTCACTAGGAATTGCAGGTGTCCATTTGTTCCCATGTGCTTCTCATGTGGGTGACTCCATGGACATCTCTGCACTTCGCAGAGCAACAGCTGAAGCTTCTACCCTTGTTTTTCTACCGCCCAAACAGGGGTGAAGGCAGGGAGCATCTAATAGCCCGGATGTTCAAGAAAGACTTCAGTTGGGGGATGTAGGATTGAAGCCACATGAAAAGAATACAAAATAAAAGCAGAGAAAAAGCAAGCCTCTGCAATAGGTCAGATTGTGGTAGATGTTGGCATTGGACTTTACAATAAATCTGTCTTTGGAAAAGTTATTTGACCTTGATCTTTAGTGACATTATGTGAAAAGCAGAAATAATTTTAATTTCTCGGAGTTCTTGTTTGTAAAATGTCTGCCTTCACCACACAATAACAATGATGACTATTATTCCCACGTTACATGATGATTTTTAAAATAGTTTCCATATATAGATTTCAAAGAGACAAATCAGAGTTTCTGTTATGGAATAAAATTAGGTGATGTTATCTCACACAGAGAAACTGCCCACTCTATTGACTTTTTCTAGTGGGCTCTGAGCAGTGTTTGTGTGAGTAGATAAGAGTATCTCTTTTTTTAAGCCACAGCTTTCTGATGCTTAGAAAATCTGAATAACTAGTGTGAGAAATTGTGATGGTTATTTTTTAAATTAAATTTGTTGGGGTGACATCTATAATAATAAAAGTGTAATATGCTAATTAGACCGGACAGCTGAATGACCTTCTGGACATCCTTCCGGACATTCTTCGGACAACCTTCCTGATGAAGCCGGGGCTGCGAGGGCTGAGGGAAGCCACTGCGGCTGCAAGGGCTGACTGAGCCCTTTGCATGAATTTCGTGCATCTGGCCTCTAGTTGCTTAATAAAATTATATGTATTTCAAGTATATTGTGTGCCCACTGTCCAAAATCAAATCATCTTCCATCACTATATATTTGACCCCCTTTACCCTCTTCTAGTACTTCCCATTCCCTCTGATAATAAACATACTGTTGTCTGTCTTTATGAGTTTGTGTTTGTTTGTCTTGTTTGTTCATTTGTGGCTTTCAGTTTTATATTCCATGTATGAGAGAAATCATACGATTCTTGACTTTTCTGTCTAACTTATTTTGCTTAGCATGGTATTCTCAAGATCCAACCATGTTGTCACAAATGGCAGTATTTAATCTTTTTTTATGGCTGAGTAGTATTCCATTGTGTATATGTACCCCATCTTCTTTATCCAGTTATCTACCTATGAAGGACACATGGGTTGTTTCCATGTGTCCTTCATAGGTATATGAATAATGCTGCAATGAACATAGGGATGCATATGTCTTTGAGAATAAATGCCTTCAGATTTTGGGGTAAATACCCAGAAGAAGGGTTACTGGGTCATATATTAACTTTATTCTTAACTTTTTGAGGATGATTAATTTTTATCTATCTATCTATCTATCTATCTATCCATCCATCTATCTATATTGGTCTGTTTTTCTAAGGAATCCTAATTAATTAATGGGAGGAAATGATAGTCTCAGCACTAGAAATGTATTAACTTTGTAAGTTAAAAGTTTTAAACAATACTATCGTAGTACTATCTCTCATTGTCTTTTTCTAGAATTGGTGGCTTAGAGAATTATCTACAAACCTATTTTTTCCCTGAATGAAAACAGTTGACTGGGTAAGGTTATAGATCTCTGGACTTTCCAGACATTAGCTCTTATATTCCCTGACGTTATTGGCAGAACTAAAACATGGTAGACCTTGACTTTGAAGACATTAAAATGTGCTTTACAGGGTCACTATTTATCAACTTATATGCTGACTTATCTTGGCTTGGCTAAAAGAGATATTTAACTGCTGAAGCACATAGTTAAGGCAATTGAAATTTATGGTATTTTTGTAGGTCACCTTTAATATAATTAAACTGGAGTTAATTATACATATATTTTATTTTATAGGTAACAAAGACAAATAAAGTAGGTATTCCATTTGCTACACTTATAAGCTATTTTTAGGTTCAAATATTATATGTATACACCAGTTAAAGCTTTTATTGCATTCATGCATGAATTAGGCAACTGTCCAGAATCTAGAATAAGTCTGAAGGAAGCCATTGAATTTCATTATTGTCGGCCTCTTCACTTCTTGAATAAAGCTAATCTCTCCACTTAATCTGTGTGCATTTTAACCTTGAGAGAAACATATTTAAAGAAGGAAACAGAATGGTGATGCCTCTACATATAAAATTAAATTACCACAACCATGACTACTGTCCTTTGTAATAGATCTGAGACTAAATTAAATCCCTGGATGAGAGCAATATTTTCAGAACCTGACTGTTACTTCTGGCTCTTTCCCCAAACAACTAAACTTGTTGTTGCTTTGAATTTTCATTCATTCCTGTCTTAGTTTTCTAAAAGCATTTCAAAAAATTTAAATTGATGCTCCTATACTAGTACAACAGCTGCAGAAGAGGTGACATTAAAGGTTTCCTTTCAACCTGACTCTTATTCTTGGACACCATTCTTTCCTTCTTCCTTCCCTTCCTCCCTCCCTCCTTCCCTCCCTCCCTCCCTCCCTCCTTCTTTTTCTCCCTCCCTCCCTCCCTCCCTCCCTCCCTTCCTCCCTCCCTCCCTCCCTTCCTTCTTTCCTTCCACCCTCACCTGAGGATATGTTCCTTGATTTCAGAGAGAGAGGAAGAGAGAGAGAGAGAGAGAGATGTAGATAAGTGAGGGAGAAACTTTGATCGGTTGCCTCCAGTATGTGCCCTGACTAGAGATCGACCGAAACCTAATTATGTGGCCTGACTGGGAATCGGACCCACAACCTTTTTTTCATTCAGTAATTCATAGTTTGCCCCATGGTGATTTTACTATAATTGTTAAAATGTTTAAGTGTCTCTATATTTATTTAGGACAGAAAACTGTCCCCTTTAATTTTGGAGTGTGGCCTGATTTCATTGTATCTTAAGGTTCAAAGAGACTTCCATGGCATACATTTGGTGTCTGATTAAGGTGAAGTAGTAACAGCAAGGATAGTTGTTGTGTCCAGGATAGAACTTTAAAAACAACAACAATAACAACAACAACAGAAATGTGGATGTGGGGAAACCATTCAGTTAATAGAATTAATAGTGCTCTGAAGGCAAGTCGAGTATTGTTCACCTACCCCTTCCTCAGAATACTTTTTTTACCTTCATTTCAACATAAGTACAAGGATCAAAACATGCTCATAGTTTTTTGTTTTTTTTTTAAATTTTAGAGAGAGAGAAAGGGAGAATTGGAGAGAGAGAAACATAGATGTGATAGCCCAACATCGACTGGCTGCTTCCTACATGCTCCCTATCCCTGGATGGAGCCTGCAACCTGGGCATGTGCTCTATCTAGGAATCGAACCTGCAACCTTTCAGTGCATGGGATGATGCCCAACCTGCTGAACAACCGGCCAGGGCTGCTGGTAGGTATTTAGTAAGAGGAAGTACACAGTTACTATTCTGTTCTGCTTACCCAGAAACACACAGTACTGTTGATGAGAAAACAATTTCAGTGGGAGGTTTGCATTTAAAATAGGTTGGCAATGGCATGAAATATTAGCGTTTGCTGCCAGGATTCTTAAAGCAATATTGCTATCCTTTGGCATAATTATGGATTTTTTAGCAAGAAAAATTAAACTGATTAATTATAAAATAAGAATGCTTAATTTAACACCGTTGATAAATTCTTGGCCTTTAAATCTATTGTTCCCACTTTAAGATTTGGTATTCATCAGTAATTCTTTTCCCATAATTCAAATTCCATTTGCCTCAAATTAAACTCATTTTCCATTACTGTGTCTTCAACATAGACAGTCACTGCTGTTATAAAATGGGGTCCCTTTATGAATCTGAATGCTATTAGCATATTATGGCTAAATCACCCTCACATCTGTATTCCTAAATCACCTTAAACCATTTATTGCCTGGTTTCAATTATCTTATTTTTTTAAAAACTCCAATTGCCAGAGTAATAATTCACAGGAGAAATCATGGAAAATGTAAATGAATTTGGCTTTTTTCCCCTTGTGTTCTTCAGAAAGTCCTTTATGATTCTGAAGTCATTTTAATACCTGTCTATGGTCTGTGTCTTCAGAGAACCCAGAGGAAGACCTTTCTGTTAACCAATGAAAAGATACAGAAGATATGACATGCTGAAGTAACTAAAAACATTGATAATTTTATGCCAAGCTCAATGCCATCTGTGGAAATAGTTTACACTTGTCAGAGCCATGCTAAAGGAATAGGAGGCCTGTTCTGGGCTAAATAAACCTGGTGTGATGTTATCTTTATTGCTCATGAACATGAAGACCTTTTTATTGGGCAACCAAATCAGACCAAAATCTCATATTGCATTGGCCACCCCTTCCCACCACCCTATACAGAGGACTTGCAGAATAGTGCTCCTGCTGATATGTCAACAGATGGCCATTTGAATTTCAGGTTAGGATTTTACATTTCCTCCTGTCATTATGTCTGTCTATATTATGTATATTTATCTCTGTATTTGCCTATCTTTCCAGTATCTTGAGTTTTATGTCTCTTCAATGTTTTTTATTTGGTATTTTAGTTTAGAGTGATACTGTAGGTTTAGTTCAATATCTATTAGAAAGAAGCAGTTCCTTCTTGTGAAACAATTAGCAAGATAAAGAAATAAAGAGAGCCCAGATAGTGTGGCTCAGTGGTTGAGTATCGTCCTATTGAACCAAGAGGTCCTTGTTCAATTCCTGGTCTGGACAAAAACCCGTGTTGCAGGCTTGATCCCCAGGTGAGGGAGTGCAGGAGGCAGCCAATCAACGATTTTCTCTCATCATTGATGTTTCTATCTCTCTCTCTCCCTCTCTGAAATCAATAAAAACATATTTAAGAAAGGGAAAGAGAGAGAGAGAGAGAGAGAGAGAGAGAGAGAGAGAGAGAGAGAGAGAGAGAGAGAGAGAATCCTTCTGGAGGCTCTAAGGAAGAATCTGTCCCATGCCTCTCCCCTAGCTCTTGATGACTGCCAGCAATCCTTGGCATCCCTTGGCTTGTAGGCATTATTGCCCTAATATCTGCTTCCATCTTCATATGTCCTTCTCCCCTCCGTGTGCCTCTTAGTGTAAATCCCTCTCTCCCTTTTCTCATCCAGACCCCACTAGGTGGATTTAGGATGCACCTTAAATCCAAGATGACCTCTCCTCTCCTCTCCTTCTGTGGACCAGTGAACTAGAAAACAAGCCATGTGCTTCCCAAGTGGAATGGTGGGTAAGTATAGGGTGGACGTTCTCATTCCAGAAGGGAGATAATGAAGAATAAAGAAGTTGCTGGTCCTAAGAAAATTCAAAACTGAGAAGAAATTCCAATAGGTTTCAAAGACTGAGAACAATTTTCTGCGGATGGTCCTCCACCTTCTGGGCCTGCACAGGCTCTTGGCCCCCCATCCAGGACATGCCTCTCTGACCTCTGCCCCTGTGTCTGCATCTGTGTCCTTGAGGTTATTATTCCTGGTCATTTGCAGAATGGGATGCTGCTGGTTTAGAGTGTTATATGGGAAAGATCCAAAGGTGTAAACTGAACATAGCTAAATTGACAACAGTATGAAATCTTTGCCATGAAAAAAAAAATCTTGCATTGTTAGGACTTTCTATCATAAGCAACACAATCCGCTGCTGTTTCAGTCAGGTCACTGTTGAATACAGCGCTTGGTTTATGACTGGCATTGACCAGCAGGGGGCATCGCACAGAGATCAGTGAGTGCCTCCAGGGGGCAAGAATAGTGCCAAGAATGAAGGATGATAGCTCAGAAAAGGGAATGCGAATAGGAAGATACTAAATTATTTTTTAAAACTTGAGACACCTCCAGGGAGTGGGAGTGGTTGGTGATGGTTTTCTCTGCCGGGTCAGAGGGCGGAATTGTCTGGATTAAGAATTGAACACGGTCCTATATTTCAGAAATCAGGGTGGGCTTGGCTGTTTTCTTTCCTTGGGTCTCCCAAGGCAGAGCAGGGCGACTCTCATGGGGCGTCTGGAAAGAAATCCACATCCGGGCAACTTTGGCTTGTTGTCGGGGCCCCCTATTCACCTGGGACTGACGTCCTCTCCCGGATGGCTCCCAGCTGGAGACTGTGCGCAGCTTCTAGAGGCTTCCTGCACCCAGGCCTGTGTCACCTCATCCTCAAAGCCAGCAAAAGCAGGTCACATCGTTCTCATGGTCCAAGCCTCTCTGACCTTGACCTCTGCCTCATGTCTCCTGCCTTCAACTGCAGAACATTTTCTGCTTTTAAGGGCTCATGCTAACAGTTTGGACCCACCCTGATAATTCATGATGACCTATCCCCTCAAAATCCTTAACTTTGTTCACATCTGCAAAGACCTTTTTGTGTGAAACCAAACATATTTGCAGGTTCGGAGATTTAGAGGGTGGGTACTCCGCAGGGTCATTGCGCTGCCACAGCCATACCTAGGGGTTTCAGAGCGGCTTCTGCTCAGTGGGAAGAGCTGTCAATCAAGAAGTTCTGTGCGGAGTGGGGGAGTCTTAAAGCAGCGCAGTCCTGTAGAGGGACCAGGGGGAACTGAACGCCCACTGTGAGGACTGGAGAGCGAGCTCTTCTGTGCACGGTCCCCGCAAAGCTGTCATTTCAGTTCCACAATAAATATGGTCAAGTGCAATTGAAGCCCCTTCTGCTAAGCAATTACCTTCCCTCACTGTGTAACTTGGAAATCTGCTCACATTGTTAAGAATGTGTGTCTTGAGCAGCGTCCCTTGCATTTATTCTCATGCCTTCGCTATATTGAAGAGATCCGAAAAGTGTTCTTCTTCCAGGCACAGACCTGGGCTCAAAGGCCCGGGCCCACATTCTCCCAGCCTGGCTCACCTCACCCCGAAAGTGACCTGAGCTGGGAGAGCCTTTTCCAGCCAGAAAACAAGCGGGGAAGACTTGCAATTTTGCTATGAATTTCACTTTCATATAAACTTTTAAACCTTCAACCTCTACTTTATCTCAGCTTTGTCTTGCATTCTGTGATTTCAGAATAAGCATAGAAAAAGGATAATTATATGTGCCAAACCCCCTCCCACACACACACAGGCTCATAATTATATCACCTACCGTTTATAACATTGCACATTATATCTTATGATTACGTGGAAAGAAATCTCTAGAGGATGAACTAACATTTCTATTGTCAATTCACATGATTTAAAAAATACATTATTGACACTGGCAATAATTATTCTGGGAAAGAAAGTGATAACCTTTAAAATGTCAAGGTGTTTAAACTTTTCAAATTTTAAAAAACATACTATTAGTGAGGGCCGTCAAAGAATATTTAACTAACAAGCGTTCTCTGGAGTGTGCTGATGGGCGGCTGACAGAGTGAGGCAGGCTAGACCCACGTAGCAATTGGCCACCGACGGACTGCATACCACGGTCTCTAAATGTCAAATTTGCAGAAGAATGGGGAGAGATGCCTTTATAGATACAGGGTTCCTGTGTGTGAAGACTCCACACTGGACTGTCATTAATAAGTGGTGGCATGAATAATAGGCTGTGTCACCAAACCAGAATTATGAAAATGTCAGAGGATTTGCAGTGGACTTTCAAATTGCTTTTATCACACAGACAACAGTGTGCTGATTGCCAGAGGAAACAGGGCGCGGGGAGGGAGACGAAGGTAAAGAAGGAGTGAATGGTGATGGAAGTCAACACACAATACCACATACAGATGGTGTTTTGCAGAATTGTACACCTGAAACCTATATAATTGTATTAACCAATGTCACCCAATAAATTCAATAAAAATAAAATAAAAAGTGTTCTGCCTTCCAAAAAAATAATGCTTTCATCTCGAAATACTGAGCTCATTGCCTGACATGTAAATTTTCTGGTGCTGAATCATACCCAGGTATCACTTTTTTTTTTTCTTTTCTATTTTGGGAATGATTTTGTTGTTCACAAGTCAATGAGCAGCTGAGATGAAATGAACACAAACTGTCATGTCAAGAATCCATCTCCATGGCACATAATGAAGCTGAAATGAAAAAGGAAACAAAGCATATTTCCTGTCAGTCACCGTAAGCGTGTTTGTTTCTCTCAGCAGAGTCCTCAGATAATAGCAGGGAAAACAGGGTTTCTTCTGTAATGTTGTTTAATGACGGATCTGGGTGAACTGATTGTATTTTCCATTTATCACTCAGATAATTCAACAATAAGTTTCTTTCATGATTCTAGAGAAGTCAGAACATCTTTTCTTCCAATTGTCCTGCTCCACATGGAAGGTAAAGAAAGTTAACACATCCATGAAAAAGTACAGCAAGTGAATAAAAAGTTGAGAGAAATAAATGATCCCAATACGTGCTTTTCTGCACTTGCATTTTTAGATCGGTTATGTCTGATGTAAATGAAAGCAGACTGGCATTGTCTGACCTAAAAGATCTTTTCATCGTTTGCTTTAACTGCCTTCCAACCTGGTGAAGACATGAACGAGACCATGCGATTTATGGGGGTGTTCTTGTCCTGATGAATGAAAAGGCAGGACTGAAGTCTGCCTAGGCTGAGAGATATTTCCATAACAAAGGCCACTAAAACGAATTGTTCACATCATCCCACTGGGAACCCTCGCGTTGCTCAGCACACACATTTATGGTCCAAGGATTCAAGGGTGCAAATAGGACAGGAAAACAAACGAGGAACCCGCTCTGGGTGGTAGAGATGCTCTCTTGTAGAAGACAGCCAGGCGCACTGTGGCAGGTGATTTACCCGCCCAGCTCGCACTCTTGAGGGAAGCCAGGGCCTTCATGCCACTCTGCAGACACAGGCCCTGGGTTCCGGTGGTGTTTCTCACCCGCAGACAGTGAGCTTTTGAACTGCATGTCTCATACTCGCTTCCTGCACTTCCTCAGTGTATGTTGAGCCCTGGAACAGGCTAGTTTCAATCTGAATTCTTGTCCTCATCGAAGGTGAATTTTGTTGTTACAGTCAATTTCTTTCTCCGCTTCTTAACAGAATGCGGACTTTCCCTGGCTCTTCCATCACTTCTCTCTGTTGAGATACAATATTTCTGTCTGATGATCTCTGCTGGTCTCCTAAATGTTGCCCTACTTTTAGTTTTAATTCACAAGGGAAATGAAGTTCACTCCTCTACATTAAAATATATTATACCTAATGCACGTTACTACTTAGTGGGAACTTATTCCAGAGACCTTTCTTAGGAATGCCCCGGTAGAACTTTGTTAGTATCAACCTAAATATTATTGGAGGTTTCAGGATAAGTATAGAATATGCAATTTACACATTTAGTTTTGTGTTAAATTAGTATCCTGTTTACATCTCATAAACACTTAAAGAGAATTTAATTACCTGTTCAGAATCTTCCAAAGCTCTCTTTTGGAAAAGTTACAGAGACTATTCAATTGTGGTTTCCACTCAGCTTTTCCCATGAGTGACTGGAATAAGCAGAGTTTCAATTAACATTCACTTCCCCTGGATCAACCTCAATGGATGTGTAGCATGAGTAAAAAATAAACTCTTGGTTTAAGTAAATAAGATCGGGGGATGTTTGTTACCCCAACACAAATTAGCCTACACTGATGGTTGATATATCAGAAATACGTTGATGGTAGTATAGCTATTAATGAAAGATCTTGTATTGGAACTGTTCTTAATAGCAAAGCCGTGGCTAATAATCCTACACCGTATAGCCCCTCTCCAAATATGGTAACTCTAATTTCCTTAAGAGCCAGCTCAATTTCATCTCTTTTTCATGGAGTCATACTAGTTTCCATTCGTGGAGTGTCTGTGCCACACCATAGAAGTGACAGGAGGAGGTGCTGAGACACAGCGTGTGCTGGCCCTCAGAAGGCAGCTTCTACCAGCTGTGCTCTCACGACTTTTCTAAGTCATGGGGACAATTTAACAGCATATGGAAAGCCCAGCCAGTGAGGCTGAGATTGACCTATGAACCAGGAGATCACGGTTTGATTCCTGGTCAGGGCACATGCCTAGGTTGTGAGCCTGACCCTCAGTGTGGGATGTGCAAGAGGCAGCCGATCAATGATTCCCTCTCAGCATTGATGTTTCTATCTCTCTTTCCCTCTTCCTCTCTGAAATCAATAAAAATATATATTTAAAAAGCACATGGGGGGAAAAAGCATATGGAAAGAAGCAGGTGGTCGGTTTAATAAAGGAAAAGGAAAGAGTAAAACCCAAAAGGTCTGAGCTGGTGACTTAGACTAAGTAAATTTAATTTAGGGAAATATGACTTTGATTTTGCAAAGTTTAAATAATTATTTCAAAGCTCGTGGATAGAGATTTTGTAAGAACTTTGGAAACATGGTTGCTGGCTCTCTTTTCTAAAATATTTACTTTTTTTCAATAACAAATTAGAGAAGACTAAGTAAGAAGATGTCATGTATCAGAGAGGTAGAGAGGAGAGCCAGAACAATTAGCTGGAGGTGCATCAACAGGAAATGTGTTTGAATGAAATGCTCAACAAGAGCTTCCAGATTCAGTGGTTTTGAATCTTATTAAAGTAATACTGTGTATTCTGGGGCAATTTTATACTTGCATTTCCAAATGTGTTAGAAGAAAAAGATGATCATTATCTTTATTCTATAGATGTGAAACAGAACCACAGCTAAACAAGCTTTTAAAGTTATACAGACAGAAATATAAATTGAAATAAAACCAACGACTGCAGATTTCAATCCTGAACCGAGAAGACAATTTTAATTCAACTCATACATTTCCTTGATCATAATAAACAAGCATACACCATATAAGAATAATTTTTAAAATACAGTAAGTGACCCAATTAATTCAAGGTGTATTTTATTTTGTCTATTTAGTTGTACTAAATTTAAGAATTCTAAAATTCAAAATAAATGATCTATGACCAGTTTTAAAAGAAATATGTTTCACTGTGAACTTTTATCCAAAATTATTTTTTATTACATCACTGCAGTCATTTCAGAAAAATCAATTTTCAGCTGTCTTATAGAAAAAAAATAATATCTTTTCATTTTCTATTAATTATTCCTTGGAGCTCTAAAAGTATTACCTTTAATGCTATAGAAATGGCCTTTGCATTTCTGTGTTATAATTGTCCCTAATGCCTAAGGAGGCATGTGCATGAGGACTGAATGCATAATGACATCAATTATATTAATAAAGCTAATTAAACCACTGTGTCATTTTAGCTAAAATATGTTGCCATCAGAAAATGTTTACTAGGCTGAGTGTTGAAAGTGATAATTTAAAAAATAATGAGTTCTAATTTAAATTTGTCATTATTTGCAGATGACATGAGATATAAAAAGAAAATCCTAAAAACTCAACCAGTAAAACTTGGAACTAGTCAATAAATTCAGTAATGTTGCCATATATTAAATAAACATACAGAAGTCAGATGAGTTTCTATACACTAACAACAAAATACCTGAAAAAGAAATAAGGAAAACTATCCTGTTTGCAATAGCATCAAAAACAATAAACACTTAGGATATAAATTTGTCCAAGGAAGTAAAAGATCTGTGTGGTGAAAACTCCAAAAATTTGATGAAAGAAATGGAAGAGGGCACAACAAATGGAAAGGTATCTGATTATCACAGATCAGAAGAATTAATATGTTAAATGTCCATACCATCCAAAGACATCTATATATTCAATGCAATCCCTATCAAAATTCCAATCTCATTTTGCACAGAAATAGAAAAAACAATCCTAAGATTTTTATGGAACCAAAAAAGACCTCAAATAGCCAAAGTAATCTTGAGAAAGAAAGCAGGAGGCATCACACTTCCTAATTTCCTGAACCTAGAAAGCTTTAGTAATTAAAAATTGAATAAAATAGAGACACAGACCAATAGAACAAAGCAGAGTGCAGAGGCAAAACAAAACAAAACAAAAACCAACAACAACAACAACACACACACACACACAAACAAACAAAAAAAACCACACACACACACACACAAACAAACAAAAAAAAACCAATACGTACACTCAACTAACATTTGACGATGGGCAAACTGGGTAACCACAATGGGACTCCTATCTCACACCACTCACATAAAGTAACTGCAGAATGTAAAGACCTTTCCTGTAAAACTCCTAGAAGTAAAGGTAGGAAAGCAGCTCTTTGACACTGGTCTCGGCACTCATACTTTGGATATGGCACCAAAAGCCCAACCAACAAATGCAAAAACCAAGTGGGACAACATCAAGCTCAAAGGCTCTGCACAGCAAAATAATCAACAAAACGAAAAGGTGTCCAACAGAGGGAGAGCATATTTGTAAACCATGTATCTGTTAAGGGCTTATATTAAAAATGTATAAAGAGTTCATACAACTCAATAACAAATAATCCAACACAAAAAAAATGGATAGAGGAACTAAATTTCCCCCAAAAGACATGCAAGTGGCCACCAGGTATGTGGAATATGCCCAGCATCACATCATCAAGGAGATGCAAGCCAAAACCCCATGAGATGTCACCTCAGACCTGTTAGAATGGCCATCACCAAAAAGACAGTTCATATCAGGTGTTGGCGAGGATGTGGAGGACAGGGAACCCTTGAGGATCCCACTTCTGAGTATATACCCAGAGGAAATGAAAACAGGATTTAGAAGAAATATCTGCACCTCAGGTACTCCTAATACATGTAATTGTAAAGTTTATTTGTTTCTCTATGAAGAGACGTATCAACTATACTAATAAAAGGGTAATATGCTAATTAGACTGGATGTCCTTCCTGACAAAGCCTGGGCCCAGGTGCCTGCAGCCGGCCTGAGGAGGGAAGCCTGGGTCCTGGGTGTGGGGCCTAGGCAGAGGTGATTTCGTAGGCTGGCAAGCAATTAGGGGTGATCAGGCAGGCAGGCAAGTAGTTAGGGGCACTCAGGCAGGCAGGCAAGCAGAGACAGTTAGGGGCAATTAGGCAGGCAGGTGAGTAGTTAGGGGTGATCAGGCAGGCAGGCAGGCAAGCTGTTAGGAGCCAGCAGTCCCAGATTGCTAGAGAGTGCAGGCTGAGGAACCCTGCCCCTCTCCCCGCTACCCCCATGCACGAATTTCATGCACCAGGCCTCTAGTTTAAAAAATAAAAAGAGAAGCAGCAACTCTGCTATTTAAGTCAAAGAATTTTAGATGAACCTCTAAGATGCTTGGGCATGAAAATCTGATTGTCAGAAAACCCTTCACGTTTGATAATAACACTGAAACCTAAAGGACAAACATGTTGCTCAGTACTGAACAACCCTACTTATTTAATCAGAAGGAAAACTGATGTGAGAACTTCTAAAAAGAAATTTTTCTTAAAGAACCACTTCATTAAATTCAATTATTATTCATGATTTGTGCCAGGATATTTCTCACGTTAGCTGAACTGTGATTCCATTTCAGAGATCAAACTAACAAGCAGTCCAGCCATGTCTGTAATGAAATCACTGCCTGATGAATACTTTCTCAATTTAACACTTTGCTAGAACAGATGTGTACTGGAGGTGAAGAAAAATTAACTTCAGGTGACTCAGCACTTTTATTTTATCAATATCTGGTTACTTTTTAAGTATAATCCATCATAAATGTTCCTCCAGCCCCCATGCTCACTCACAGAGAAGGAGCTGGCTGTCAAGTAGAGTTTATGTTACTGAAGCAGTGTGAGTTATTATTACTATTTTATGTGAGGAAAAGTAACACAATGAGAACCAGCTGTCAGCATAATTCAATTCATTATTGTTTAATGCAATAGACAGAGGTGGAATCTTATGAAATTTTAATTCCACTGAAACTAGGAGCACAGTCACGGACATTTCTCTGGGTCCTGACAGCACCATGGGGCGCGGGTGGGCGGCCCTGCGCGTGGGGTCTGTCAGTGGTCCGCCCCACAGGGAGGGCCGAGTGCTCAGGAGACATCTCCATTTTCCTACCACCCAGTAGTGTAATTACCACACAGGGCTGGATACACCCCCCATTTAAAACTTTAAGGTAGTGTTATAGGTTTTTTACAAGACAAATTTAATCATCACTCTGAAAGAATATCTGCTTTTTTGTGTGGTGGCCTGGGTCTGCTCTGGTCAACAAAGGAACCAAGTGGTTATTCATTCAATAATTTAATGTTTTCCCAAGTGAGACAATGGATCTCCACTCATAACAGAAAAAGGCGACTGATTTGGAGAAAGCTGTGAAATTAGGACACTTCCCCATTCTTCTAATTTCTTCTTAATCCCAAAGAACAAGGCTACTAAAGCACAATTTTAGATTTACTGTTCAGGGCTCTCTTTATTTTTAATAATTAAAATATAGTATTATGATATGTAACATAAGGCCTTTGTGCATTTCTGCAGGTTTATCCAAAGCATTCCCATTCTCAACTCTAGTCTATGAATTTAAGCTAGCATAATTTTTTTCACATTTTCCTTCCTCAGAATCTAGGCATTCACCCCTATTCCCCCTCATCTCTTGAAGGCCTAGGACTTGCTTATTAATTTTCAGTCTCTAATGTTCAGAATTTCAAGCCAGGTGTCACATACTTCCGGGGCCTTCTCTACACTCCTGCTTTTCATGCTATGATTTGTTTTTTTACCTCTATATTTTTCAAAACTGTTGTCATTTTAAAATTAAATGCATAGCATGCTTCTTTGATTAAAGTTGTTCTCTCTCATTGTAATCTGAGGTCCATAAGGCCAGAATCTCTGCTTTGATTCACTGCTTTATTGAATGCCTAGCAAGTAACACGTGCTAATATTTGTTGAAGTGAAAGGTTTTGCTACTCCATGGACCACATATTAGCAGTAACCTGAAAGGAAATAATTTTTAGGACAGCTACATCATCAGTAGAGTTAACACAAGTATTTCTACCTAACCATTAGGCAGCCCCCATGACACATGTGGAATAAACACATTAATCTGCAATAAACTTGGTCCTGAGTTTCATTCAGTTCATGATTACTCAGAGTTATTTAGTTGTCTCATACATGTAGGACTCTCTTTCCACTAGAGATCCTCTACATTCATGTGGCACATAATGACTTCTATTTGTGTATTTTAATTTACATTTATTGTTGAAAGTACTACAGATACTATCCTACCCTTCTTCCCCATTGACCCTCTCCACCTCACCCCCACCTCCTGAGGTGTTCACCGCACTATCGTCTGTGTCCATGGGTTATGCATACATGCATATAAGTTCTTTGATAAAAGATGGACCATGTATACAATGGTGGTTCCATAAGATTATAATGGACTAAAAATTCCTATGTCCTAGGGATGCATGGCCATCATTAATAGAAAGGAATGTTCTGGTGCTTTATCTGTTTACAAGTAAATCTATGACAAAAAAAAAAAGGAATCAATCAACCAAACTACGGTGGACTTGTTTCTGAAGAGATTGACATCTCCTCAAGGGGAGCCTCCGGCAGGCCCTCGGGACATGTTCCAGAAGAGGCCTTGTTAGCACAGGAGGCGACAGGTCCCTGTGTCACTTCCCTTGATGACCTTCCACTGGGGCCAGGTGTGGAGGTAGAAGACAGCCCTGTTGATGACCTTGACCCTGTGTAGGAATAGGTTAATGTGTGTGTGTCTCTGAGTTTATATATGTATATATTGATTTCAGAGGAAGGGAGAGGAAGAGAGAGAGAGAAACATTAATGATGAGAGAAAGTCATTGGTTGGCTGCCTCCTGCATGCCCCCCCCTGACACACACACACACTGGGGACCAATGAACCTGCAACCTGGGCATGTACCCTTGACTGGAATTGAACCCGGGACCCTTCAGTCTGCAGGCGGATCTCTATCCACTGAGCCAAACCAGCTAGGGCTATCACTGAGTTTTTTACAAAAGAGTTAAAAAAACATTTTTTTAGGTAGAACAAAATATAAAATAAGGTTATATAAAATAGCAAATATGTTTGTACAATGTGTTTGGGTTTTAAGCTAAGTGTTATTACAAAGGAGTTGAAAGTTAAAAAAAAATTGAAAAGTTTATAAAGTAAACACTTTATAGTAAGAGAAGATTAACTTACAATTGAAAAAGGAAAATTATTTTTGATCAGTGCACCAGGGTAGACATTACCAACACTGGGCACTTATACTGCACTCAACTGATCAAAAATAATTTTCTTTTTTCAATAGTACGTTAACCTCACACTCACTCCCCTCACTCCCCGGCCCACTGGAGCAGCTTCCAGCCCTGCAAGCTCCATTCATGGTAGTGCCACCACTTACCTTTTACATCCTACCTTTCCTGCACCTTCTCGGTGTCGAGATACCCAATCACCATTGTGCTACCATTGACTGCAGTATTCCGGACAATAATGTGTGGCCCAGGAGCAAACGGCTACACCATACAGCCTAGGTGCACAGGAGGCCGTGCCATCTAGGTTTCTGTCAGCAGACTGTGCGATGTTCGCACTGAGACATGATCCCTAAGGACGCACCTCTCAGAAGGCGTCCCTGGTGTTACTAGGTGTGGGACTGTCCTCCCGCTGCGGTGACAGGTTTTCACAGATCCTACCCCTGGGTGGTGTCTTACAGCCGTGTAATAAATACTACTAGTTTTATCACATTGAAATAATTTCACACCTCTGCATTTTAATATCAAAAACTAATTAGCACGTGCAGCTGAAAAAAGGCATCATAAATACACAAACGGAGTCCGTGTTTTTCTATAGACAGAGTAAAACAGGGTCGTGCCTTAAAATTGTTTAAACAAGTCGTGTGGGGTCTGTGGGGACTGGCATGTAAAGAGTGCTTCGAACCCCACTTCTCAGGGACTCCCCGAAGGCGGCGAGCTGGAGGAGGAAAAGGGCAGACTGCCCGCAGCCGTGGTCCCTCTGTGGGTATCAGCTGGGAGGAGTAATTACACCATAGGAGCAGGCTTCAGGGGCACGAGGTGTGTGGAAGGAGTGATGAGAAACGGTATTCACACGGCGATGAGGGAAAGCATAATTCTCTCTGCCTAAAAATGTGATTTTAATATGAACTGTTGATTTTGTGCGGTTACAGATGTTTAAGAGGAGCATAGAAACTAAAACTAAAATTACATTATGTATATAGAAAATTAGCCCATTAAATTAATTTAGTTTAACCATTTTCATTTTTTTCTTTATTCCATTATCTATCAAATCAACTTCTACATGAGTTTAGAAATTATAACAACTACAATAATTAAATAATCTATGTTTTACATAATGAAAACCCTACTTAAAATTTCATGATATTCAGTGTGACATCTCTAGCATAGTAATTTTCTTTTAACCAGCAGAATGATTATTGTCAGAAAAACTTTATTTTGCAGAGAATGAGAAAATTATAATTATATAATTATATCTTTTCTTACTTCCAAATTAAATCACCATAGGTTTAAAATTGTCAGCTGAATAAATAACTATAGTTGGGGAATTACATTTTGGACCCCAATACCTAGTGTCCTTGAATTTGGATTCACTGTATCACCACAAGGAAAAAATAATAACTCTTTCTCTTTTGACAGATAAAATTATTTTATTTACTGAAAATTACTTAGAGCAAAACATGTATTTTTCAACTCACAAACCTTATCTCTTATGTGGTAATTGAATCATTTCTGGGATTGGTCAGGGTCTCCAGGGACAGAGACGTAGACCTAGGCACAGGCACAGGCAGAGACAGAGATGACAGAGATACACATAAGAAGAGGGACTGTGTTATGGGAATGACATCACAGCCCTGTGAGGGCGAGGGGTCCCCGCACCCGCTGCGGATGAAGACCCAGCACACCTGTGGGCTCAGCACACTGAGACTGAGCCAAGGCGCGCAGGTGTCCACGCCACAGTTCCGGTCCCTGCGATCAGCGTGCCTTACTGGGGGCAGCTCGCGGTGCTGCAGGGACCGCCAGGCTCCTTCGCCTCACTGTGGAAACTGCCGGAGGGGGGGGGGGCAGGAGGAAAGGCAGGAACTCTGGCTACAGCGATTGCTCTGAGTAGTCAACCATCCTCCCTGGGTAACACAGTAGCTTCGCGTTTTCTTCCAGCATCCATGAAACTTTGCATGTTAGTTGACTCAGGTTATGCAACTGTGGCCTTGGAAACGAATTTGTGTCGTGTTTTTGGCCTCATTAACATGTCTTGTCATTGGCTGGATGTCAGCTGGGACGACAGGAATAACTGGCAACGTGCCTCCGTATCCCAGCAGGTTAGCCTGGATTTGTGCCCATGATAGCTGGGAGCTTCCAGATGAAGAAGTGTGCAGAGCATTGCTAAGCAAAAGCTCAGGAATAGTTGCTTTCATAACACTCTATAGGGCTGAGCAACGATAGGGGAGAGTCCTGTCTGAGGAGAGAAGATTCAGAACCACACTGGACAGGACACACATATTTGCAGACAATCTTTCACACGTGCATTATCTTATTTAATTATCCAATTGATTTTTTAAAAAAAATCAAACATTCAAAGAAGAAATAAAACCTATCTTCCTCAGACTATTCCAAAAAAATTCAAGAGGAAGGAGCACTTTCAAGCTCTTTCTATGAAGCCAGCATTACCCTAATCCCAAAACCAGATAATGACAATACAAAGAAAGAGAATTACAGGCCAATATCCCTCATGAACATAGATGCCAAAATCCTCAACAAAACCCTAGCAAATTGAACCCAGCATTACATTAGAAAGATCATACAACATGATCAAGTAGAATTTATTCTGGGATGCAAGGATGGTACAATATCTGCAAATCAATAAATGTGATACATCACATAAACAAACTGAGAGGTAAAAACCATATAACCCTATCCATTGATGCAGAAAAAGCATTTGACAAAATACAACACCTTTTCTTGATAAAAATTCTCAGCAAGGTGGGAATAGAAGGATCATATCTCAACATAATAAAAGCCATATATGACACACCCACAGCCAACATCATACTCAATGGGCAAAAACTAAAACCATTTCCCCTAAGAACAGGAACAAGACAGGGATGCTCACTCTCACCACTCCTGTTGAACATAGTACTGAAAGTACTAGCCATTGCGATCAGACAAGAAGAAGAAATAAAAGGCATCCAAACTGGAAAAGAAGTAAAGCTGTCCTTATTTGCAGATGATATGATATTGTATATAGAAAACCCCAAAGACTCCATCAAAAAACTACTAGACTTAATACAAGAATTTGGCAATGCAGCAGGATACAAAATTAACACCCAGAAGTCTATGGCTTTTCTGTACACTGATAATTAACTCACAGAAAGAGAAATTAAAAAAGCAAATCCATTTACCATTGCAACAAAAACATTAAGATACCTAGGAATAAACTTAATTAAGGATGTAAAAGACCTGTACTCAGAAAACTACAGGACATTGATAAACGAGATAGAGGAAGACATGAACAAATGGAAGAATATACCATGTTCATGGATTGATAGAATCAACATCATTAAAATGTCCATACCAGAAATAAATTAAACAGAGATTAAAGATGGCGACCGGCAGGAAGGTAGGGAGAGAGAGAGTGTGAGTGAGGAACCCATAGAGGAGAGTGCAGACGTGTGGTGTGTGTGTGTGTGTGAGCTAGGGACAGTTAGATTCTGCAGGTCTTCCAAGGGGCTGCCTAACCGGGCAGTCCTAGACAGCAGAGCCCCGCGCACAAAGCGGACACATCTCCGCGGCTGTTGCGGACGCGGAGACCACGCCATCTTGAGAAACAGAGCTGCCTGAGACTCGGATCCTGGCTTCTGACACAAACCAGGACCCTGCAGCCACTGGGGACAGAGAACTGCTATCACAGCTTCAGACCAACAAACAACAAGAATCCAGACATCCCGGCAGAATTCCGTGAGTCAAAGAGCCTACCCCTCCCCGCAGGCGCGCAGACAGCGCCATTTTAACTGATAGATCTGCCTCTCGCCCAAGCCGCAGAGCTTTGCGCAGGGACTCGCTCCCCCTCAGGGAATTTGGCGCTTGCGTGGGAGCACACAGGAGAGAATCAGCTCCCGGTTGGGGAAATCTGTCAGTGCGCACAGAGGGCTCCCCTTCGGAGAATTTGGGGGAATTTGGCTTGCGGGTCACAGTTCTCCCTTCAGGGAATCTTAGTGCTTGCACAGAGGGGCTTTCCCTTTGGGGAATTTGGCGCGCCGGACAGACTCCGCCCCCCTTCCGGGACTCCCTTAGAGTGCACAGAGCCAGCTCACCTTCAAGAAAGCAAGAGTGTGCGCCCTAGCCGGTTTGGCTCAGTAGAGAGAGCACACACAGGTTGCAGCTCCACTTCAGGGAATTTGGCACGCCGGACACAGCTGCCTGGGATCCCTGACTCACAGCGCATTCACACTACCCCAGTTGTTGGTACATGCACACATAGGGGCCCTGAGTCTCAACGAGAAACCACACAAGGCAACAGAGACTCTGACACTCTAGTCTTGGTGCAGACACAGGGAAACTCTGACTCCCGGCACATGCTAAGGATCTCATTTTCGGCACATACCAACAGTGTGGTGCAGACAGGGCCCCTGAATATAAGTGTGCACACGAGACCACACGGAACACTGGGGACACTGACCCTGGGCAAGTCTGGTTCCCACCAACCAAAGGCAGCCACACGTCCTAGTGTCAGAGCACTTCAGTGAAACTCGGGTGGAGCGAAGTCCCCACAGCACACGGCCCAGGTCCACGCAAACGGAAGCTTGAGCTTTCTGGTGATAGCCAGAATGGGGAAACGAAATAACTCACAGAGGAAAGAAAATGTGGAGTCGCCAAGAAAGGAAATCAGTGAAACTGAAGCTTGCAACATGACCGAAAAGGAGTTTAGAGTAATGGCCGTGGAATTTATACATCGGATGGATGAGAAAATCAACAACTTATGCAAGAATCAGGAAGAAATGAAAAGTGATATAGCTACAATCAAAAACACCATGGAAAGTTTCAACAGTAGACTACAAGAAGCAGAGGACCGAATTAGTGAGTTAGAAGATCAGTACAGAAACAAGCTCAATCTCAACAGCAATTGGAGAAAAAAATTAAAAAGCAGGAGGAAAGCCTGGAACAGAATAGAGAATCCAGATATTGACCCAAACCACTATGCTCAATTAATATTTGACAAAGGAGGCATGAACATACAATGGAGTCAAGACAGTCTCTTCAATAAATGGTGTTGGGAAAATTGGACAGATACATGAAAAAAAATGAAGCTTGATCACCAACTTATGCCATACACAAAAATAAACTCAAAATGGATACAGGACTTAAACATAAGACGGGAAACCATAAAAATACTAGAGCAATCCACAGGTAGCAAAATCTCAGACATATGCCAAAAGAAATTCTTCACTGACACTGCCCCTAGGGCAATGGAAGCTAAAGAGAAAATTAACAAATGGGACTACATCAAAATAAAAATCTTTTTCACAGCAAAAGAAACCATTAACAAAACAACAAGAAGGCCTACTGCATGGGAGAACATATTTGCAAATGGCATCACTGATAAAGGTTTGATCTCCAACATCTACATGCAGCTTATACAACTTAATAAAAGGAAGATAAATGATCCAATAAAGAAATGGGCAACAGACCTAAATTGAAGCTTTTCAAAAGAAGACAGAAGGAAGGCCAAGAGACACATGAAAACATGCTCAACGTCACTAATTATCCGAGAGATGCAAATCAAAACAACAATGCGGTACCATCTCACACCTGTCAGAATGGCTATCATCAACAAATCAACAAACAACAAGTGTTGGCGAGGATGCGGAGAAAAAGGAAACCTCGTGCACTGCTGGTGGGAATGCAGACTGGTGCAGCCACTGTGGAGAACAGTATGGAGCTTCCTCAAAAAACTGAAAATGGAACTCCCATTTGACCCAGTAATCCCACTCCTGGGAATATATCCGAAGAAACTAGAAACACCAATCAGAAAGGATATATGCACCCCTATGTTCATAGCAGCACAATTCACCATAGCTAAGATTTGGAAACAGCCTAGGTGCCCGTCAGCAGATGACTGGATCAGAAAACTGTGGTACATCTACACAATGGAATACTATGCTGCCATAAAAAAGAAGGAATTCTCATCATTTGCAGCAACCTGGATGGAATTGGAGAACATTATGTTAAGTGAAATAAGTCAGTCAATGAAAGAAAAATATCACATGATCTCACTCATTTATGGGTAATAAAGAACATTATAAACTTGAACAAAAAGATAGATACAGAGGCAGTAAAGCATCAGACTGTCAAATTACAGGGGGAAAGTTAGGGAGAGGTGGGGGAGATAAGAGATCAATCAAAGGACTTGTATGCATGCATATAAGCATAACCAATGGATGCAAAACTCTGGGGGGTGAGAGCATATATGGGAGTGGGGTGGGGGGTGGCAATGGTAAAATATGTACACATATAATACCTTAATAAAAAAAATTGGAAAAAAAATAAATAAATTAAACAGCAGAAAGAGAAAAAAAAATTAAATGTCCATACCACCCAAAACAATCTATAAATACAACACAATCCCCATTAAAATACCAATGGCATACTTCTAAGTCCAATTGACTTTTGAAGTTTGTGTTATCATCTTCTTATAACTGAGAAAACACAGGCTTGAAAGAGTGAGTAGCTTGCACATGGTCAAAGTGCCAGGGAGTGTGCAGCCTGAACTCTAGTCCAGGCCTGTCTGACTCATGAGGCTACTCAGCTATGACACACTGCTCTATGCACTCCATGTTTCAAATGGATTTTCATTTGACACTTGAATCTGTGAGTGTCTACTGAGAAAGATAGATCACAAAACTAAAAAGACTTCTGCTGGTTCCCATAAGACCCATTTGGTTTATTTCCTTACTTCTTTAAAGTTATTTAAGCCTCAGAGCTTTGCTTCTTTTTATGCTAAACAACAACAAAAAATAGTTGGGAAATAGGAGGGCCAAGAGGAAGAAGAAGGAAATGTATTGCACCTCAGAGATAAATATAGACATAAAAGTTAAAAGCTGTGTCCCAAGTTGGTGTGGCTCAGTGATTGAGCATCGACCCATGAACCAAGAGGTCACGGTTTGATTCCCTCTCAGGGCACATGTCCGGGTTGTGGGTGCCATCCTCAGTGGGGTGCGTGCGTGCCGGAAGTGGCCTATCCGTGATTCTCTCTCATTATTGATGTTTCTCTCCCTCTGTCTACCCCACTTCCTCTCTTTCTAAAATCAATAAAAACTTATCCTCAGATGAGGGAAAAAAATAATCATGTCTTAGGCACAGAATTCTCAAGGCCATTCCTATAGAAATCAGTCTAAAGCCATGCACAAGCCAGGCACATGTACACAGGATGAGTACATTGATTAGCAGGTAGTATCTGAGGAAAAATAGACATATCAAGCTGTAATCAGCCTTAAAAAAGAGCAGATAGTAAATTTGGAAAACCACACAGACAGATTAGGTAGATAGTCAAAATCAAGTAAAACACATATAAAATGGGTGCTATAAATCATAAACACTACAAAAATTAAGTCGTAAATAATTTTAAACTTCTCAGCTGGAATGGTCAAAACCTTGTTGTGTGGCCTAATTCCACTGATTTAATAAAGCAGGTAATTTCTAAACTCTGTTCCCTGTGTAAACTTAGTTCATGTGGATTGAGGGCAAACTCTCATGCTACGCTTGAAAAAAATGACTTCTTAAAAACCGGCTGTTGTTTGCTTGTCTTTGAGTAAACATGCTCACCTCTCACCTGGCAGGACCCCTCCGCACTGAGGTGAGGCTGAGACACCAGGAGAAACCACAGACCAGGCAGCCAGTGGGGCCTGGGGGGCAGGCTTGGTGCGGGTTCCCTTGTTCTGAGCTGATCAGCGATCAGTGAGGTCCGAAAATTTGAGCTAACAGACAAAATACTGATTAGTTGAAGGCTGGAAACGCCAGCCCTGGGGTGTGTGAGCAGAGAGGCAGTTGGAGAGGCTTATCTGTAGACTAGGGACCTGGTGCATGTAGACGGGGGTGGGTCCCTCAGCCTGACCTGCACCCTCTCCAATCCAGGAGTTTCTGTCTGACTTTGCAATCATATGAGCGAATTGTCTGAGACCCCAACCCAGTTTGGTTTGTTCCTCACAGAATAATAGAGGGTGTTTTTTTTTTTTTTTTTTTTTTTCTTTGCTTCATTGGTGGAGATTTCCTGGAAGTTTCTGGATATCTTTTCTTTAGTTTTTCCTAGACACTCTGATTTTACTTATGTCTCTCACCTTTGCTTTCCCTCCATCCCCCACCGCAACAGTAATTTGCTCCAGGCTCACTTTGCTCTAGTGTCTAAGAGATCTGTCTGCCACCAGAACTATGATTCCCAGCATTCCTGGTGCTTCCCGTACTCTGGGTTTTCCCCTCCTGCTCTGTCTCTGTCCCATGGCTTCCTGCTCTGCCAAGTCCTCCAAACCACCAGCTCTCCCTCTCCGCTTTCAGTCTGGTGGCTTGGGGAGCCAAGTTCCCCAAGCCACTCCACTCTCCATTGGCTCTCCTGCTCTGCTCTCCGCCCAGCGCCTGTGTATGAAAATTAACCCGCCATCTTTGTCGGGTTAATTTGCATATCCACTCCTGATTGGCTGGTGAGTGTAGCGGAGGTACAGTCAATTTACATCTTTCTCTTTTATTATATCTGTAGAAGGAAGGAGGGCTCTCCTCATCCTTGAGCTGTTGGTTCAAATGGTTTTCTCTTCTCTGAAATCAGGTCTCCTCATGTAGAACACAGCCCACTGCGTAGAGTTACAGCTTTCTAGAATCCAGATGAACCTTAACTTGACAAAAATACCTCCCAGCTTCTGACACACTTCACATGATTTGGGAGGGAGTGAAAAAGTGTTTTGACTGACACTTTTTCAAAAATAAATATTAGTATTTGTTTTTATTTCTATCTGTTCTTACTTCCATTTTTAATATTTTTCCAACCTATTTTATATTACGGTAATTAAGCATTTTTTTCTAATTACATTTTATGTATTTGTTATTTTATTAAATATATTTGTTGAATCTGATATTTTGTTGTGTACTTGAAGATTTCCTTTGTCATCTTTAATTTCTCAGTCATCTTTCAAGTAATACCATAGGAGTTCACTATGAACCTCATTATATTTTTCATAGTTTCCTTGCATGTCTGTTAAAATGTTTTGTATAATGCCATTTCTGCTCACATCACTGCCTACCTTTCTGCTTTCACATAAGACTACTCTATATATTTTCAGGAAACATAGGCTATAGAGAAACACGATGAATGAAATGATTTAATTAATATAAGTTTATTCCAGACTTTAGGATATTCTACGGGACAGAATATTTGGTAAATAATATCCATAATAACAAAGTACCATGAACAATGCTATTAACCAACATGTCCCAATACTCCTTGCTGGAACACAGACCCTCTGGGGAAGAGTACATACTGAATAGATCAGGCTCGCATGAGTGAGTATGTTTGTCAAAACTCATCAAACTCTCTAGTTGAAATGGATTCATTTTACTTCATATAATTCTTAGCTGCATAAATTATTCTAGAAATTTAAAATTTAATTATATTTAAAGGATATATTAATTACCATCCATGAAACATAGTTGAAAACAGATTTAAATAAACTAATTTCAAACTAAATGGTACTACCTATGGAATAAATTTGGTTCTTTTGCAAAATAATGAAATTGTGTTTATCTTTTTCATATAGACTTTTTATTTTTATATAGAAATGCTCAAATATTTTGGTAAAATTTCATGATATTTGCAATTTTTAAAAATAACTTGAGTATGAGGGGAATGGGTGTCCATGGATGAAAATATGTTGCCATGGTTTGATCAGTTGAAACTGAGAGATGGTATCATGGGCTCTTTATGAGATTTTTAACACAAAAAGTGTTAAAAGCATGAGCTATTGCATAGTAATTATGCCATGGATTTTATAATTCCAGACATTTTTGTGACTCAGTCTAGAAAAAAGGTACTGCATTGTTTAATTAGAAACTTGACCATAATAATTATTTTTTAAAATTTACCTTTATTGTTAAAGTTTTATATATGTCTTTCTTTTTCCCTCCATTGACCCTCTCTATTCTGCTCCCACCCCTCCCCAGGCCTTCACCACACTATTGTCTGTGTCCAAGGGTTATGTATACACGCATATAAATTTCTTGGCTAATCTTTTCCTGTCTCCCCACCTTCCCTCTGAGATTCCTCAGTCTGTTGGATGCTTCAATGTCTCTGGATCTATTTTGTTAATCAGCTTATTTTGTTCATTAGTTATTAACATCTTGTTACTCTGCTCATAAAGAGAGGAAAATTATTGGTAGCCAAGTCAGAACCAAGTGCTATTCTACGAACATAATGATTTTAGTCCTTTTATTACCTCTTAAAATTTAAAGCTGTTTCCAAAGATTAGAATTTAAAAATGGAAGCTCTGTGATAGCACCAAATAGTAAGTATTAGAGCTATGGTTCTAATAAAATAAAATAACAAATAATAAAAATAATGCAATGAAAACACAATTTTTCAGCCTTGGTAAAACGAGAAACATTATATTATGATATTTGAGAATACAGAAAACATCAAAATAATTACATTATTGCTGGAACTCAAGGAATTATATTACAATCTCCATGATACTTTTCAAAAACATAGGACATTTTGTAGGGAAAAATGTGATGCACAAGAGTTGACTGACCTTGACGAAGTCACAGTGAAATTTACATGTGACCATCCACCAAATCTACATTCTGTCCCTCCTCAAATCCTGTGACCCTTCCCTGGAAAGATAAAATTAATTATACCAAGGAGAAATCGCAGGCACTTTCTCAATTTTTTCTGAGATTTAATGTTTTATTTAGCCTTTCATACTTTTTGTTTAGAATTTCCATAAAACCCTTCTTTACCCATGATGGAAGTTTTTTTGTTTATTTTGTTTCTTCACCACTCCCCAAGTCAGGAAACATATTTTGAATTAGATGTGCTGTTAAAATATGGATTGACAATATTTCTCACTCTTTTCTACAAAATGACACTGGCAACGTTCAAATTCTGGTGGTTTATGTTGCTCAGCTGATGCTACGCTACTGTACTTGCTATTGATCAACTCCTAAGAATGGTTTCCTCTTGTATAAATCTTCCCTCAGTCATTAAGAATGATTTACTTGATTGTTTTGGAATGGCTTCTGTGTTTTAAATTTACCAAGTCTATCAGTCTCACCTATTAAAATTGGTTTTCTCTTCCTTAGTAAAATATTTTATTGTTTAGCTTTAAGTGTTGGGAGGGGGAGTTAATAATTCTTTATACCTCTGAGCAATAAATTCAAACCTAAGAAAATTCTAAATTTTTTCTCTTACTCAAATAGGTAGATATTTAGTACCTGGTTCCACCATGTACTCTTCTAAAACAAAGCCCTTATGTATAACATGTTATATTTGTGTGTGTCCTATAATTATCTATGTTACTTTGTCCCACAAATTATTTCTAATTCAGGGTATTTTCCTAGCACTTTTGATATAAAGAGGAATAAGATATGGTCATGTCCATATGGGGGCAAGTGTTAGACATCTACCTGGGAAGCTAGATATAATGTAGGCTCTATAGTGTTATGATATAGCATATGTGCAATAATAAGGTATTTCCCAAATATTGTATGGTATTTTAGAGATTATCAATCTGTGTGTGTGTGTGTAATGAATTGAATAAGCTGGGGTGAGTTAAATTTGAGTAGAAGCAGCTAGAAATTGCTAAAATATTGTACAGTAAGAGTTCTAAGCAGAGGTACTGGTATGTTGGTGATACCAGCAAAATAAGTGTGTATGGCAATGAGTTCCTCTCCATTTCCCTCTAAGGGCTCTCTCTTAGGCAGCCTACAAGGAGTAAATTATACTAGCAGAGACCAAAGCTCACCTTGCGTCCAGAATTCTGTGTTATCTTCTATGTCTCAGCACTGTCATTCCTGTCATCATTCACCTGCCAGCAAACCTACCTGGCACTCACCTGTTCCTCTGACCAAGCAGGCATCTCCACCGTCCTCCAGTGTCTGTGATCCTGCTCCCTGTACTTCCTCTGGGCCAGTGTCCGTAGACAGGAAAGACCTTTTCCGAATTCTAATCTCTGTTCTCCTTAGCTTGTTCCTTTACCTTTGTGCATCCTGTACACTTCCTTCTACAGGAATGAGTTATGTTTTGGACCCTCTCTGGTGGGTGCACTCCTCCTTGCTTTGCACAGCTAAGCTTCCGGGAGGACTAGTCATAAGTCACTGCAGCACTGGTCACTGTTCTAGATGCCAAGGGCACAGATACCAAAGACACATTCAGATTCTCCCAGATGGAAAACATCAGGAGCTTCAAAGTATCTGCTGGTGCTAGTATGGTCCAAACAAGGGAGGGGCTTTGAAACCAGAAGAGCATGTTCAGATTGGAGAGCCAATGGAGGTAACATTGGAGTTGAATCTTGAATGAGAGGGACTGAAGAGGAAGCAAGAATGCTTAGGAAAAAAATGGTAACGATACTTTCAGCAATAAAGATAAATTAAGAAAAGAAAATGTGCAAGAGACATACACATTGAGGATGATGTTTTCAGTAATGAAAAACAACTGTGTGATATGAACATAAAAATAACTAGCTATTGTATTGGATTACTACCCCCAAAATAAAGTAAATATCCTTGAATCCATCCTCATATAAATAAATGATTGAATGAATAAACGGAGGTATTTTTCCAACAGAAGAATTTTAAATAATAACTACAGAAAGGCTGTGGGAAATACCAAATTACCTTTAGAACACTATAATAACAACTGCCTTAGGCAAGGTTCACTAAAGTTAGTGGGTGGAATTAAAGTTAAATAAAAATGGGATATTTACATAGCCTCAGAGGCCCTTTTCTGTTGCTGTAAAATATAGGTCCACAAAATTTTTGATCCTCTTTTCTCTAGGAGGGAGAGCTTAATTTTCTCCCCTTCTACACATATTTAGTTACTTTCACAAATAATGTATGGAAAGGGGAAATAGTAATTTTACAATGGAGAAACCTGAGAGACACTACTGTAATTAAATGATCAAAGTTAAAATCACCAGAAGTAAGTTATTTTGACATCACATATCCTTTGATAGAAATGGTGTGATGAGAAGGGTACTTCTCCTCTCTTACATTCTTCCCAAAATTTATAACGTTAGTTATGAGGAACCAAGTTGAGAGAGATTCTATAGAACACTGACCAGTATTCTCCCAAAGTATTAACTGTAAGAGAAACAAGGAAGATCCCAGAAAGTGTCACAGATCTGAGGGAACTAAGGAGACAGGAGGACCCAAAGGACCATGAGATCCTGGATTGGATCTCGGACAGAAAGGAGATCAGTGGAAAAACTAGTGAAATCTGATACAAGTCTGTAGGTTAGCTGATGGTAATGAACCAATGTCAGTTTCTTGATTTTGTTCAATGCATCATGGTTATGTAAAGTGTTGTTATTAAGGGAAGCTGAGTGAAGGATATACTGTCTGTATTATATTTTACAAGATTTAAAATAATTTCAAAGTATAAAACGGAATAAAAAGTGACTGTGTGTAGCAAAATGAGCACATATTAAATAGGAATATGAAAACAGAAGACTTAGCAATCAAAATCATGATCTATGAGAGGAAAAAATAACTTGGACTTCATTAAACTTAAAAAAAAACACTAAACTTTTACTTTGTAAAAAAAGTGTTAAGAGAATAAAAGGATACACTACAAAATGGGAGAAAAGACTTATAAATCACATATCTGACAAATCATTGCTCTCAAAAATATACAGACCTTTTCAATCTCAACAGTAAGAAAACCTGTATTTATGCTTTCCAACACATAACATTCTGGACATGGCAAAGCGATACAAACAGTAAGAAGATCCATGGTTGCTAGGGAAGGAGGAAGGAGGAACCAGCGGGAGAAACCTGGAGGATTTTAGGGCTGTGGCACTCCTCTATGACACTATGGTGGTATCTCTATGATCTCACGCATTTGTCAAAACTCATAGAATGTGCAACATACCAGTGAGCCCTAATGTGAACTATGGGCTTCAGTTAATAATAATGCACTTCTATGTCATCCGTTTAACAAATGCACCATGAAAGCCTTAAAAAAGAAACAAGCTAACACACATCCATCTCTAAGCAGGAAGCAGAGTAAGTTACACATGAGACTTCTTTTCTCATGGAAGGGGGAGTGGGGATTCCTAAGGAGGATGGTGCCTCGGGCAGCAGGGGAGGGAGTGTGGGGGCCGTGCCGGCTGGGCCCACCAGCCTACTGGGAAAGCTGTCATGTTACAGGAAACTAAAATGCCAGGGAGAATGGGGCCTTAGGTGCTGCTGGTTTCCTGAGCATTAAAAAACTCTTCTTACAAGTGATGAAGGAATCCAAGCAGAACCTCTCATTGATTGATTGAACTTGTATTTGAAAATTGAGCGGGCATTAAAGGAGGGGGCAGGACAGTGCAGCTCTCCTCCTGGAGCCATGGAATTGAAAATACCTTTTACGTTGTTCTCACCCAACAATCTTCTCCGTCTCCGTGTGGATTCAGTGCTTGCAAGGTTTAAGGTAAAGTCCTTTATTTCTCTAAAAAAGCACCCTCCTACTGAGCCAGCCTGGACCACCTGGAATTACAAGAGTCGGCCTTCCCTGGGCAACACATGGAAGGCTGCATTCCTTTTCCAATCACTCCTGGGACCAGCATCAGGGACATCTGTAGTTTGATACTGGCACAAAGTGGGGGCAGCCACAGCAGGGAAATCTATACTAAAAAAAAAAAAAAAGAGTAATATGCAAATTGACTGTACCTTCACAATGCCCACCAGCTAATCAGGAGTGAGTATGCAAATTAACCCAACACAGATGTTGGGTTAATTTGCATACACAGGCACCAAGTGGCCAGGGTGGGGTGGGCTGCTTGCATCATCGCCATGGCAACGACTCAGGCCTTCCACACCACCCCAGCCACTCTGGGCCTCTGGGCAGAGTGGGAAGGTGGAAAGGCAGCTCCCGCCAGAGTGAATGGGGTGCCAGCAGCCAGGGTAAGAAAGGCCCATTCTTGCACGAATCTTCATGCATCGGGCCTCTAGTTGGCAAATATTACAAATTAGAATATTATTAGCATTGGTATTATTCATAGTATTTTGGAGAGCTAATTTTTAAGCATTTATTGGAGGAATAATGCTTAAGGCTAATGCTAAAATGTAATTAAACAACTTGACTGTCTCCCCCCAAATCCTTTAAATAATGCAACTCCTTTAGCCAGGAAAGCTGAGCCACAAGCAAAGGAGCATCAATGATTACTGTCTGGTTCTAGATACACTCATTATCCAGCGGCAGGTGTGCATGGCCTGCAGGGTTTAATGCGTCCACACCCTCCTCCTCCCTCCAGTGGGCGAAGCCCGCGGATTCCAGTTAGAACCAAATCCCTTCATGTTCCACACCGAGGCCACGGCCAGGGACTCGGACAGGACGTCACTGCGTCTTAAAGGACTTCCCTGTGTTCGGTGCGGACCATGGAGACTGTGCGGGGCCACAGGTGCGCACGGATGGAGCAAGGTCCACCCAGAATGTCTCTGCATGTCAACTCTGGAATCATTTTTTGACTGAAAATACCTTTGGTTCAACCCTTACTTTTCCCAGAGCCACATAGCAGCGAAAGCACGAATCCGCTCTCATTTCATAGCAATCACTGTAAGTAGCTTATGGCTACAAGGAAGATCAATGACGCGCATCTTAAACGGCCTGGCGTGCTTTCCGGGCTCGTGTGCGGGTTCCCTGCAGGCCCCGCACCGTCCTCCTGCGCGGCGCCTGCGCCTCCGCCTCCGCCTCCGCCGCTGCGGCTTCCTGCAGTTGGCGTTCCTGTGTTCGCGCCCGATCAGACCTACTTCTCCCAACAAGGCTCCCTCGGACATCGCTGGTAAAGTGGCGAGGCCGCTGGGAAAGCACAGGATGGTCATGGGTGGCATACCCCCCAGCGGGTTTCAAAACCCTGCCGCACACCCACAACCACAGGCAAGTGGCGAGGCCATGCGGCGAAGCAGCCGGAGACCCTGCATCGGGCACTGCTTCCTGGGCGCCCAGGCCAGGACCGCGCAGACCGAGCGGCAGTCACAAGAGCCAGACGTTAATGGGGGAGGGTCGGGGGGGAGCCAAATGAATATGGGGTAAGTATTGTTTTCCAACATCATCAGATACCTGATGGCCCTCTTCTCAAAATTGTAAAGGTGGAGCAGGACCTCGGAGAGAGGGTTGAAGCCCTGGCAGGGCTTTTATTGCTAACCAGTTGTTGCACACGCTGCCCAGTGCTAAGTTAGGAGTACAGCAGGGGAAGGGTTAAGTGTGTTGACCGCTAGTGGGAGCCTATAGAGGAGGGGTTCTGTGGTTTAAAAAGTCATGTTGCGGCCGGCGTGGCTCAGTGGTTGAGCATTGACCTATGAAACAGGAGGTCATGGTTGGATTCCTGGTCAGGGCACGTGCCTGGGTTGCGGGCTTGGTCCCCAGGGTGGGGCATGCAGGAGGCAGCCCATCAACCTTTCTCTCTCATTGATGTTTTCTTTTTTTTTCCTCCTTTATCCCTCTCCCTTCCTCTCTTTCTCAAGTCAATGAAAACATATTTTTAAAAATTCATGATTTGTTTGCTAAAAATATTTTTCATGCTTAAGGATGCTCATGATATAAGCGATTGAGCTATCACAGAATCTTTCGAAGGACATTTGAGATTTTTTCCATATGTGTGATTGGAGAACGGTTGCCTTTTTGGAGAAGTTGGGGGGAATTAAATAGTCCCATGAGATGGCATATCATCAGTAAATGTTTTTGCCTTTCAGCTAAATTTATATTTACTGCAACCTGACAGTTTACATATAAAGGCTGAATTCAAACTTCTCCATGACGCTATTTATTTTGTTATTATTGACAAACATTTTATTGCTGTGCAACTGAGAATGCTTTGGTTGCTAAAGCAGACATGCCCTAAGATGGATGGGCTCATAGTTGCTAAAAGTAATGGTAGTCACGGAGTATATTTTTAACATCATTGATTGAGTCATTGATTGGATTCTTAAATCCTGGCATGGAGAAGAAGCAAAGTGAACTGGGAATTCCTGGGGCTTGTCTTGCCTTGTAGAAGAGGCTAGTGACCTTCCAACTCCATTCGCATCTGTAGCTCCCAACGTTCTGAACGTGGGTATGGACCACGACCCATAAACTCTGTCCTCTGTAGGGGCAATTGGAGGGAGGAGAACCCATGATCTACAATGTGATTGACAGTTACTCTTCTGCCTCCATCTAAAATAAACCTTGCTCCCGCCTTCTCCTGTTGCCCTCACACCAGACCATCTTAAAAACCAGGCTATCAATACACAGCGGAATTACCTTTCACATTAACTTTTACTTAAGCCACAAAATCCCATACTTTGAATGGTGAGTGGTGAGGAGACTTTATTTGCCATCAAGAGTGATTTTGTCACTGGGTGGGGGATAAAACTCAGTTTCAGGGAGAAGAAAAGCATGATTTTGCTAAGAAAGAAAATAATTAAGTCATCTTATTTCTGCACTTTGAGCTTTCAGAGCAGAGAACTTAACTGTACTTTTGAGTATGCACATATCTTTCTCTTGTGTTAAAAAAGAAAAGCAAATTTAAGAGGTATGTGGTCAACAAGATAAAAAAAAGTTATAGACAATAAAAGAAATAGTCAAAGGCAGAGAAATGCCCAGGTTGTCATGGTAAAATAATTCCTGGGATGCGGCCTGTTGCGTAACCGATAATAAGGTATGCTTTTTTCTGGAGACATAACAGGGATTAGGACTTTCGGTCATGGGCCACTAAGCTACATGAAGTTGAGTTCAATGCTGTCCTGCAAACTGGAAATTTCCTCTCTTCCCTCCGACTGAAATCTGTGGTGCTGATGTGATGAGTTTTAAAGTGTTAACAACATAAATAATAAACAACAGATAAATCTATGCTGGGTTTAACAACCTCCTTGAGTCTTCTCAGAAAACTCCTTGTGGTCTTTTGCAAACATATTTCAACCCACTTATCTGTGGATTCACCATTCTTGAATTCCATGGGTTCCTCCTACCCCATTTCTTTGACCTAAAGTCCATCATTCCCTCCAGACTTCATTCATGTAGATAGAGAATCTGTAACATGATGAGCATTTGCTGAAATCTGTAGAATAAAACTCATGAAATGAACAATATTATCAAACACTGTACTGTTGTGATTCTGTTAAATACAAATGCCATTGTCTTCCTTCAGCGTCTGCTTCCGCAGCTATTTCCCTGAAACTGGAGAGACGGTTATTTGACGTTTTTAGGTGACTGATTTCTTATAAACTGGGTAAAACTTCCGAGACTGCTTGCTGCATGAACACATAAGTTTGTACTTATTGAGTTTTGCCTGGGGCTCATCGGTTATTAGAAGAGCTTGATTGGATGTGTTAATTTCAGCTGGCCTGGAATGGCCTCATGCTGACCCCCAGATCTGCCTGGCTCATGATGGTGACCCAAGGCTAGAGGATATACCAACTAGAGGTAAATGATATTCTGTCACCATGAATCTGTGAGTTATTTTGGTGGCAGGATGCGTTCCTGTGTCCGCACTGTTTGGTAACAAAAATAGGAATTGTGCCTGGTGTTGGTACAGTTACTGTTAAGGCTGGTCAGCTAGCTGTGTAACCATCTCCCCTGAGGCAGATCTTTAGGTTTGCTGATAATGAGGTATTTCAAGACTGACAGACACAAAATGTCCTGGGTAACCTGGTGGTGGGAGGAGGCGTCCACAGGCAACATTCCTGAATATTTCCAAGGCCCAGCCTTTTCTTGCTGTGGCTGTTTTGTTTTCTTTGCCTATAATAAAGCTCTTCTATGAATAAAAACTGAGTAATGTAACACTTAAAGCAATTACTGCATAATTAGTGCAGAGTAAAAAGTTCAGTAAACAGAAAAAACAAACAACAAACCCCCCCACACCACAAAAAACAAAACAAAACAAAACAAAAAACACACCACAAAAACAAAACAAAGAAACAAAAATCAACAACAACAACAAAAATGTGCATCGAGGTACATACAATTAATTACTATGAGGAAAAGAAGTGTATATGAAGCATTGTGCTAGAACCTTGGAAAGGAAAAACTTGGTTGGATATCGTGACAATGTGGTATAAAGGCAATTAGCCAAATAGTCTAATTTCTGGATAAAGCCACCAGGTGTTACAAGTGATTTTTCTAGAACAGTTTAAAACAAGTTTGAGCATGAAGGATGCAGGTGGATAAAAACTAAGTGGCCTTTTAGAATTACTTACAGCTAATCCTGTGTGGCTCTTTTAATAACATGTTTGCATGTTTCTCCTTTTAAAAAATATATTTTTATTGATTTTAGAGAGGAATGGAGAGGGAGAGAGAGACACACACACATTGATGAGAGAGAAACATAGATCTGCTGCCTCGGACACACCCCCAAAATTGAACTGTGACCTCCTGGTTCATAGGTCAACACTCAACCACTGAGCCACACCAGTCGGGCGCATGTTTATCTCTTAATTGCCTACTCTTAATAGCAGAGAACACACATGTTAAGATGGACACCAGAGTGCTAGTTAGTCAGTGATATTGCCATATACAGTTCCATTTAAAGAGCTTGATTTTTAAATTATTATTAAAGTGATTGGGGTGACATTGGTCAACATGACACATAGGTTTCAGGTGTGGGTTTCTATGTTACAAGATCTGTATATTACACTGTGTGTCCACCACCCGGAGTCAAATCTTCTCCTGTCACCTTATATTAGGATCCCTTTCTCCCCCACCCACTTCCCTCTAGCAACCACTACACTGCTGTTTGTGTTCATGAGTTTCAGTTTTATATCCCACGTATGAGTGAAATCATACTAGTATGGTTGTTAGCTTTTTCTGACTGACTTACGTCACTTAGCATGATGTTCTCAAGGTCCATCCATGTTGTTGCAAATGGCACTATTTCATCCTTTCTTATGGCTGAGTAGTATTCCATTGTGTATGTGTACCACATCTTCTTTATCCAGTCCTCTATCATGGCACACTTTGGTTGTTTCCATGTCTTGGCGACTGTGAATAATGCTGCAATGAACATAGAGTTGCATACATCTTTGCAAATACATGATTTCTAGTTTTTTGGTATATACCCAGGAGTGGGATTGCTGGGTTGTATGGTAGCTCTATTATTAATTTTTTGAGGAGTCGCTAGACTGCTTTCCATAGTGGCTGTACCAGTCTACCTTCCCACCAGCATTGAATGAGGGTTCCCTTTTTTCCAGAACCTCTCCTACACTTGTTATAGTTTATCTTGTTGATAATGGCCACTCTAACAGGTGTGAGGTGGTATCTCATTGTAGTTTTGACTTTCATTGTCCTAATTGCCAGTGAGGTTGAATATCTTTTCATATATCTATTGGCTCTTTGTATGTCTTCTTGGGAGAGGTGTATTTTCAGGTCATCTGCCCACTTTTTGATTGGGTTGCTTGTTTGTTTGGTGTTGAGTTTTATGAGTTCTTGGTATATTTTGGAAATTAAACCTTTGTCGGAGCTACTGTTTGCAAATATAATCTCCCATCTGGTTGGCTGCCTCTTTGTTTTATTGTCAATCTCTTTTGCTGTGCAGAAGCTTTTTCGTTTGATATAGTCCCACTCATTTATTTTTGCCTTTACTTCCCTTGCCTGTGGGGTCAAGTTCATAGAATGTTCTCTACGACCAAGGTCCATAGTTTGTTACCTACATTTTCTTCTGTGTAACTTATTGTTTTGGGTCTTATATGTAGGTCTTTGATTCATTTTGAATTAATTTTTGTACATGGGGAAAAACTGTAATCCAGTTTCATTCATTTGTATGTGGCTTTCCAGTTTTCCCAGCACCATTTATTGAAGAGACTATCTATACTCCATTGTATTTTTTTTGGCTACTTTGTTGAAAATTATCTGTCCATGTACCTGTGGTTTTATAGCTGGGCTCTCTATTCTGTTCCATTGATCTGTATGTCTGTTTCTCTGCCAATACCATGCTCTTTTGATTATCATAGCTCTGTAGTATAATTTGAAGTCAGGTAGTATGGTACCTCTAACTTAATTCTTTTTTCTCTGGATTGCCTTGGCTCTTCAGGATTTTTGGTGGTTCCATACAAATATGATGATTTCTCACTCTATTTCTTTAAAAAATGACATTGGAATTATGATGGGGATTGCATTATATCTGTATATTGCTTTGGGTAATATGGACATTTTAACTATGTTGATTCTTCCAATCCATGAACACCGGATGTTTTGCCATTTTGTTTTGTCCTTTTCAATCTCTGTTAATAATACTTTGTAATTTTCAGTATATAGGTCTTTCATATTCGTTGTTAAATTTATTCTTAGGTATTTTATTCTTTTTGTGGCAATTGCAAAAGGATTTTTTTCTTCTTTTCTTTTTCTGAAGTTTTCTAGTATACAGGGAATGAATTTTTTTTGCACATTGATTTTGTATCCTGCAACTTGACTGTATTTGTTAATTATTTCTAATAGTTTTTTGGAGGAGTCTTTAGGGTTTTCTATATACAGAATTATGTCAGCCTAAAAAATTGACAGTTTAACTTCATCCTTCCCTATTTGGATGCCTCTTATTTATTTGTTTTTTCTTGCCTTATTGCTCTGGCCAGGACTTCCAGCATTATGATGAGTAAGAGTGCTGAGAGTGAACATCTTTGTCTTAGTTCTGGTCTTAGAGGAAAAACTTTTAGTTTTTCACTGCTGAGTATCATATTAGCTGAGAGTTTATCATATATGGCATTAGGTTGAGATACTTTCTTTCTATTACTAGTTTATTGAGTGTTTTAATCATACTGGTAAATGGGTGCTGTATCTTATCAAATGCTTTTTCTGCATCTATTAATAAGATCATAATATTTTTATCCTTTATTTTGTTGATGTGGTGTATTACATTGATTAATTTGCATATGTTGAACCATCCTTATGACCCTTGAATGAACCCCAATTGATCCTGATGTATTATATTTTGGATGTATTGTATTTGATTTGCTAATATTTTGTTTTAGATTTTTCATCTGTACTCATCAGAAATATTAGTCTGTAGTTTTCTTTTTGTGTGTGTTATCTTTGCCAGGTTTTAGTATCAGGGTTATATTGGCCTCATAGAATGTGTTAGGGAGTATTGTTTCTTCTTCAATTTTTTGGAAGAGTTTGAGACTTATAGGTTTTATGTCTTCCTTGATTGATTGGTAGAATTTACTGGTGAAGCCATATGGTCCTGGACTTTTGTTTTTTAAAAGGTGTTTGATGGTTGTTTCAATTTCCTCACAGCTGATTAGTCTATTTAGAATTTCCAATTGTTCATGATTTAGTCTAGGAAGGTTATATATATGTTTCCAGGAACTATCCATTTCTTCTAAGTTATTGAATTTGGTGGCATGTAGTCTTTCATTATATTCTAGTATGATACTTTGTATATCTGTGATGTCTATAGTGACTTCTCCTTCATTTATGATTTTGTTTATATGGGTCTTTTCCATTTTTTCCTTAGTGATCTAGCCAGGGTTTCTCAATTTTATTAATCTTTTCAAATAACTAGCTCTTTGTTTTATTAATTTTTTGTATAGTATTTTTGTTCTCCATTTCATTTAATTATACTAAAATTTTTATTATTTCCTTTCTTCTGAATTTGGGCTGCTTTTGTTCCTCTTTTTTTCTAGTACTTTAAGATGTGAAATTCAGTTGTTTTCTTGGGATTTCTCTTGTTTCTTGAGATAGAGCTGTAAAATGATATGAACTTCCTTCTTATTACTACTTTTGCTGCATTCCAAAAGACTTGATATGCTGTATTGTCATTTGTCTCTATATACCTTTTAATTTCATCTTTTATTTCTTCCTTGACCCAGTCATTTTTTAGTAGTATGCTGTTTAACCTCCATATATTTCTGGTTTTCTCTACTTCCTTTTTGCAGTTGATTTCTAATTTCAAGGCACTGTGATTGGAGAATATGCTTGGTATAATTTCAATCTTCTTAAATTTGTTGATGCTACTTTTGTGACCAACATGTGGCCTATCCTTGAGAATGTTCCATATGTACTGGAGAAGAATGTGTGATCTGATGTTCTGGGATGAAATGTTCAGTAAATGTCAATTATGTCTATTTGGTCTAGTGTTTCATTCAAGGCTGATATTTCTTCATTGATTTTGTGTTTGCTTGATCTGTCTAAAGCTGTGTATTAAGGTCTCCAACTATGATTGTGTTTTGATGTTTCTCTTTTTAGCTCTGTGAGTAGTAGTTTTATATATTTTGGTGCTCCCTAGTTGAGTGCATATATATTAAGAAGTGTTATGTTTTCTTGATATTATATTCTCTTTATTATTATAAAGTGTCCATCTTTGTCTCTTATTACCTTTATTATCTTGAAATCTATTTTGTCAGATATAAGTATGGCTAGACCTGCTTTTCTGAGGATGTTATTTGCTTGGAAAATCATATTTTACCCTTTCACTTTGAATCTGCCTTTGTCTTTGCCACTTAAATGTGTCTCTTGTAGGCAACATATGGTTGGGTTTTGTTTTTTGATCCACTCTGCTACTCAGTGCCTCTTTATTGGTGAATTTAGACCATTTACATTTAGGATAATTATTGAATTTTGAGGATTTCCAATAGCCATTTTATCTTTTGTTTTCTGGTAGCTCTGTACCTCCCTTGGTTCTTTCCCTTCATGTTTCTGTCTGTTGTTTTTGTTCATTGGCATTCCATATATCTTTCCTCTGTTTCCTCTTTTTTTAAGCTATAAGTCTTGGTTTGGGGATTTTTGTGTGTGGTTACCATTACGTTTATAAAGAATGAAGTTGCATATACATATACCGTAGGTTTTTTTTCCCTTTTGAGTGCACTTGATCTTCATCTTCCTTTACCAGTTCAGACCTTTCCCACTTCCCCTTTTATGTTTTTGTGGTCACAAATTTTCTCTGTTTATACTGTAAGTTTTTTGGTGATTTTACTCATGTGTTGTGACCTTATTTATTTATTTATTTTTTCAGGTAGAATAACTCTCCTGAATATTTCCTTTAATTTGAGATTTTCTGGTAATAAAATCCCTAAGCTTTTGTATATCTGAGGATGTCTTTATTTCTCCTTCACATTTAAAGGATAATTTTCCTGGATGTATTATTCATGGCTGTAATTCCTCTCTTTCAGATGTTTGAATATTTGGTTCCACTCTCTTCTGGCTTGTAGAGTTTATGCTGAGAAGTCAGATGAAATTTGGATGGGTTTTCCTTTGTAGTTCACTTCCTTCTTTTTCCCTGGTGCTTTGAGAATTTTTTTGTCATTAATTTTTGACAGCTTCAATACCAAGTGAATTGGAGAAATCCACTTTGGATTGAGGTAACTAGGTGTTATGTTTGCTTCTTGGATTTGAGGATCTAGCTCTTTCCATAGGTTGCAGAGGTTCTCATCCATTATTTGTTTTAATAGACTTTCCATTCCATGCTCCCTCTCTTTCTCCTCCATAATGCCTATACTTCTAATATTGCTTTTTCTGATGGAGTCAGATAGATCTTGTAGAGTTCTCTCAATTTTCTTTATTCTCAGGTCTCTTATTCCTTCTACATAATTTCTTGATTCCTATTTTTGACATCACTAGTTCTTTTTTTCTAACTGGTTGTTTCTGTGCTTAGTAGTGCACACTTAATCTTAATTGCATAATTCATTTTCAGGATTAAAGAGCTTATTTGTTCATTATAGAGTTACTAGAGTATAACTCCTTCAGGCAGAACATTTCCAAGTTCAACCCTCACTGAGGCAATCAGTAAAAGCAAATTCATCAACTTTGAAGGAATTGGTTAGACAAAAACCACCTGGCTTATTCTGTTCTCATGTAAACGCAGTCCGGCTGTGGACTGAATTAAGCGCCAATTTTATATGTTAAAGCCTTTAGCTCCCAGTGCTGGAATTTAAAGAGGGGGCTTTAGGGAGCTAATTTGTTCAATCTCATCCTGACAGTGGACTTCAGCAGTGGACAGGGCAGTAGTATGTGGTCATACTGATGAGAGATGTGTTTGAAAACTGTCTTCTCATGCATACGTATTAATACCTAATGAAATGAATTTCACCTTTACAATTATGCTTTTTTGTGTGTGGTAGAATTGATTTACCCCAGACAGGCAATTTTTCTGCCACTCATTTGTAAACTTATTTTAAATGACATGGAATTAATCAATTTATTTTCCCTTCAATATTCTTATAGGTTCCCTTCTCCATCAGTGTTATATGGCATGAACCAGCTACTCATTTGTCAGGATATTATCTGCATGATACTTTTGCTGCTCAACTAGAGTTGACACTAGAGTTCCCAGGGGCCAGAACTGGATTAACTTGAGTAAAAAATAAATAGGCAAAGAGTTGGATTTTAACCCCCCAAATGAAATAAACATTTGTGAGTCCACACTGAAATAAATAAATAACTGAAGAAAGAACTCAATAGGGAAGAAGTAACAAGTCTTTAGAAGTATTCAAATTAATCATTGTAGATGGAGGGAGGGGCATAGAATATTACTAATACTGTATCACACTCTAATTGTTGCAAGTGGTATCCTCCATGATGGTAAAGTGATCAGGGGAAAGTCTAAATGGAAACAGAATGTTTGCATAGTCTCAAAATAATATGTAGTAATTATAACGGTAAAAACAGCAAGATCACACAGATAATTCTGACAGACATCCTGAATAGCCAAATGATCAAGGTTCAAGTCATCAGTAACATGAATAGACTTCACACATCCTGACAAAATGTGCTGATAAGAGCATGAGCCTTTCTACTGTCCTTTCCCACAATGCATTGCTTCAATCTAATTTTGAGGAAAACATTAGACAAACCAAAAATAAAGACAGTTATCCTATATAATAAAAGCCTAATATGCAAATCAATCAAATGGCAGAATGACTGGTCACTATGACATGCACTGACCACCGGGGGCAGACATTCAACACAGGAGCTTCCCCCAGACCACAGGCCCTAGGACAGCCAAGGTAGATACGAGTGGGGGGGCCCCCAATCGTCCTGCCAGTTTCCCGGCAGAGGGAGGCGACTGGCGGCAGTGGCAGGGGCAGGGCCGGTGAGTGGGTGGCGCCAGGCTGGCCAAGGCGGGTGCCAAGGGGAGCCCCCCAATCATCCCGCTGGTTGTCCCACAAATCGGCCCTGATCACTGGCCAGGCCTAGGGATCCTACCTGTGCATGAATCTCGTGCACTGGGCCTCTAATAAAAAAATAACTGTCCAGTACCTTTCCAAATTCTGAAGGTCATGAAAGACAAAGAAGGACTAAAGAAGTGTTGATGATTAGAGGAGATAAGGACACTTAACACTAGGAACAATGTTGAACCCTGGGTGGGAACATGGCCCAGAAAAAAAAAAAATTAATGAGAGGAAAAAACTGACATTTGATTAAGTCTGTGCTTTATTTAATAGCATTACACCAATGATAACTCCTTACATTTTATAACAGTTTTGTTGTTATAAAATATGATAGTCTTAGCAGAAGCTAAGAGAAAAGCTTATAGAAGCCCTCTGTACCATTTCTTTACCTTTTAGATAAATTCAAAATGATCTCAAACATAAGAAGTAATAGTTAAAATACAGCAATAACTAAAAAAATAATAATAATGGTTTATAGCAATAGTGCTTCAATGATAACCATGCCCCCAAAAACCCTTAACCAAGTATAAAGTTTTCTTCAAAATTGCTCTTTATTAAGTCCAAAATTTTCTAACAAAATTGGAAAGTTTTTAAAAGGAAATACTCTGAACCTTTTGGGAATCTATATTAAAATGAAGAGATTTATTAGCATTGCTAATTGGACTGTTACAAAATAACTGAATAGAATATTGCAGATCATTAGTACAGAAGGTGACAAAGAGGCTCAAGGACTTCGAAGCACAATAGATACGCAGGAGAATCGTTGTGCCAGTTGAAATTACTTTAGCATGGGATGCAGAACCGATTAATTTCTTCATGAGGATATTTGGCAGATGGACTCATAGTGCACGTATGTTAGGAGAGATTCTGTTAATAGACCAATAGTTCCAACAGCCAACACGGTCAGGAGACATAATGGCCCATCATATCAATGATCAGTGACCTTAAAGGATATAAATACACTGTAACTGTCTTTTGTGTCAAGAACCTGCAAGCTAAAGAGTGTGCCCGAACCACAACTTGCAATGATACAGTCCCTAGATATGACTGTGCATGATTGACCAGACTTCTAAGAAGAAACCATCATTGTCCCCCAGATCAGTATGAGGCAGTGTTGATACTCAGAGGGTTGCCTACTAAAATCCTCCATATACACTGGTCCAAGAAAATGCACCCTTTGTCCTTCATTTGTCCAGGTTGATTTCAAGAAATGTCAACCTCTGTGTCTTGAAAGTCTATCAGTAATTTCTGCATTAAAGAAGAAAATGAATTTTAAAACACTCTAGCAGAATAACAACAGACTTATGCTGAGGAAATCTTTCTTGCTTACTTGGATTATCCCCACAGTATTTCATCATCCTCACCTTGGAAGTTTACAGAGTAATTCTTCCATGTCCTGTCCACATTATGAGCACACTATCCTTGTATTTGCATATTTATATAATAGTAGACATATTGAACAAGAACAAACATTAAATTTTGTATCAATTATTTGCATATGCTTTTCTTTAATACATAGAAAAATAGCCTCGATCTTTTCATTTACATAACAAATATAGGTTTTCTCATGGGTACATTAAAATTATTTCCACATTCAATTTCTTCTGTTATACTCTTTGTTTACTTTTTCTTTATGTTAATAGGAAAGAGTTAGCAGGATGTGAGTTTTTGTACTAAAAATGTAGTTCATGCTGTTGTTTTGAACTCTAATATTTTATACACACATACACACACACACACACACACACTCACCCTCACACACACATATACTTTCGCATATACTCACACACACACACACACACACACACACACACACATTATGGTGAGTAGTCATGAAAACAAAGGACTGATCTTTTTAGGAACACTGAAATGTGTTGTCAAAGTGATCCTAAGAATGAGACATCATGAAGTACTTGGATCTTGACAATATATTTAAAAGAAATACTCTCATTTGTTTCTAATGACCTCTTTAATTAGCCAAATGTAACTATAACTTATTGGTACCATAAAATTTGAATTGCTGGCACCCTATTAAAACATGTTAAAAAGAATGAAAAAATAGAAGAGGCAATAACTTAAAAACTAGATATAGAACAAAGTAGTTTGGATGTATGAACATAATTACAAAGTAAAAATGAGAGAAACAATGATTTATTTTTAATGTAATATTGTATTCAATAATTAATTTTATGAAAGAAAAAAATGCTTTCATCCACTTACACTTCTAAATGATTAAATGTAACATCATCATGTCACAAGCCTGCTTTTAGTAATATGGTAAAAGCATTTTGACCACTACACCCTGATAAATAATTTAATGATACTTACCTAAAAAGCTGTGCTGTGCATGCTGAATTAGATGTTAATAATTCAAGACATTTGTGGAGTCAACAGTATAAAGACTGCTTCATCTACACTGAATAATACTTTGGAAAACAAACATTTGTCAACAGGACAAATATAAACGTCTTTTAAGTCACTGGAAAATGCAAAGGAGAGTTGAAACGTAAGAATTATACCATGCGGTACACTTACTTTAATGATATAAATACCTTTATTTTAACTCGGTATAATACAAGGAACACTGAATTCAGAATCAAAAGACCTGGGTTTGAATGCTGACCCTAATAATTGCTAACTCTTTTAATATCTATGTTGTCTTCTAGGGGAGAATTAAATGGTGTTTATGAGCATACATCCACGACACAGGACTTAACTAATGCACAGTAGTATTCTTGGATTTTTATTTACAGAAAGTATAACTTGGACTTTGATGTGTCCAGGCTGTCCATTTCCAGTTCTGCAAGATGTATAGAACCAGTGTCCATCCCCACAGTCATGTACCAGTCCCAGCAACACCAACACTCCCTTGTTTTGTCCCTGTGTAATCAGCCCCTGGCCACACTTCCAGCCCCTGCTAATCAGTTTCCATTTAATTGTGTGCCTTTTCCAGGTGACACACAGATGGGATCAAGCAATATGTAGAATTTTGCCCAGCCGGTATGGCTCAGTGGTTGAGCATCTACCAATGAACCAGGAGGACACGGCTCGATTCCCAGTTAGGGCACACCTAGGTTGCAGGGTCCATTGCCAGTAGGGAGCATGAAGGAGGAAGCCTATTGATGGTTCTCTCTCATCATTTATGTTTCTGTCTCTCCCTCTCCTTTCCTCTCTTTGAAATCAATAAAAACATATATATGTGTGTGTGTGTGTGTGTGTGTGTATATATATATATATATATATATATTTTTTTTTTTTTATTTTTTTTTTAAAGAAACGATATGTAGAGTTTTGATTCTGTCTTCTTCCACTTAGCAAAATGCATTCTAGACCTGGCCACATTTTTTCATGAATCAATAACTTGTTCATTTTTATTACTGCGTGGTAAACCACATCTCTATTGCAAGGAAATAGTGAGCATGTCTATCCATTCACCAGTTGAAGGACATTGGGCTGTTTTCAGTGTTGGGTGATTAAATAAGCAAAGATACCATCAACAATAATGTACAGGTTTTGTGTGAATCTAAATTTTTATTTATTTGGGTAAATATGTAGGAGGGTGATAGTTCATGTTTAATTTATAAGAAACTGCTAAACCGTTCTTCAAAATGTCTCCACCAGCTCGCATTCCCGAGAGCAGTGGATGAGGGTCCCCTGTATTCTCTCCAGCACATGGTCTCGTCAGGTATTTTGTGAGGTTTGACATGCAGGAGGAATAGCATTTAATAGGTGTGCAGTGCTAGCTCATTGTTTTCTTCAGTCTGTTCTTCATTTCTATCTAGTACTAATTCCTAACTCAGACCCACACTCCCTTAACTACTGCTGAATGGCCCACTCACTGTGCCCAGCCAATCCTAGAAGGAGACAGACAGAAAAGGCTCACGTGTAGGAGGATTCTGCGACCTGTGTGCAGTAGAAGAGAAGTCTCATGTCTGTGCTGCCCTGTGGCTGTAGTTGCTCATTAAATATTTGCCTTGTTGAACATCCTTCCTTCCTGTCTTGAAGGATTCCCACAGACCAAGCTACTTCAAATCATGCGCTCATCTTCTAACAGTCGGCTGTTTCTCTTTCTCTTCTACCTGCATTACCTTCTTCATCGCTTTCCTTTGAGGTTCTTTATAAACTCTTTTTTTTATCTCTAACACTGGTCCACAATCCATTACTTACTCCACGTGTGTAATCATTCTTGTTCCTCACTTCAAAAATCCACCCTTTTACTGTCCCAAACTCTTAACAGCCGCATGAAGTTTACAGGAAGACGCTATGACTTGACTACATTGTTTTAATTTCATTTCAATATGTTAGTTTATCATTGATACTTTTCTATGTTACTTTTAGAATTTTGAGGTTAAAGGTCAAATGGAGGCAGATGCTCCAGTAAAAGACACTCTCATAACTCTGCACTTGCAGAATTTTCTGTCCCGCTTGCCTTTAAACTAATAATAATTAGTTCTTGTGAAGACTGGGAGAAAATTTTACTGCTCCTGTGAGTTCAGCTGATGAAGTTATTTGTAGTCTTTTCAATAAGTTGAACACATAATGTTTTTGAGATTTGACCAGTTGTCTCCTTGCTAGTGTGACTGAGTGCGGGTGGATATTTGCACGTTGAATTCTCTCACAACCCCATGTGTCCACCACGGACTGTTGTGTTGGTTGCATTCAATTGAATTATCCGTCTGTGAATTAGAAAATTAGGTGGAGAGTTAAAGAAAGCCTCGCCATAGCTAAGATTTGGAAACAGCCTAAGTGCCCATCAGCAGATGAGTGGATTAAAAAACTGTGGTACATCTACACAATGAAATACTACTCTGTGGTAAAAAAGAAGGAATTCTTACCATTTGCAACAGCATGGATGGAACTGGAGAGCATTATGCTAAGTGAAATAAGCCAGTCAGAGAAAGATAAATACCACATGATCTCACTTATTTATGGAATACTAGAGGCCCAGTGCATGATTGAATCATGCACGTGTAGGGTCCCCTACAGGCTTTCGCTTTTCCCGGTGGAGCTGGGTGCCTGTCCACTGGTGCACCAGGCCTTTCAGAAGCCTCTGACTCGGCGGAGCAGACAGGCACCCAGCTCCCCCACTTTTGATGGTCCGAGGCTGCTGAGGGGGGCTACCCTGCTGTTGAGAGGCGCGGGGGGGGGGGGGGGGCTGCCGCGGACACCTGGCTACCCTGCTGTTGAGAGGCACAGCTTGGGTGTCTGCAGCAGGCCCCCTCAGCGGCCGCAGATCTGGCCGTTGAGAGGCTCAGGGGGTGGGAGTCCCGCCCCCTGCACCTCTCAACCGTAGGGTAGCCCCCCTCAGTGGCAGTGGATCCATGCCTCTCAATGGCCGGATAGGCCACCCCGAGTCCTGCCCCCCAGCCTCCCGCCGCCCAATCGTGGGTGTAGCGGAGTGATGGCAATTTACATGTTACTTTATTATTAGATAGGATAATGAACAACATAAACTGATGAACAAAAACAGATTCAGAGACAGAGAAGCATCTATCAGACTGTCAAACCTCAGAAGGAAGGTAGGGGAGGATGGGGATAAGGGAGAGAGATCAACCAAAGGACTTGAATGCATTCATATAAGCCTAACCAATGGACACAGACACCAGGGGGGTGAGGGCATGAGTGGGGGGGTGGGGACAATGGGGGGATGAGGACACATATGTAATACCTTAATCAATAAAGAAATTTTTAAAAAAGGCTCGCATGCTCAAATTTGAAATGCATATTAATAACAAATAAATATTGATTCCAAATGTCATATATTATGCTATGTGCTTTTCCATGTAACACTTCATTAGGGCAAACAGTTGAGCTGTCTACCCCCTATCATTTCATCATGACTTTTAGATTTAATTTTTTCTTCAACTCTAAGACCATTAATTAAAGAGAAATAAGAACAAATATGCCAGCCTGTGTGGTCTTGGATTTTATCAGAGTTTGTGTCACCAATAAACCACAGGTGTGAAAATAAACAACTGCATTTTCAGGAAAAGTGTGAAGGTGGTTATGCTAAAAGATGCAATTTCCAAGTAATTGTCACGTTGCTCATAGTGTGAAAACAGTTACAGTAACCATGCTCTTATTCCTTTCCAACGTGACATTATCTGCTCGCTCTTCTTAGCTTTTCTTATTTATTTCTCTTGAATCAAAGAGATTGTGTGAATGGAACGTAATACAGCAATTTGTTTTCATTAAATTCAAGTTAGAGAGTGGCTTATGGAGCCTAGCAACAAGAAATAAAGACAAAATTAATAAGAAGCATTTGTGCCACTGAATTTTGTGAGCCAAGTGTTCATTGCAGTTCACGCTGGAGAAAACCAATAATGTATTTAATTCTTTACAATCAGATATTTGGTGCTTAAAGTAAGCTTGAAAGGCATGCTATAGGAAAAGGAAAATATCAAAGACAATATTGAATAATATTTTAAATAATAGTAAGTAGCTCAATGTGTAGCTGTACTTCTCCAGTGGGCCTGGGAGCAGCAGACTTTAGTGTAAGCAATGCGGTGGCTGGCATTTCAGTGCCACACTGTGCTCTCAGTAGCCCGGCAGCCATTTACTTGCCTGTACTACTCAGGAAAAAGAATTTGGCAAAATAAAAGCAAATCGTGATTTTGATTCTGGAACTCAAACCATTTAACTATTTTTTTCAAGTGTTATATGGCCTCCCTGCTTCTAACCTTTATTTTTTAAAATATATTTTTATTAATTTCAGAGAGGAAGGGAGAGGGAGAGAGAGATAGAAAGATCAATGATGAAAGAGAATCATCAATCAGCTACCTCCTGCATGCCACACACTGAAGATGGAACCCACAACCCGGGTATGTGCCCTCACTGGGAATCAAACCCTGACCTCCTGGTTCATGGGTCCACGCTCAACCACCGAGCCACGCCAGCTGGGCGATGCTTCTAATCTTGACCTACTCTAGTTTGTTATTCAAAGGGTCCCAGAGTGTTTCTTGGAAACTAAATTGGATCATATGACACCTCAGGTTACAGAGACCTCCAGGGCCTCCATTCACCTGCAAAAAAACCCTCCAAACTTGGTCTCAACCTTACCTCAGGCCTCACATCACCAGACCCAACCCTCACTCACCTCCCTCACCTCTAGTCAAATGATTTCTCACTTGGTTCACTTCACTTAATTACCATTCCTGCTGCTATTCACACATGCATGTCACAGAACTATGTCTTTCTGCTTGATTTCAGTCTTGTTGGAAATTTCTCCTCTCCTATCTTGGTATATTTGTTTCCCCCAATAAGTGGGTAAAACTCTTTATATCCTGAAAGAATATAAACTATGTGTGATGTCATGGTTTATTTTCTTGACAGTACTATCATGATATAAAAATACATTATTATACTCATTTTCTTTTCTCCTTCTGTTCACATAGCTCTAGAGCGTGAATCCATCAGATGATAAGTATTTTGGGAAACTGAGCTGGAGTTTCTCTTGGTGTAGTACTTACAGAAGCTGACCAGTCAGAAATATAAGTGCACTTGGCTGTAGAAAAATTACATTACTCAATTAAATGCCTTCACCCAGTCACATAGCTATGAAGGATGGAGAGAGAAAAGAGTAATTGAGCTGGTTGAAACAATATCCAAAGACCTTGAAAGGGATTGGAAGTGATGTGTGGCCACCATTAATGTCTCTGCAGATTGAGTATCGACTCCTTCTTAGATATTCAAAGTCTAGCAATCATCAGAATACTTTCTGATTCTTTTGTGTAAGATATTGTAGAAAAGGTTGCAAGGCAAATTGTGAAAATATACTTGAAAATTATGTGATGAGGATATATTGACTTAGGTCGAAGTATAGAGGACATTTAGAGCCTGTGATACTTTTCAGCTCTAGGAGTTGGAGGTAGGTACCCATAAGGAGGGAAGACTACTGTCTAATTATCTTAAAAATATACGGATAACTTACTGGTAAATATACTGAAAAGTAGACTAATGATATTTGCTAGAGTTATTTTTAAAATATGTTCTATTATTGATTTTACAGGGAAAGAGGAAGGGAGAGGGAGAGAGAGAGAGAGAGAAACATCAATGAGAGAGAAACATTGACAGCTGTCTCCTGCATGTCCCCTCCTGGGGATTGAGCCTGCACCTGGGCAAGTGCCCTGACCTGGAATTGAACTGCCAAGTCTTGTTGTCTGGGAGGACATTCAACCAACTGAGCAACACCAGCCAGGGCAGAAGGTAAGTTCTTATTGGAGGAAAATTCTTAGCAAGAAGTTCCTGGTTTAAAATTCCTTATGGTTCATGAATGGAAGTTCCATGGATTCATAGGGCATGTCTCCCAGGAAAATGTCTAGGCATCCTGGTGATTACTGGGGTGGAAAATGAAGATGTATCTTCACATTCATACTCCCCACTTTGTGAGGCGACCTGGAAGCCTCAGCTAGAGAACCGACCAGCTCCTCCGGGTCACAATGAATGGGTTCTGATGAGTGATGTGAGGACCCCGGGATCCACACTGCATTTCCCAGACTTCTCCAACCACCCTCCCCGCCCCCCCCCCCCCCCCCCAGCTTGGCTTTCTGGATTGCTTGTGCCTTTGAATTTATCAGTAAAGCTTGAGACAGGCTAAGATCTCGTGCGTCTGATTTGATCATTCAATCACTGGTGTTAGAGCAAACTTATATATATTTTAAACAGGTTATAATTAGCTTGCGCTGGTTTGGTAGACCATGATCACAGTGGTCTCTTTAAGCCTTTATAGCCACTCTTAACCTATGTTGGGGACATTTCAAGTTTATGTTGTCAGGCATATTTTATATGTTACTAAGTTAGCATGCAGTTACACATGAAGTAACTAACACACATTGCATTTCACTTACATACTTAAGCTTTTAAATATATATTATTAAAAATTTAATTGAGGTAGGAATTTTCAGCACCATTATCAATATGCATTAAATTAAGTTCGGTTAACTCATTAACTTACTCAAACCAGATAAAAGAGCTCCAAGTGTAAATTAGTCGCACTCTATTTCAAAATCTACTAGTATGTTGAAAAAGCAATTTTACACAGATGACTCATTCCAGGGGCAAATAAATAAAGGTGAAGTTGTTTTATTCTCAGATCAACGTTCAGAGCTGTTACAGACTTATCAAATTGGAAACTTTTATATAATTACATTTTAATGGTCTGAGTAGCTAAAAACTGGCAAGAGAAACCCAGTAAGTTCAAAGCATTTAATTTCTTACTGCTATCAAATATAAATTGAAAAGTGATTTTAAAACTGCTAGTGATGATTGCTTTTACCTCCATAAGGAGGCCTGCAAGGACATTCAGTTACATCTAGATACGCACGGCCCTAATCCCTTTGAGATCTATATCCCGGTCGTGAAGGGAGAAGGAGGAGTCAGGTATGATTAGAAACCTTAAGTTTTGGCCAAATTAATAAACAATTAAGACATTTGGAATAATATATTTTTGAAGAGCTAAATTCAGAAATCTGAAATATTTTATATATTAGTTACAGTCTCATGTAGTCCTTCATAAATATCCAAATAAAACTAAGAATAGATCAATAATCTGTATACATTTAGAAAGAATAGGACTCTTTTTAAAGAATCAGAAAGTTTTCTTCATCTCAGTATAAAATTAAATTTTGATTAGCATACAAAGCTCTTTAATCAGCATACACTGTTCTGTTAGAGCTGAAAAATAATTAAAACACTTACCAGGAAACTAAATGGAAGCAAATGGCAAAACACTCTATTAAAATTAGAAGGATAAAAAAAAGTTAATGTTTTGTTTCTTGCAGGACTCATTAGCAACAATAATAACATAAAAAATGGTTTATAATCATAGGGAAGGTCTCAGCTAGAATAACCCCATTGTAAAAATATTTATTTTTGCTAAAATTATACAGCTAAACTCTTAATCCTTCATTTCCTCTGCTTAGATTTAGACTCTGGACGGTTCTGCTTCCCTTGAGGATTCTCATCCTGTGAGTACTCCTTTGTACTCAATTCTGAAAAAACTCTTAATGCCGGGGCTTATACGATGGTGCTTATCTATGCGGTAACATAAGTAACATGATTATGGCCTAGAGAAAGGATAAATGGAGTTAAGTCTTCCTGAAAACCACTTCAATATCATGTGAAATAAATAGTTGCTGACATCCCTCCTCAATGGACTTAGATTTTGAGAGTAAGTTATCAACTTACAAAATATCTACATTTAATATTTCAGGGCATGACACAGTTAAGAAGAATAAAAGCTGAACGGATACATAATTTCAAAGTTTACTTGTTTGGTTGTTTAAATTTGTTTTAATTGCATACACTGAAATGGCAAAACTGGAAGGGAAATATATAATGTGAATTTGTAGGAAATAAAATAATTTACTGTTAAAACTTCAATTCATTCAAAAGTAAATTGGGGTTATTTTGGAGGGTGGAAAGGAAAACTGGGCTTTCACATTCACAAATAGTATTCTTCTCAGCAGGAAGAATGCTCAGTACACAGGGGATGTCTTACATTTTAAGTTTTTAAAAAATGCAGAATTACAGAGACCTTTCAACAACACCACAATGCTAACTTAGTTATTAAAACGTTTACCTCTAATAAGAACTTGAAGCAAAATGTTCCTTAAAAGCTCTTAGATTTCATATGTAATCAGGGATAGTTAAAACATTGTTTTATCAAAGTCCTTTTTATATTGTTTAAATAGATGCTTTAGATATCATTAATTATAGTCTATTGCAGATCTTATGCATAAGGGATCATTATTTGTACAAGCCAAGTATAATCTAACAAAGTCAAAAAGTGGGCACTTTTATTCCAGAAAACCATCTGGGGTAGACTGCAGGCCAGTCTACCCCAGAACAGAAGGAGATGTTTGGAGCTCAGCTCTCAGCTTGCCTGAAGCACTTTCCGTAAATGATGTCTTCTGTTCCAGGATGTGGCGCTTGGTGTACAGATATTGCCTAAAGCAAGTGTTGAGTTCTAGAGCTGTTATTATTTCTGATTCTGACTATTTTCAAATGTGTGTGGAAATATATATATATATATATATATACATATATATATATATATACATATATATATGTATATATATATATATATACATATACACACATATATATACACACACATATATATACACATATATATATACATATATATACGTATATATACACACATATACACACACATATATAAACATACACACACATATACACATACACATACATATACATACATATATATGTATATATGTGTGTGTATGTTTATATATGTGTGTGTGTATATATGTATATATATGTACACACATGTATATATACATATATATATATATATATAGAGAGAGAGAGAGAGAGAGAGAGAGAGAGAGAGAGAGAGCGCAAATACTTTATCAGTTATTTTCCTGGAATTACTGGCAATTGTAAATCTATAATGAGAGTTGAATCTTTAGTTTCTCTGTTCATTACAAAAAGCTCATGTCCCTTAAGAAAAATAACATAAATGCATATACTGATTGCATTAAAAAATTGCCTATTTAGTCATTTTTCTGCACATACCTGAAACTATTGTATCATTAAGTCAGATAAAGGGTAGTATGAACTTGAGTTTCAGATTTGGGGTACAGGAGTAAGCCATGAAATACAGCAAACTTCTGAAGAGATCTGATTTGGCCGTGCAACAATATAGGATTTTAACAAAGATTCAGTGAAATGGTGTTTTCCCCGGATTAAGTGAATATATCTTGTGGTTATTACCCACAGAAACATTATAGCAGAGGGTGGTGGTTAATGATGCAGGATTGGAGCATATGCGTATTTCCAAGGCAAATGTCATGGAAGTGCCTACAAACACAGCATCCGGAGGTCTTGGACCCCTGGACCAGGCTGTAGCTCCTGAAAGAGAAAAGGAGACTATCCAGGCCTCGAATGTCTGAAACTGAACACATCCAAAGTTAGGGAGTTTTTTGCACTTTAATATTCAGATTTAAAAATGAGAAGTGCATTTCATTTAGAAATGTAAACACGGTAATTGAATAATCAGAGTTTATGTCATGTAAACCTTTGTGTGTTTTTTTCTATGAGGGACTCACTATACACCCATGTTTGGGGACCATGATGGGCAATGTAGGTGACATAATTTAAGGTGAAAAATAGAACTGGGAGTGAATCTTGGAAAAAAATACAACAGTTTTTGTGAATAAATTGTTTCACACAAGCCAGTTTCACTTCTAAGGTTGACATGACAATATCAACAAATGTTAGGTTCCTTTCAATTGATTACCTTAAACAATTTTAATTCTATCAATTAACCTAAAATGATTTTCTTGTCTCCAACAGAAACAAATCCAGTCCCAATATAATGACTGTCCACGGTCCAACTACATACAAGTTATATTAACAAAGTTTAATCATAAGGTATTTTTGACATTTGTTTAGTCTATGAATTTATGTGAATAGTACCCCAAAACCTTTTTCCTAGCCATAGCAGGGAAGAAGAGATACTATAAGTATTTAATTTATAGCTTTTTCCATTATATAAAATGAGTACTTTTTTTGGTAAAATTGTAGGGAAATTAGAAAAACATAATGAGGAAAATTAAAAGCCCACATATATTTTGTATATTCAGTTTAAATAATTATAATTGTTTTTCCTATTTTAAAAAATTATGGTGATACCATAATTTCTTATATTAATTTTACTTGAACACCTGATTTTAATGGCTACATAAAGGTTTATAATATGCAACATTATAATTAATTTTATCATTCTTCTGTTGTGGGATATTTTTCTAGTATTCATTTTTTTAAAATTATAAATAGTACCATAGAAAACAACTTTGTACATAAATTATTTATGTTGTTTTTTTATAATTACCTTCATTTATCATTTTTTTCTTAACATAAACTTTTGATCTACTGTTTTTAAATTTCACTGGTTGATTTATATTTTTTATTTATTTTATTTAAAAATCTTTATTGTAGAAATTATTATGTATGTTTCCTTTTTCCACCATTAACCCCTTCTAGCCTGCCCCAGACTCCCACCCCATGTCCTCACCATCTTACTGTCTGTGTCCACGGGTTATGCATATATGCATACAAGTCCTCTGGTTGATCTCTTCCCATCCACCTACCCATCCCCGCCTGCCTTCTGAGATTCCACATTCTGTTCCATGTTTCTATGTCTCTGGATCTATTTTGTATTTTTACTTAGGATTTATGGGAACCTACAGTTGAATCTTGCTGTGATTCCATCTGAAAAATTTGTCATTTAATTGGAGTCTGTCCCTTATTGACACATAATGTAGTGAGTGGTCTGGTGGAAAGCCACACTTGTCCTCTGTCGCTATCATCTGAGTTTTTTAGTTGTGGTTGTTTTATATTCTCCCTTTTCTACCTTTCAGTAAATCAATTTCTTAACATTTGATTTTAAGTATTTTATTAAAATTTGAGATGTACTATTTTTAGAGGTTTCTCAACAGTTTAAAATATGATTTTTTAACATAGTTAATAAATTCACATGTCCCGGTAGGCACCCCGCACCCTTGTCCTGGAGAATATGTGAATTGTATATTTACCCCAGTGCTAGCTGAGATGTAGTTTTCCCCCGTTGTTTTCACTGTAACGCATGTTTAGCAATATCTAATGTCTACAATGTTGTGTAACTATGCCTGTGCTGAAGACAGAACAGTTGTAAACATTGAAAGGAAAGAAATTTTCCAGGAAAAAAGTATTGGATGTGACTTTAAATTTATAGAATTCAGCTCGATGTAGTTTTGTTCATCTTTTCATTACTGAACCGAGTGTCATGGTTGGATGGTTCAGAAATATGATTGCTATGGCCAGTGCCATTGGCTGAAGTGTGTCCCACCAGAATCCCACAGAGTGGCTCTCCCCTGAGAGGCAGAGTAGCCTTAGTTGCCATGGGAACATGGGTAGAAGTGATGGGCAGGTGAATTTTACAGATAAGTGTCATACTTGATAAGCATAAAATCGGCAAAGAGACTATTTCTACCTTTCTAGAGGCCAACTGAGGACCTTAATCTTGTCCTCTGCTCTTCTCACTCTGTTGAATTCATTTAATCTATCTTTTTAGTTTCAAATGAACATTAATCCTTCCCCTACAATGCTGTGCTCCAACCATGTACCTCTTCCTGATCTCTGGATAGATTCATGTGTCTACTAATATTTTCCTCTTGACATGTTCTATAGGTACCTCAAATCCAAAGGGTTTGAAACAAAACTCATTGTATACCTCAACTCTGTCCCCCATTCTGGGACTCCACCTCCAGCCACTTCCATGGGTGTGGTGATCACTGACGTGTCTACTGCTGGCTGCATCATGCCTCAGTTTCTACCTGCACTGACATAGTCAATCCTTTTCTCTAACACAGCTCATCTCTGATCCACTCTCATAGAACACCGCTTCTCAAACACAGAGGAGTAAATATTTCTTGATGTTTTGGAACAAAGTACAAAGTTCTCAGAATCTTTAGGTCTTGGCCATCTCCTGGTCCCCTGGACTCACCCTGACTCTTCCCAATGCCATGTTCTCCCCACATCCATCTCTCTGCATTTACCATCACAAGAACCTTCCATGCATTTTTCTCTTCTCTCAAACTTGCTCTTGCTTTTTTGCCCAAGGACCCTTTCTCCAAATTTGTCACAGAATCATCCCTATTTTCTCCTTCTCAATATAACTCTGAATGTCATTTCACCTGGGTGAATTTCTTCACCTTCAAGGCTAATGTTATTCCAAATATAGGACATCAGATAATTATTCTATCTAATAATCTATCTAATAAAAGAGTAATATGCAAATTTCCCATCACTCCAAAACACAAGATGGCCACCCTCATGTGGCCAAAGATGGCTGCCCCCATGTGGACAATAAATGGCCACCACAAGATGGCCAGTAGGGGAGGGCAGTGGTGGGTGATCAGGCCAGCAGGGAAGGGTAGTTGGGAGGGACCAGGCCTGTAAGGGACGGCAGTTGGGGGTGACAAGGCTGGGAAGGGAGGGCAGTTAGGGGTGAACAGGCCAGCTGGGGAGGACAGTTGGGGGGGACCAGGCCTGCAGGGGAGGGTAGCTATGGGCGACCAGGCCTGCAGGGGATGGCAGGTAGGGGTGACTAGGCCTGCAGGGGAGGGCAGCTAGGGGTGACCAGGCCTGCAGGGGAGGGCAGTTGGGGGCGACCAGTCTGGCGAGGGAGGGCAGTTAGGGGCAATCAGGCCGGCAAGATAGCAGTTAGGCATCAATCAGGCTGGCAGTGGAGTGGTTAGGAGCTGATCAGGCTGGCAGGCAGAATTGGTTAGGGGCAATCAGGCAGGCAGGCAGGTGAGCGGTTGGGAGCCAGAAGTCCTGGATTGTGAGAGGGACATCCCTCAAGGGGTCCCAGATTGGAGAGGGTGCAGGCTGGGCTGAGGGACACCCCCCCTGCACGAATTTCATGCACCAGGCCTCTATTCCTATATAATAAAAACCTAATATGCTAAGTGTCCAGTTGTCCAGTTGGCTGTTATGCTAATGATATGCTAAGGCCACTTAACCACTCACTGTGATGTGCACTGACCACCAGGGGACAGATGGTCGACCAGTCGACCATTCGCTATGACATGCACTGACCACCAAGGGGCAGATGCTCCAATGGTAGGTTAGCTTGCTCCTGGGGTCCAGCCAATTGGGACTGAGCGAGACAAGCCGGACATGCCCTGGAGTCCTCCAGCGGTCCTTCCCCAGCTGGGCAACCCAGCCCTCTTGCAATCCAGGACCCCTCAGGGGATGTCAGAGAGCTGGTTTCAGCCCGAATCTGCAGGCCAGGCCGAGGGATCCCATTCATGCATGAATTCGTGCACCAGGCCTCTAGTAAATGAATAAAATAAGAGCTAGCACTTACATACATTTATTAGAAAACAAGATTACACACATCTAACCTGTTATCGTGGTCATTACCTTTGCAGGCAAGGCTTCCTTAATTTGATTTGAAGTCAAAATTTTAAGCAACATTTAAATGAGTCTAAAACTTATTCATTAGAAATTTAGGTGTTTTCACTACCCCCGTGCTTGGATAAATTGGCAGTTTTGGCAATAAAGTCAGTGCTCTTGTTTTTAACATAAATTTTTGAGCTGTCTTTTCAAAGGGGTTAATTTGGTTTGACTGGCCCTACTGCTGTCAGGTTACTTTAACACCAAAGATTTGTACTTCCTGGAATTGCACATCCCACATAAGTCTTTCTGTCTTTGGAAAATGGTGTTACATCCTAAGTATGGGTAATAATGTCTGACAGGGTCCCACACTCTCGCAGGCAGCATGCCTCCACACCTGTGTATTAAAAAGACATTGTCCACCTCATCACCTGGATGTGCTTTTCAACACTGTTCTCATCCTCAGAAGTCATTTCCCTGCCACGGTAACTACCACCCTCCCCTGTGGCTCCCTAATCTTTATTACAGTTTACCTTGTGCAGTTGCGTCCTGAAGTCTGAGCCCGCAGACGTGGGTGGCAGTACACACACCCTCCCTTGCTCCTGCCCTCTCCCCTCCCATGCTGAATATTCCATGTAAGTATACATGGAGGTTACTTCTATGCTATTGTTTTATTTTCCAGATGAAACTGCATTTTGGTAAATAAAACCCATGACATTAATTCTCGGCTTTACCAGGCAGAGAGTGTGGTGGCCTGCTGGGTGTGTCCCAGACAGCACAGTGATTTCCGAGGTGTGGGGTTTGTCTCCCCTAGTGGGCCAGACAGCAAGTGGCCTCTGTGCCCTGTTCGTGCACTGGTTTTCCAGGTCAGACTGCCTCATCATGTTTTATCACATCAGTAAAATGCTGATTAAAAATAGATGCTGTGAATTCCTTTCTATTTGCCATTGCTTTGGTTTTGATCCAATTTAATGATGTCTGTGTACACACACACACACACACACACACACACACACACACACACCTTCCAATACTCAACTGCATTTAGAGTAGTTATTGATCATGACTATGTTCCACATGGCAAGCCTGTGTGACCAACATTCCCCATACATGATTTCACTTGGACTTACAGTAGTAATGATGCTGTTTACTCTCACAAAAGCAATGACATCCCGACTTCCACAGCGTTTACAGTGGGTCTAAGTTCAAACCACGAGTATGTGGTATGGCCTGGGAGCGCTCGGTGCCCACCACCCTTGATGCCCGTTCTCCTTGCAGAGGGCCTGCTCCTGGCTGTGGCCCCAGAGCCCTGAGGCTGTGAATACCTGGCCCAGGAGAGGCAGTGCTGAGGCCCAGAGACAGAGATGGGGGACCCAGAGTGGCAGGGAAAGTCCTTCCATGTCCCTTGCCTTGCAGCCACTCCAGCTTCTGCCTGATGACCTACATTCAGCCTTCAGAGTCCTCCACTCTCCTGGCTGGTGGGCCCCTGGCTGTGTTTCAGCATCCTCAGTGCCACTCTACACCTGTCCATCAATCCTCACTCCAGGCCCGTTATTCCAAATCAGATGTCATCCTTTTTCTGCCTGGAGCCTTCATCTCTCAAAATGCTCTTGGATATTTGTTCTGAGGAGTGCCTGGATAACATATGTAAGTATTCACAGAGGACAGTTACTCCGAATGTCTGCTTCTAGCAGGCCTGCCCCGGTAAGAAGCGATGACTACGCCCAGGCTGACCTGTGGCCACTTACTCTTAGTGAGTCACAGGCCACCTGGCAATGTGCTACCCACGGGAGAAAGGGAGCAGTTTACCTTTTGGTCAACATTATTATTTTCTACTAGAGGCCTGGTGCACGAAATTCATGCATGGGGCGGGGGTGCCCCTCAGCCCAGCTTGCACCCTCTCCAATCTGGGACCCCTCGAGGGATGTCCAACTGCTCGTTTAGGTCTGATCCCGGTGGGATCGAGCCTAAACGGGCAGTTGGGCATCCCCCTCACAATCTAGGACTGCTGGCTCCCAACCGCTTGCCTGCCTGCCTGCCTGATTGCCCCTAATGGCTTCTGCCTTCCAGCCTGATCACCCCCTAACCACTCCCCTGCCAGCTTGATTGACGCCTAACTGCTCCCCTGCTGGCCCGATTGCCCCTAATTGCCTTCCCATGCAGGCCTGGTCACCCCTAACTGCCCTCTCCTGCTGGCCAGGTCACCCCTAACTGTCCTCCCCTGAAGGCCTAGTTGCCCCCAACTGCCCTCCCCTGCAGGCCATCTTGTGGCAGCCATCTTGAGTCTACATGGGGGCAGCCATATTTGACCACATGGGGCAGCCTTCTTGTGTCTTGGAATGATGGTCAATTTGCATATTACTCTTTTATTAGATAGGATTTCTTCAGTTCTCTTGGGTACTCAGTTTACTCAAGTCGTTACTCTGGTAATCATGACTCTAAGAATTATGTCTCAGAATTCTTGTCATTTCTAGTTACTTTGAGTTGATACTTTTACTGTATCGCTGAGCTTTTACTGTATCTCTGAGCTGAGCAGTTGACAGATATAACACTCTCTTGGGGGAAGAATTCCTGAGGAACCGTGGGTGGTATCCTGGTTTAGTTCCTAGTATTCTGTGTGGGGGTTCACAGGTCTGGTTGCATGGAATCACTCTTCCCCACCAGTGTGGATGCCATCATGCCCAGCATGTCTCAGGCAGAGATTTCACTCCAGGGCAATGAACCCCACACAGGCCGACTCTCCCTTTCTAATGTACAATGGAAATTCACTTCACTAAGAACTTGTTGATTTTGACCGAGATCCCTTTTCCCACATAAATAACTTGGGCATGATAATGATCTCACCACACTTTAGGGTTCTGGTCATGTTAAAATATCAAGGTGACTTTATTTTCTACCTTTATGTTTGGTGCTGAATTATTGAATAGCTTTTATTATTTTTCCCTTTTTTGAATTAATAGAAAAATGTCCTTATTAATATGATTTATTTTACAGAGGAAATGGTTTCCATACTATCAATTTTTATGTTTTTACCTGGAAATTTTGTTTGCAACCACTTTATATGGGGTCCTCCAATTTCAAATTAAGTCCTCTGTGGTGAGGCCATCAAGCCTTTTGATAAAAATTGTCCTTTCTTCTTTTGCATGATGAGTACCATCCATATCTAGCATTTAATACATACATATAAAATACTAGAGGCCCGGTGCATGAAATTCGTGCATGGGGGTGTGTGTCCCTTAGCCCAGACTGCATCCTCTCCAACCTGGGAGCCCTCGAGGGATGTCTGACTGCCTGTTTAGGGTCATCCTAAATGGACCGTTGGACATCCCTCTCACAATCTAGGACTAGCAGCTCCCAACTGCTCCCCTGCCTGCCTTCCTGATTGCCCCTAACCGCTTCTGCCTCCCAGCCTGATCACCCCCTAACCACTCCCCTGCCAGCCTTATTGATGCCTAACTGCTCCCCTGCCAGCCTGTTTGCCCCTAACTGCCCTGCCCTGAAGGCCTGGTCACCCCTTACTGCCCTCCCCTGGAGGCCTGGACACCCCTTACTGCCCTCCCCTGGAGGCCTGGTCACCCCCAACTTCCGTCCTCTGCTGGCCTGGTCACCCCTAACTGTCTTCCCCTGCAGGCTTGATAACCCCCAACTGCCCTCCCTTGCAGGCCTGGTTCCTCCCAACTGCCCTTCCCTGCTGGCCATCTTGTGTCCACATGGGGAAGCCATCTTGTGTGTTGGAGTGATGGTCAATTTGCATATTACTCTTTTATTAGATAGAATAGAGGCCTGGTGCATGGATGGGGGCCAGCTGGTTTGCCCCGAAGGGTGTCCTAGATCAGGGTGAGGGTTCCCTTGGGGCATGGGATGGCCTGAGCAAGGGGCCTGTGGTGGTTTGCAGGCTGGCCACACCCCCCTGGCAACCCAAGTGGAGACCCTGGGATCTGGGATTTATTTATCTTCTATAATTGAAACTTTGTAGCCTTGAGCGGAGCCAAGCCTCCTGCTTGCTCCGTGGCTGCAGCCATTTTTGTTGGGATTTATTTATCTTCTATAATTGAAACCTTGTAGCCTTGAGAGAAGGCAGGGAAAGCCAGGGCAGGCGGAAAGCTTGGCTTCCTCTATCGCTAGGGGCAACCATAGCCTCCTGCTCTCTCCAGCTCTGTGGCTGCCGCCATTTTTGTTGGGATTTATTTATCTTCTATAATTGAAACTTTGTAGCCTTGAATGGAGGCCTGGGCCAGTCAGGGTGTGTGGAAAGCTTGGCTTCCTCAATTTCCAAGGAAACCCAAGCCTCCTGCTCTCTCCGTGGCCACAGCCATCTTTGTTGGGTTAATTTGCATACTCACTCCTGATTGGCTGGTGGGCGTGACTTGTGTGTGTAGCAGAGTGGTGGTTAATTTGCATATTACTTTTTATTAGATAGGATGCCTTTTGTCATATTACTATAGTCAGTTTTATATACATGTCCACTTTTGCCAAAGTTAAATCTCTCAATTGGAATAAAAAAATGAAACTGTAATTTAACCTCAACTTTGTGGTTTTAATTGCATGTTTCTTTTGTTTGTCTACCTGTTCATCCACCCATCCACCCAGTTATTCATGCGTGTATCAACAAATGCATTTATTAATTCATTAATGGGAAAATTTAGTCACTCAGTATTTTTCAACATGTATCAAATTTTTGCTATGTGACTTAATAATTTGTTCTTATGTTCTAGCTTACGGGGTGTTATTTTGCATAATTTTTCATCCATAAACTAATCAGCATGTTTATAACAAATTTGTGGACAACTGTAATTAAAAAGTTACAAATATGTCATAATTTAAGAAAATTAATGATATGTCATTGATTTTATGTCTCCATTCGTAAATGGCCATTTATTTTTTTCAATATAATTTTAAAAGAGTTGGTGATGTTTAGAGAAGTAGAGTCTGGGGCTAGTTTTGCATGACATGAAGTTATGACCACTAACTTCACTGGATAGAGTTCTATGTACAATGCTGACAGGGAACATCTGAACCATTCTCTCTAGTACACCCCCACCCCCAACACAGAACCACAGAGGGATACTTAAAAGACAGAGAGCAAGGTAACCATCTTCCTGGGGAATTTGCAGCAATTAACCTTCATTAGTCTAAGCATATGAAGTGAACTTTATAGATTATGAATGACCAGGAATCTTATTTACAGAATACAAAGTGACTACAAGATGATATGAAAATGTATTTTAAAAAATACCACCTATAAAATATAATACATCAATGTTAATGGTAACATTTTGTTTTACTGTAGTTATGAATTAGTTATATATTGACATGCATGATACAATCATAAGATGATGAATTTAATATTAAAGCTGATATGCTCTCACAGAAAAAACAAAGTTTGTAACAACATATGATGTCAGAAGAAATCTCTGATCTGTTTTAAAGCCACTAAGTCACAATGATTTTGTTCCCTTTCATGTTATCTTGTTTAACCTGATAGCAATAATTGGTTTTTATGTCACTTCTTCAATTTTAGTATTTGTAGCTTTGAGTTTCTGCAGTTCTCCAAGATGTGCATTGATTCAGAAGCTTTGCCAGTGCATTTGGTTTTTGTTACTATGCAAAGAAACACATGTTATCCTTTCGGATTACTGATCATTTGAAGAAAGTTAAAAATATGTTTTTATTTAGTGTTAATGTAAAGATATCTTAACATTTTTTTCTGACATATGTCCACATTTTAAAGACCATATACAAGCTTCAGGCAAAATCATAAAAAATATAGATATATTAGGTTTCCATAAATATATTTTCCTCTATATCTCTGATACTGATGCATTTGCAAGATAGTTTCATTTTCAGTAAATTCTACAATCAATGAGTTCTTCAAATACTTATATTGTAAGTGCCATTCAGTTCTATCACACTATACTTTATTGAGCTCAAACATGTGCCTGGCGTCTGCTTAGAGATGATAAGGCATCCTACCTGATTCTACCTGATGCTTGCCTACAAACCTGAGTAAAAACCCATTACTCTTCATCGGCATATTTATGTCTTTATGCTTAAAATGTAAAATCTTTTTTTATGAAAACATAGTCCCAAGTGTGTCGATGCAAGATGAATTAAACAGGTATATAGGATAGGTAAGATGTTAAGATGAGGAAAATTAATTAGAAATGGTGTCAATTAAAACTCTGGTTGAATGTAACAGAGAGCTGTTGCAAAAGTGCTTCAGGAAAAAAGGAAAATGGGTGAATGCATGAAAACTCAGAGTGAGCAATAGCTGTTCTTCCTACAACTATAAACCTCAAAGCAGAGCTGTCCAGGGTCCTGGCAAGAGGCATCTCTTCATGTGATCTGTAGCTGCATTCTCTCCTGCATGTCTGGTTCATTTTCCTCCCCTGCAGTCAGCCTTCCCTGCCCACTTGGTCCTGGCTGGCTCAGAGCCCTGGCTGCAATCTGGGCTTGCTTCCCCTCTCCCAAGAACCTTCAAGCCTTCCCCAGAGCCTGTCACCATGTGGATTATGAGCACAAAGCATTGGGAGAAAGGATGGGAAGTCGAGGCACGAAAGCTGGGGTTTTGACTAGTCTGCCTGCATCACTGGCTCTAATCGAGGGCTCCTTAACTGCATTGTTATAGTCAAGAAAGTGTTTATTAATAGTGTCTTCATGTTACACAGTATAAACTGATGTTCATAGGTGAAGCGGTTTTAAAAAACTAGCCTGTTAGGAAGTGGCATAGCCAAGTCGATGAAACTCCACTGATAACTGCTCTGTTCTCCCAGCTTTCCTCCAAATGGGTGAGAGAACTAAGTGCGAGATGTTTATTTGGGAGATGAACCCTGGATAGTGAGGTTGAGGGGCAGGGAAGGAGGGTCAGAGTGCATGGGGAAAATGCCCGATGTTGAGTGGAGCACTGGCCTCTTCTGCCCCATGAGCCAAAAAGGGACCTGGTCAATGGCTGGGCAGGTGCAATTGTACAGGTCTCTGGACAAATGCCATAGAGGACCTCTGCCTTGGAGCACATTGGAGGAAAAAGTGACTCATCTTCCTGGCTGTTTAGATGTCCTGCCTCTCATTGGAGAATGTTTGCTTAACTCAGAACGTTTGGCAGGTTTTCAGGAAGACAATATAAGGCCCCTCTATGGATTCTCAATGGAGTGGGGCAATGGAAGGAGAACCAGACAGATAAGAGAAGGCTGTGTACCGTCTCTCGTGGGGGAGCATATGTGGGCCTGTCCAGAGGAGGTATACTGTGGTCGTGATGGAGGCAAAATGAGGATCTAAGATATAACCAAGACAACCACCAAGGTGTTGAGTAGAAGAGGTACCGGAACAGTCAACACACTGCCTTGCAGCACTGTGGGTGATAGACCAGATTTTGAGTTAATTTATAGGGTCAAAACTAAGGATTACTATAACATAGTTTATGCAGCAAAAATAAACAATTAGTTGGAGTTAATTGTAGATATGGGAGAAAACCAAACTACAGGTTGGGTGCAATGAAAAATAGCATCCCATCAGCAGTTGTGATCAGCAGTTGTGGTGTTCAAAGTAGCAAGAGATTGCTACTTCCACCTGAACAAGGAGGACAGCCTTGGGAGCCACAGAATTCTAACATGAAGATCCAGGAACAGAGCATGAGGACTGAGTTGAGTTCTGCACACTGACAGGCCATTTCCTGGGGAGACCCACAGCCACTCCCATCTATTGTGATGCCGGAGGACAGCCAGGATGAAGCTGACTTGGCCACGCCAGGGAAACAAGGTGTGTATTTAACAGCGTGTTCTGAGGTGTCCCATAGGAATCCCCATGAATTCGAGCCACACACTCAGTCCACAAGCACTGTGGTGCCAGCTTTTCTCACTCCATTATCACAGGCCCAGCACGGGCCGCCAGTGGCTACAGACAGGACTGGGGTCTGAGGAAGGTCTCCCAAAAGCACACAGGGCATCTCCACAGGGCGGGACAGTGAGGTCCCTAAAGGCCAGAGCTGCAGATCTGAGTTCTCCGTGGCACACGTGTCCTCGTGAAATTCAGAAAAGTGGAGGAAAGTGAGAGGGCTGAGAGAAGTTTCCTCGGCGTCCGGCACTTTTACTGAACCTGTGCAGCTGTCCTGTGAAAACTAGTGGCAAGGTATCACCATGGTTAGCTCTCTCCAGGACAGACCATAACAGTGGGGAGCAACCATAACTCTCCTGCACAGGCCAGAACTGGCAGGTAGCACATAAAGCACAGTTCTCCCATGTGGGAAGAACGGGACTTGGTTGCAAAGTCTGTAAGGAGGATTCTCCAAAATGTTGGGGGCCTCTCGGGGGGACCTTGCTGAAGGTGGCAGCCCCTGCCTTGACTTTTCCAAACAAGTCCAATCCCCCGGGTGTTTTGCTAGAATCTCTTTAGACCCAACCTTGTAGAAGCAGGTGCTTTCTCAAGGATGCTTACTTTGTTGATAATATCTAATAGTTAATTTTAGTTCAAGGTGGTGTTCTAATAGAAGCCTAAGGAGGCAGGTGAACGGGGCTACTTGGTGGCGATAGCCAAGTAGTCCCTTAGCCTTCTCTTTCACAGAAACGTGTCAGAGCAGTCTGTTCACCTGTCCCTCAGGGTCTGCCGGTCAGTCCCGGCACTCTCACAGTTCCAAAAACTTTGACAGGATTTATGAAGTCATATAATATCATCTGAAGGTAGACTTGATCATTTTCAATATTGTATAGTAAATTGCAGAGTGCTAAAATACACAGCCATCACTAAAAGAGATTCTTTAATTAAGAAAATTATAAAAATCACTCCAAGTAAGCAAGGAAAGAAGGCACATAGAAACAAAGAAGACATTGATTAAATAGAAAACAAATGTAAGTCATAGACTTCAATAAACCCAATCAATCAACAGTTACAGCAAGAAATGGGCTGAACTCTCCAATTCAAAGGTAGAGCCATCAGCCCGGGCCAGGGAGCTGGGTTGGTTTGTCCCGATACCCCAAGGTTGTGGGCTCGATCCCCGGTCAGGGCATAGACAAGAATCAATCAATCAATGGATAAATAAATGGAACAGCAAATCCATGCTTCTCTCTCTCTCTCTCCATCTCTCCATCTCTCTCTCTCTCTCCTTTTCTCTTTCAAATAAAAAAATAAATAAATAAAAATTTTAAAGAAAGGTAGAGCTTGGCAGACTGGAATTAAAAGAAGTAAACCACATAGCTTTCTGGAGTCATCCAAGATAGTGACATAGGACTGCACAGCCACTCAGGAACAATTGCTTCTGAAAGAAATCCAGAAAGGAGCTGAGAGACGCCTGCACATTGAGCAAAAGAGAAAACACCCACATGGACTCAGGTAGGAAAGGCTGCGACCCTCCCTCCATAAACTCCACCCCAGGCACAGCGCCACAGTTGGGAGTCTGACTCCTAGTTTCCCTAAAGGTTAAAAGGTTCAGACTCCACATTTAGTGCCTCCCACCCAAAGGCTGGTCATCAAAGCACCCAGCTCTGGGGGCCAAGGAGGCTGCTCCTGGAGACCAGAGCTCGCGGGAGGCGATGTTTCCAGGATGTGAGCCCAAGGTGCTGGCATCTGCCAGGGCTCAGCGCAGAGGGCAGGCGAAGGTGCCCAGCTCTAGGCTTTTCCTAAAAATGGGCCCCAAAAGGAGAGCTGCTGCTTCTGTGGATCCTGCTTCTAATGCAGCTCCCTGGAGGGTGGGGGGGTGGGGTGGGGGGTAGGCCTGGGATTCTTCCTGAGACAGAGCCAGCGAGAGTCCCACGCTGTCTCTCCCCAGCCCACTCCACTCAGCCAGTGTCTTCCTGGAAGGAATTTGTACAGAAGTCTGGGTCCCGGGTCCCCATGTCACCCAGCTCTGAGCCAGTGTGGCTTACATTCCTGAGTCCCACCGGACCTGGTGAGCAAAGGAGCTCCTGCCCGGCCAGCACCGGGCTCAGCACAGAGGGAGCGAGCACTGCCCACCGCCTGGCCTCTCCCTGGAACCTTCCTGCCCGCTTCCGAGCTGCCGCTGGACCAGCTTCAACATTAGCAGCCCGTCACGATGGCTATTGCAATATTTTTCTTTCCTTATATATTAAACTGGGATAAAATAAAACCTATCACCAAAGTCATGTGAGTATTAAAAGGAAAAATATTGTATACAAAGCGTTAGCACATTGCCAGACATATGCTGCCTTTAATACACACTAGTATTAACCTTTTGCACTCGGATGTCGAGTGTGACTCGACACGGTTAGCATTGGAATAAAGGAATCGAGAAAAAAGCAAGCGAGTGCAAAGGGTTAATATTGTCTTTGCAGATGGTGTAAATAAAAAATATGATAGTATAGTATATCTAAAATATATTAACTCTATTGATAACTTTTACTAAGACCTTTATTTTTAAAAATATTTTTATACCATCACACCTGAATTTGAAACACAAAAAACATTCGCTGCAATTGTACTCTGTGATGTTAGAGGTTTCTATACCATCCATTCTCTCTTCTTTACTTTTCCAAAGGAGCTACTACCTTATCAGGAACATTAAGATTTCAATATACTTCAGTGAACTTTGTTTTCACCTTTCAAATAAGGTGAATATTAGTGCTAACTGCCCGACAAATGAAACAAATTATTTTTCCAAATGCAGTAGTTTATTTTAAAAATGTAAGACAAGTAAAAGAAATCAATTTGGAAAGCCGAGAGCCCAGTGTTAAAATACCGCTTTCATGCTGAGGAAAATCTAACAGGAGAGCGCACTTATTTATTGGCCTGGAATTCTCTCCATAATTGCTTTGTATTCCCATCTGCTCTTTGTGTAGGAGGAAAAGTCTCAGCCTCACCGCGCGGTGCTGGGCTCCCTTGGACCTTGGCTCTGAGTTATAATGGTGTATTAAGTTTTAACGGCAGACATAAAGCTGCCTCTCCATCGGAAAGTGTGGCTTTATGCACCCACAGTTTCGCTATGCAGCTTTCACTACCCTTTTATGCTCCAATCTCCTTTCTTCTAGAATTCTCCAGGTGCTCGAATGCTATTGTTTGTATGAGGTATGTTTGGTCGGCGAGGCATGTAATGCATTTATAAATCACACAGTCAAGATTTTGCAAAGAAGAACTCGGGCTTTATTTATAGTGCTTTAAAAAATCACACTCTGTGTCAAAAAATACGACCAGGATTAAACTACAAAATAGAAGAAATTGCATTGAAACCATGGATCTTTGTAGTCTGTCCTCCTGATCATGTGTCTGGTAGTGGTAGCTAATCTGCACCCTGGCTCCCTGTGTTCCATGTGCCCTTGAGGAAATTGTAGTCACTTACGAAGTCTACGTGGCGGGTGGTTGGAGGATATCTATAAAATAACAAACACAGTTTTAAGAATTTGGTTGTTCTATTTAATTCTTACAATAGTCCAATAGGTTACGTACTAGGATTGTCACCCTCATTTATAGGAAAGAGAAGTGATGCTCAGCAAGTTGAAGGCATTCAGCAGAAGATACTGACTTAGTACGTGGCCCTTTAGACACACACAGCTCGCTGGGCTCTGGCGCTCACACCCTTAACCGGCAGGCGTGATGCTAGAGCTCATACCCTTAACCGGCAGGCGTGATGCTAGAGCTCACACCCTTAACCGGCAGGCGTGATGCTAGAGTTCCAATGGAAGTTTGGTAGAACCTCGGTTCTCGAACTTAATTCCTTCTGGAATTAATTCAAGAGGCAATTTGTTCAAAAACCAAATTTCTCCAATTGGAAATAATGCAAGTTGAATTAATTTGTTCCAGACCCCCAAATGACTCCCTTTTCAAGCTTCCTTCTATGGAGCACAAGACTAATGTCCTGTTTAATCTATAAACAAACACTTCTTTTCTTAATTTATTGAATCACCCCTACTAACCTGAATGAATCACTTTCAGTACTAGTTCCAGGGGCGTCTTTCAGGAGGCCAGCATGCAGCATCTTTGCTTTTGCTCATGTCACCGCCTCTGAAATGCTGTCCCTGGCTAACTGCTTTTCCTTTATCCAAATCGACAACGTTTTTCCACCTCTCCAATCGCCTGTGGTCCTTGTTTCTTTCACACAATTAGCAACATTAGCACTCTTGTTGGCCTCTCTATGTTTTAAAATTGTGCTAATCATCCATTCACCAGCAACAAAAGCAAGAAACACACAAAAGTAGTCACTGCACAATTTCCTGAGATGTTACCAAAGCGAGGTTTAGCATTCTCTCCTTTGTCTGTGGCCTGAGAGCCGCTTTTGTTATGCTGATGTATTAGCCAAAAGGACATTCATTTGAGAACTGAGGCTGTGTTCCAGACATTTTTCCTTGAACAACTTGGCTGAGAACCTCATTGTTCAAGATGGGAGGTGTTCAAGAGCCAAGGTTTGACTGCAGTGACCGCATCTATGACATTTCAGAGCCTACTGCGTCAGTCATTGTCCATGTAGTATCTCACTGTTTACAATAACGCGAGAGTGCATCTCTTCTCTACAGAGGAGACCCTCAGAGGGTTCTCCGGCCACAAAGAGGCAGACCCTTTCTGTCTCAATCTTTCCACTCTGAAAGGCGGCCTCCTCCTGCCGGTGGGAAAGAGTGGAAAACCCTGGGCTCATGCGCGCTTGGCGGCCCAGGGAGTCTCTTTGGGAAACGCGGACTGAAGAAGGAAAGGAGGCAGGAATGTGGGCGTCCGTGAGAACGTGTTTTCAGTTACGCTCAGCTGTTCCAGTTCTGTTGATTTTTAAAATCCAGAAGTGGCTTTTTGCAGATTACGTTTCTTAAGCAGAAACACCTTTCACTGTCTGCTAAGCATGGCTGGGTCCGGCAGAAGTTCTCGGAGCGCATTGATTTTATGTTAAGCCGTCTCAGATACATGGACACAGTTTGAGAAGGCTGTTCTTGGCTCCAGAGTCCCGGAAAGCTTGCTATTCACCCGGAGAGTGTTTCTGGTGATTAGAGAGTAAAACTTGCAATAAGGAACATAACTGTATTTAATATAAGCAAGCACAGCGATGTAAAATAGAAAGGTCTGTGTTGTAGGTCCCACTGCCTCTCTACACAACGGTGAGAATGTGGGGAACACTTCACCTCTCCAGCCTCACTTCCTCACCTGCAACACGGGCTAGTGAAATGCTCTCTCTACGGGAACTGCTGGCTCTGACAATCTGCATAATCATGGAAGCAGGTGGAACAAAGCACATTAACTTTAGAAGAAAATATTAAGTATGAAATTAGACATAGGAGTCATGGTAATGGGTATATTTATTAAGTCATGCCAGCAAAACTCCTCCAATTGATACACGTACTTGGCAAAAACCAAAGCTGTGACGTATTCAGGAAATAGCACCGAAAGGAGATAGAACTCCAAGTCTTTAACTTGGGAGCATTTATCCCGAAACTAAATTCTCTGTCATCCAAACAGCAGACTTCAGCATGAAAAATATACCCAAATACGTGTCCCTAGAATATAAGACACTGCTCTGGACAACCAATCCATGGCACACCTTCAATATGTATTCTCCATCAGGCATGGTTGCTATGACTTTCTGTTCTGAGGCATATACAGCCACCCTCCAACAAGTCAGTTCTGCTGTGTAGTGCTTTGAAAAACAGTTCCATTCCATGCAATTGATATATTAGTGAACCACTTGGATAAAATGGAGATCTCATGTTTGCTTATGCATAATTGCCTTCCTGAGAAACATGAAGGGAACACAGATAACTACTTCTAGCCAAGTGGTGGTGTGTAGGAACACACAGGTGCACAGACCTCAGACACACACCGGCTGCCTTGGCTGTGGTTCACAGTGTGTTAGCCAATGAGGTTGTGTTTTCCTATTTTCTCCCCTTTGTGAGAGGGTGTGTATATTATAATGTGTCCACACATATATTCTTCATGTTAAGCATGTTGAATGACATTTATATATATTTATTTGTATCTGTTCACTTATATAGAACTATTATTCAACATTCCCAACATGAATAATTCTTGCTCAAAACGCCAAGCAGTGAATGAGGAAGGAAACCTGTAGGTTCTGAGAAGACTGAAATAATGCTGTGTTTTAGGGGAAACTGTAGAACACTTGCTCTCTCTCTAGCTGTAAAGCAATCTACTTTGTAGAATGTCATCAGCAATGACATAGAGATGAGAGAACACCGTCAAGCCCTGCACAGTCATAAGAACGTGGCCTTCAGGAATAGAAAGGAATGGGAAGACGTGCCAAGCAAATGGATTGAAGGAAAAATAACAAAAATTCGGAAACAACCTGTCACACATTAGAAATGAAACAAGTGTCTCTATGTGGAGACCTTATTGCCAAAACCTGAAGAAATGATTCACCTGCGTGCTTTATGGGCTGACTTAGTGATTTCAAATATTGCTCTAATTTCTCAAATCTTCAGCAGTTGGGCCAACCTAAGGGGGAAGATTTCTAGGTATGACACAGGAATCATTGGAAATAGAAGATTACACATTAGATCAACTTTTCCATTTTGATGAAAGAGACATTAGAAATGCATCATCCAAAGCATTTACATCTCAGAGGAAGAGAAACATGTCCCAGAACTAAGAATGAGGTAGATTTGTAACTGGGATGTTTGGTGCCAGTGTGGAGAGAGCTCAGCGAGCCCCACCCACATTTTCTGTAGAATGAAGTAGCAAGATAAACTGACATACTTATTGTAGTATTTATACACTTCTGAATCATGTAACATATGTGAAACTGTGTTTTCACTTTTATTAGTTTTCTATCATTTGTGAAAGTGTGTCACTGAGGCAATTTTTTAGTGTTGTTTCCTCATATTTCCATAATCCCTGTGGTTTTTATTGTGCAATTTTGCATAGCAAGGCGACTTAAAAAATGCATATATCACCTTATAGCCAAACTGACTGTAGATTCAATCGAGAGTAAAATGGCTTAGCTGTCCTTGTGTTTGCTTCTTCCTACTTCTCCTTGTTCATCCTTATCTTATTCCATAATTATAAAATTAATATGCTTGCTTAAAAATCTTTTTTACTATAAAGAATTGTGTAAAGTTAAAAAACAAAGACGAATGAAAAGAAAGAACTACACCACTACATCCCCCAATGCCGAACCCTTACCCTTTTTCAGACTCCTGGACTGTTATCACAAAGCTAGATTAAGTTATGAAAGTCAAAGTGCATTAACTGTTAATCCAGGTTTACCTCCGTTGTTCACAAACAATATCAGTTTTAGCATCATAAGCAGCCAAAGAAATAGGGTTGTATATTTGTTTATTTTATGTTGCCATATAAATAATTAGTCTTGTTTTGTAGAGAATTGATTCAGCTGTGTCACATCCAGAAAAATTCAAAAGATGTCTGTGGCATTATTTAAACCAAGATCTCTGAAAATGTGCTCCTGGAAAAATAGCATCAATATCACCTGAGAATTTGATGAAAATGCTAATTCTCTGGCCACATCCCAGATTGACTGATTGAAAAATCTCCCCATCAACCTGTGTTTCAACAAGCTTCCCAGGTCATTCTGATGCATGGGTGGCTCCTGTGAGGTAACCACTGAATTAAACCATCTCAAAAGTGATTTAGGAATAGAAACTCTGAGACCAGATTACCAGGATACAGAATCAAGGCTCTGGTGCTTTCTGGTCACATGTAACCTTGCTCAAGTTACTTTAAATGCTACGTCTCCTTCCTCAACTGTTTGAGGATTACATAAAACTATTACACAAAACCAATGGAATACTTAGATGAAGCCTAGTACATTGTAAGTACTCAGTAAATGCAATATATTTAAGCTCATTCTAAGCATCTTCTCTTGTGAGCATTTAATAGGCTAAATAAATGCTCATTTTCTATTATGATGATCTTAATCATCATTAATAGTATTTGAGCCAGATGTGATCTTGAATAATAAACTAGAGTTCTGGGACTGAGACTGTGAAAGGAATGAGAAAACATCTTACCACATATCACAAGTTGGGGTCCCTGGAAAGAGGCAGAGCTGGCGGCCTCTGAGATTGATAGACACTGTGGACGAGAGAGGCAGGGAGCAGGATCTGGCAGTGGGAGTCAATGAATCCTGATGCTGGTCTCATGACAACCGCAACCCACTTCATGTGGAAGCTTGAGCTAAAACAACCTGTGACATTTGTCCTTTGCTGGGCTGAAATTGCCTGGCTTTTATATACCCTCCTCTACCAATCAGCTGATGTGGGCTCTCCCCTGCAGAGCATGACTTTGGGTGAGGAAGGCTGGAGCCATTCCTGAGTGTGCTAAGCTTGTTTGCCAACAGCATCTCTCCCCAGTGAGACAACAAGCTTTCTTAAAGGGCCATTGAAGTAGCAGGTACTTTTTAGAAGGGGGGCAAGAAGAGGACATCACCACGGCCCCGCCACCTCCCTTTCTCATTACTAAACCTTTGCCAGGTAGGAAAAGCACACAGATCAGGGAGGGTCTCCTACACATAAAAATTAAATAAAATGTATCATACTTTCTATGAGGAATAAGAAACGCAAAGTGAACAGTAACGCTAACGCATTTTTCCAAATAAGTCATCAATGTGTTGAAATAAGCATAGTTTATATAATATAAGGGAAAGGGACCGCTTTCCTTTGTTAAAAGGGAGGCAGGATGTAGATTTCAGAGAAGAGGTGATATGGTTTTTTGCTCCTCTATTCTCTGGGAGGATTTAGCCTAGCGGGAGCTATCTGTGCCATGCCTTGGTATTGGAGAGGTACCCTTTGCATTAGTGAACCTGCTCAATAAATCAGAATTAATATTGGCATAGAGATTTACACCATCTTTCTATCTAAAGAAAATGAAGGGTTTCTCACATGTGACATTTTGATTACATAAAGAGAAGGAAACCAGGGTAATGTTTTGCTAGATATGAAACAGCATAAAATAGAGGAAAAGATTAAAATGTTCACAAAATATAGTTCCTTAATAAAGGAGTTTAATAATCTATGTCTTAGTAAGTTTTGGCTTATATAATAAAATTAAAAAATAGGGAAATGGTATTTCTGTATTCTAAGTACTTAACCATCAGTTGTCTCACAGTCCCTGGTCTTGACCCAGAGCCTGGTGGTTGAAGGTGACAGTTGTGTTTCTCTTCCCATTTCTTGGAGAGCAGGTCTCTGGTCGCTATGCTCCCTCCCAAGTACACTGTAGACATGAATTTCTGAGTAACCCCACTCCACCTTGAACCTGGTGCTTTTGATTCGATGTTGCTGTGAAAAGGTTATCTCATCAAACTAATAAATGGACTGCTGAACCAGCTGCCACTCCGTGGCTGGAAAAGGCTTGTGCCCCTGGCTCAATTACAGACCAGCCAATGGGGGTGCTGGAAAGAAGGCTCAAGGTGATTCATTGATTGCAATGTCAGAGTGAGCAAGTTAGCGCTCACCGCCCTAAATGTAAGCTGACACTATAAATGAGAACAAGGAGAAACAAACTAGTTGGGATGGAAGTATCAGGGGACACCAGGGAACAATGAGAAACAGCTCGGGCTCAATTAAAGAGAAGGAGGCTCCCAAGGGAATGCCTTTGCACCCATCCCATTGGGGAGCGGTCCCTGGCTGGGCCCCTTCTGTTCTCTGTATTTTCTATCTGATAGACTCCTAACAGAAGAAATAGAATCCTAACACAGAAATAGAATTCCCAAAGTACAATATTTGAGAAATGAATGCAGAGAGGTTTGAATTTTATTAGTACATGGTTATGGGTCTTTAAAAATGCTAAGGGAATAATGCTGTGGGATCTGAAGAGACAGATTCCCCTCTATTCCAGAAAGGAAGAGTCTTCTGGAGGCTCAGCTAGTGTTGTGTCCCACCAAGGGTCCTTCTTCAGAGGTCCCTGTTTCCTGAAACCCAGGTAGCGATCAGCGTGGACGGCCTGCTGAGAATCCCGTGTCACTGCCAGGAGACATTCAGAATGAAAACCAAAAGAAAAAAAAAATGGAGGAGAAATGAGAAGGGGGGCGAAGAGAGCACAGCAAGGTGAGGATGCTGTAAAGCAGAACAGAGGGATGTGCTAAAAGCTGGCTGTGAGAGGAAGACCTTTTCTTTCTTTCTTTTTTTTTTTTTAACAACCTGAACAGAATGGTGTGGAAACTGCCAAAGAAACTTCAAAAGATGGTGACAATGACAAAAAAGAAAAAGAGAAAGATTTAAAGCCTCTTCACGTACAAAGGCAGGAGGACACCCCAGGAGATCAGGTCGCCGCCTTCCTCCTCACGCCCACATCTCAGCCCAAGTTTTGACAATGGGCAGCAGCACAGGACAGGGAAATAAACCACCCGCGCAGTGATTAACAATCCAGACTGCGCTCCCCGGAGCCAGCGGCTCTCTGGGAACATCTATCAGCACCAGGTTTGTTAGGAAACGCAGCATAGTCAAACCACTACTTTAATCCTGAGCCAGTGAAAAATTAGGGAGACGCCTGGGGAAGGAAGATGAAGGGGAAGAGAAATGTGGTTGGGAAGAACTTCCTTCATTTAGAGCTGTAGCAGAAAAGCAAAGTAACCCTCCTCATCGCTAGCACTGCAGATACTTTCAATCCTTTCCTGGACTCAAAGCTGCTTATCTCTTTAAAATCCATGCAATTTAGACTATGTTATTTTATCTTAATCTCAGCTACGAAAACAGGGTGGAGGGAATAAGATGCTAACTCAAATGTATTTCTCAGTGTTGTGGGTTGCCAGTTATTGTGTGTAGTCTGAACAATCACAGCTTTTTATCCTATTTTCTGTTCAGTTAGTACATAATCATGACTTTGGTTAAAAGGCATCTTCAAGCAAATATTTCATCTTGTTTCAGGGTGGTTATTAGTTTAGTGAGGTGTAACTTTTACAATAATATACAATGACTAAAATTGTCCTAACGATTGAGGAATAAGAATGCTTCAACCACATGTTGTTATCCTAATATATGGAGCATATTATAATTTGTAAATAAATATGTTCATCTTATTTATATGGTATCTTCCCCAAACTATTGCAAAGATAGAAGATAAAATGTTTTGACTTAAGCAATGAAATAGACATTATATCTCAGAAACCTTTTATTTTCATAAATAAGGATAATAACTTCTATGGAATTCATTTACAGTATTGTCTTATGAGTAACCATTTTTCAATACAAATTATTTATTCATTGCATATTCAGTGCAGGAAAAGAACCTTAACATACAGACTCATTAGTGACTTTTTTCATACTATGTTGCATACATAAAATTATATTTCATGAAGGAACATTAATCCTGAATTATGCTTTGTTGCCTTAATTTAAAATTATGGTATGACTTCATTCCTTTTTTATGTTTTAAGTATTTAATGTTATCCAGATAGCCTGCCTGATGAATGCAATGGTGAAAACATTAGTTAACATGCATTTGCATTTTAAATATGTCACATATGTACACTGCTGAAGAGATAAAAATGTTAAACACTATTTTTTGGTAGTGTAACGGTCATTACGAATCTCTCATAGGAACTTAAGGATATCATCTATCACCCTCAAAGTCACATGTCCATCCAATAAAATCCAAATCCCAAAGGTCACTTCTACTTGATGGAAGTCCTTCTTAGGAGGAGAGCCAAGGGCCAGTGCTTCATTAGAGCTTCGGACTCCAGAGTGGACCAGGAGGCAGAGGGTGGAGAGTGAGGGCAGGGGTTCACCATCATGTCACTGCTTCCACACAAGATTGCCTGGAACGCTAAGGACAGTGTAGGTGTGAGCTCCACTTATGTTATGAGATTTAACTTCTATATGAAAATGTATATATTTGTATATAAATACAAATACACATATATAAATATTTTAATACTAGAGGCCCAATGCACGAAGATTTGTGCAAGAGTGGGCCTTCCTTCCCCTGGCTGCCGGCACTGCCTCTGCTCCAGCCCAGAGCCGCCTTTCCGCCTTCCCACACTGCCCAGAGGCCCCAGCAGCTGGGGCGGTGCAGAACCCCAGAAGCTTGGTGCTTGCATATGCAAATTAACCCTCCATCTTGGTTGGGTTAATTTGCATACTCACTCCTGATTGGCTGGTGGATGTTGCAAAGGTGTGGTCGATTTGCATCTTTCTCTTTTATTAGTGTAGATATATTTAACAAATATGTGTAAAATGCATATATTTGTTTATGTTTTACCTCATAGGAAAATTGGTGGTCATCACCCTTTCAATTTCCTTTTTTTGTCAATATGCCAATGGTTAGCCTCAATTGGAGTTTATTACTTCCTCTCCCTTGTTTCTTCAAACTCTCAAACTCTTAGAAGAACTGGACCTATATCTGAATATACGTTTCGTTCACACCCCGTAGGATGTAATTGGATCAAGGTTTAGGGCCCTCACTTAGTGATAGGAAGGAGAAGTTTGGCCCAAGCCAATGAGCTATAATTGTGCAAAAAATTACTACAATTTTGTTGTTATTATCATCTTTGTATCAAACTAATATAGATGAATTTCTCAGCAAGTATCATGGCTGGAGCTTCAGATTATGCCTGTTTTTAGGAATTTGGGTTAACTGCAGCTCAACACAAAGGCAATCAATGATCAACAATTAACCATTTTTTGAAGTCTTTATTGTATTTCAAGGAAAATTCATTACTAAATTTCAAGAGGACTTGTAGGTGGAGAAAACATTAGTTTCCTACTAATTCTGTTCACAGAGGAGTCTGAGGCCAAGTGCATGGGGACAGTGTTATGATCTATGACAGTGATGGCGAACCTATGACACGCGTGTCAGCACTGACACGCATAGCCATTTCTTTTCTTCTTTTTTAAAAATATATTTTATTGATTTTTTACAGAGAGGAAGGGAGAGAGAGAGAGCTAGAAACATCGATGAGAGAGAAACATCGACCAGCTGCCTCCTGCACACTCCCACTGGGGATGTGCCCGCAACCAAGGTACATGCCCTTGACCGGAATCGAACCTGAGACCTTTCAGTCTGCAGGCCGACGCTCTATCCACTGAGCCAAACTGGTTTCGGCGTCGCATAGCCATTTCTGATGACACGCAGCTGCTAAGGCGGCCACATGCCAAGGATGAAACATTTGCTGCTCCTGAGGACGAAACATTTGCGAAATAATGTTTTTTCCTCAAACTGACACACTACCCAAGTTATGCTCAGTTTTTTGGCGAAGTTTGACACACCAAGCTCAAAAGGTTGCCCATCATTGCTCTATGAGAAACAGGATCCCCACTGCAGGAGTGAGTCTGGGCAAAATGCACTCGCCTGTGTGCACTTTGTCGCTTTATGAAAATGCTGCATCAAAGTAGCTCACTGGTCTGAGGGATTGACTCCTTGGTGAGAGATAAATCATATACAATCCCAATATACAAAATTAAAAATAAGCACAAAGTGCTTTGTTGTTTTTCTAAGTTATAAAGTGCTAAACCTGGCTAAGAGCAGTAGCTTTGCAGTATGTATCACTCAAAGAAAATATAAACAGATATTGCTTTGAACAACAGATAAACTGAGGGACTCACTTAATCAGTGTCCAACTTCAGAATGTTTAACCAGTCATTCCAGGGTGTCATTTAGTGCCATGATTTTATTTTCTCCATTCTGCCACATACAGTGCCCACTTCACCTCATGACCTTCTCCCATAGAACAGAGTGACATCCAGGGACAATCAGGTTCTTTCTCATCCATGGAAGACAGGGGTAGCCTATCAGTAGCACTTTTTTAAGTTAAAATCTCCAGTAGTATCTAACAGAGATCCCTTCAAATTCATCGGCCTTATTGAATCTCATTGCTCTTCTTTAGTTAATCACTCTGAACACAAACCAATTGGGCCCCTCCTGGAACTGAGGGTGGAGCAAAGTCCCCAGGACCTACTGATGAGCCAGAGAAAGGTTCTGTTAGGAAGGAGGGGGATGAATGTTGGTAGCAGCCAGTAATGTACACAATTCATTGATAAGATGCAGACAATACTCTGCACTGTGTACTAGTACTTTACATGAGCATTGTAAGTGGTTTATTCCAGATAGCCTAGATTTTTGCTATGTCGACTACAATTCCTTTAAGCAAGTGATGTAGAAAAGAATAATACCTTCTGATTATAGAAAGCTTAAATGTAGAATAACATGTTTACCAATAGATGGTTTAGTGACAATGGTGAGGCAAATTGCTCTGTGAATGTTCTCTGACGATAAAGAATGTATAAGTATGAGCCCATCTAATTTAGATTTTAAATAGGCAGACACATTTTATGTGTAGATGCAATATTATATATTTTTCTAGAATCAAAATATTTTCAATAGAAAAATCTTATTGAAGAGTGTGGAGATAACTTATTTCAGCTGGAGGTGCCAAAGAATTACATTGTCATTTTATAGAAAGAAAAAGCACATAGAGAGATAATTTATTAACATATTAGAAAATAAGCCATCTTGAGGATAGCACGTTTTAATAAATTTGGAATGAAAGCTATTGTAAATATGCCTAAATAGCTAGATTTATAAAGACATTGTATTTAAAACATTGCAGATTCTGGGATTGTTTTAAGATATCATGGTTGATATTCTGAAGTGATACTAAAGCCAGAGTATTGTTCAGTTCTCTACAAAAATGGTGCTTTAAATCGACATTAAGTTCATCGACACATTTCATAAATTGTTTCATCAAATCAACAAGAAGCAGGATGAGACCTTGCTGGGTACTTTACTTGGTCTGAGTGTTGTTCATACACTAAAAGGTTGAGGGTTCAATCCCTGGTCAGGTGTATGCAGTAGGCAACCAATTGACGTTTTTCTCTCACATTGATTTCTCTCTCTAAAATCAATTAAAAAACAAAACAAAACAGGAAGAATGCAATATAAGAAGAAAATTGCTCTTAGCAATTAAAATTTAGGAAGTAAATAGTTGAAATTGGTACCCTTTAAATAAGTACAGAAACACAAGATAATTATTTAAAGGCATTGCAATGAGTACAATTTAAACTTACAAACTGGAGAATATTATTTTTGAGCCAGGGTGGTAGATTTTGTTTCTGGACTCCCAAGCATCTACTCAATCTTTTAAAAACTGTATCTTTATTGTTGAAAGTAGTCATTATGTAAAAGATTCCTACCTATGTTACCATACTAGAGGCTGCACACAGCACTATTGGCATAGGAGGACAGACATATGGACACATTTCTATGAATCTACACCTGACTGCTTCCACCTGCTAGCACATGTGTTTTTGACTGAGACCCTTCTCTGAGGGCCTGACCCCACTCTGCCCTCCCATCACCCCATGGAGGGTCTAGTGCGTTACTTCTCTTCTGGAGCAGCTATGAAGCAATGATTTAAGGTCTTCCCTTCTATTGGGTGGTCTTTCAAAATTCCCCGGTTTGAGCACCAGTTGCCTACACGAAACACATCTTGAAGGGTCACCTTTCATAGACTTATTTCTTCATCCCCCAGTCGAGATTAACAAGCACAGACACACTTGTATTCCCACTGTTGTCTTAAAGTCCATTTCTCAAAGAAGCCGACAAATGATATTTACTCTTACTTTTCCTTGAACAATATATTCCTTTGCATCCTCTGCCTGTGATTTGGGCGGAAATGACCTTGTTCTGAGTCCAGGAGTAGATCCCCCCCTGACTCAGTTCAACAGAAGTAGCACATTTTCTTTTATATATTTTATTGATTTTTTTACAGAGAGGAAGGGAGAGGGACAGAGAGTCAGAAACATCAATGAGAGAGAAACATCGATCAGCTGCCTCCTGCATACCCTCTACTGGGGATGTGCCTGCAAACAAGGTACATGCCCTTGACCAGAATCAAACCTGGGACCCTTCAGTCCACAGGCTGATGCTCTATTCACTGAGACAAACCAGTTAGGGCAACATCTTTGTGTCCTCTGTGAATAGTTAAGCGATGGCCAGTGAAATTATTTTGGATAATAAAAAAAATGAGTACAAACATTAGTGTAAAGACACCATGCTTGACTATCTCTGTTTTGTTCTCTGGTGTGACACAGAATGGAGACATTCATAAAGGTGTGTGTGTGTGTGGGTGGGGGGGGGGGGATAGCATGGAGATGCAGCGGACGTGCAGGAAAGCACATGTAATACCTGAGAATGAGCCCGAAGCAGTAGAGGTTGGAGCTGAGAGATGGTATTTGGTGGCATTGATCTAATGGTTCAAGCTTCTTCTAATAATTGCTTCCTCTGATAACATGAAAATTATACATTTTTTTAGCCAATAATTGCCCTGTATTTTCATGAAATTTTGAATTGGATTTTCTGACTCTTGCAAATAAAACAGTTGAGTCCAAGCAGTTTTTGAGAACCTCAAATAGAATAACATAATTACATATAAGTGCTTAAAACTATAATATTAAACTAATACATTTGTTTTTCTTCCTCTAAGGTATGGCTTAATTTTTTTGCTTTTAACTGAACATTAAAGTGAAAATTTTAGTCTATATTTCAAATTTTCTTCTCATTTTGTTCACAAACCATTATTTGGGTCCTTACCATGTACAAAACAAATGGAAGGCATGGTTCTGCACTTAATTTAGAAGGAAATATATGTAATGGGATAAATGATATGCCAGACATTGAAAAATACAACCTTACTACATCCCTGAGCAAACTCTATTAGGTTTTAGTTTGAACATCACGAATATACAGGTGAGAAAAACGAGACTCAGAGAGTTTAAATATAACTCATTTAAGCTTTATAATTGGGAGAGCTAGGGTAAGGATATAGAAGTTATGATTCTGGATGTATGATTTTTTTCTACTGTATAAAATAAACTAGTTTTTTAAATAGTCCAATGTGTTTTTTAAACTGAGATATAATTTACATGTAACATTGTATAAGTTAAAGGTGTACATGTTGGTTTGATACATTGATATATTGTAGTGTGATTACCACTGTAGTATTACCTAACACATCTTCCATGTCACATAATTATCATCCCTTTTTTTGTGATAAGAACAATTAAGACCTACTCTGTTAGCAACTTGGAAGTTTATGCTAGAGAATTACTGACTAGTGTCACTATGCTGTGATTAAACCTCCAAGAGGGTCTACAGGTTGCCTATTTGTACCCTAAACAACATATCCCCAACCACTCTGCCCCCACCCACCCCTCCCATCCTTTCCCTACTTTCTGTTTTTAAGAATTTAGCTTTCTTAGTTTCCACATATACGTGAGATAATACAGTAGTTGTCTTTCTCTGTCTGACTCATCTCACTTAGCATAATGCCTTCAGGTCTATTCATATTGTTGCAAATGGTAAAATGTCCTTCTTTCTCATGGTTGAGTATTGAATAATATTCATGTGTATATAAAATTGCAAGGGAAGTTGGTAACCTTATTACTCTAGTACCTCAAAAATCAAACACGGAAACTATCTATTTTTTATGCTTAGATGTGGCCTTGCCTGAAGGATGATGGACCCCATAGGTAGGTTATCATTGCCTCTTAGGATTTTAAGAGGGAGCTGCAGACCACGCACTATCGTAGAAATTGGAAGGGTGATAACTAACACCTGAGAGATAGATATATGGGCCCTTATGAATGAGGTTTTAGGGGAGAAGATGGTTCCTCACTGTTGAAGAACCACTGATATAGATCTCACAGCCTCCCTGCCAGCACTGGTTTCACTTATGCAAATATGTGTCACCAGCTGCAATCAAAGCAGGACACAGAAGACACAGAAGGGATGACCCAAAAAGCAAAATTATTGTTTTTATTATTTTGGAATCAACTGAAAGTTCGTGGAGATCAGAAAGATAAAGACAGAAGAAAAGGAACACCCACTCTGATACATTTTGCCTACCCTTGGATATTTTCAAAATGCATTGGAATTAATTTAAAATTTCCTCATGTTTTTCAACAGTAAGATATGAAGCACAACCTAATTTCCTGTGGGGAGTTGATTAAAATCCTTCCATGTATGCTAATATACAGAGTAGACACAAATAATGTTTAGCCTTTGTTCATACGGAGAAAGAGAGAGAAATCAAAAGGACTAAAAAAAAGTGGGAAGTGGTGGTGAAAAACTGGTTTTATATATGTTAACCTTTGATGTCCATTACTAAAGAAAAATGTACTCATTTTTGAATAGTAGTTTAGCATGAAAGAAAACTCTATCTCTTATCTGATTTTTCTCTTTGGAAAACTGAAATTTGATAAGAGAGTCACATAAAAGGAAAAGTAGAGAACATTTTGATGTTCTTTTTGTAAGGAAAAGGGTTTCTGCACTTTTCAATATCCCTGAACTCTTTTACATCTCAAACCTTCTAAATCTTGGTAAAAGTTTGGAACATTATTTTAAGCATAAAGGACAGAAGGTGGCATGGAACCCATGTGAGGTTACAGATCAGGACATGGCTCTCATACCAAGTTACATCACTGTGTCTTTCCTGGGTGGCGAGCGAGGAGGCACATTGTGGTGGCCTTGCTGGGGTGGGGGGCTGTGGCCTATACGCTGCAGAGAACAGTGTACAGAAGATGTTACTGAAAGTTTGGTGAAGACAACTGATTCATTGTGTAGAAACAATGAAGCTGATAAGAAGGCATAGAAGAGCAAACAAAGAATGAGGTGTCAAAATTGTTGAGTTTTTTTTTTTTCTTCTTTTTACCTTGAAGTTGGATATTGTAGTTTAAACTCTTATTGGAACATTTATTCCAGATAATAACAAGATCCAGCATGTTTTCATGGAAATAAATGCCTGAGGAGGTATAAAGACAGATAAGCAAACTACAGATGTCTACTAGAAGCTATGGGGCTACACAGATGACCCGAGTCCCTGTCTGAAGTCACTCAGAATGGTGGCAGAACTCCAGTCTGGAACAAAAAAATAGAAGTGGTAATCTTTTCAGGGTGTGGGGATGAGAAAAGGGGCCGAGGAGTTAGGGGCTAACATGTTTTAATGCCATTGAGTCTCAAATGCATAGGGTTTCTAGTTTTACTTATTTTTTCTTATTTAAGTTAGGAGCATAATGGTCTGGCATAGAGATTGGCAATTGTAGAGAATACTGACCAGCTCTCAGCCAGAAGATGCACATGGGGAAATGGACATTCTCAACTGACCCCAACAAGTGTAGTCCTCCAGAGGAGAGAGGTAAGTCCTATTTTCCTTAATCTTAGGAAAGTGAACAGAAAATTATCTCACTAAGTCAAGGGGGAAGGTGAAAGGGTTTGTGGAATCCACACCTTAAAAGGTGTTTCCAGAGAATGAGGAACAACATCTGGTAAGATGTAAATAGCAGGAGTGTAAGTCAGGAGATGACCTGATCATGCACACAGAATTTCACAGAAGCTTTGCTCACAAAAATGAGTTTTGCATGTTTATAAACATCTCCAAGAAAACAAACAAAAAGAATAGCTAGATGTAAGACAGTTTAAAACCTCAAAAACCTACTTATGTATATAAATAATTTAGAAGTTAGAAAGAAAACCCCTAAAAGGGTAGTTAGCATGAACTGGAGTATTGTTCTGGGGGGGGGGGGGGGACTTTACTTGTGTGGAGCAGAACGGAAGAAGAAAGTCCAATGCCAGGCCCTTTGTCTGAGTCCCTTTGATGCTTTACCCAGGAAACCATGTCATTCTAAGTTGTCATTCTAAGTTGCTCCATTTCACCAGCTTGAGTTAATACTAAGGTGACCAGATTTTAACATTGGTAAAGTGGGACACCATTGACCTGGGGGTGGGAGGGGGAGTTCTTTTTTTTTTTTTTAAATATATTTTATTGATTTTTTACAGAGAGGAAGAGAGGGATAGAGAGTTAGAAACATCAATGAGAGAGAAACATCGATCAGCTGCCTCTTGCACACCCCCTACTGGGGATGTGCCCGCAACTAAGGTACATGCCCTGGACTGGAATCGAACCTGGGACCCTTGAGTCCACAGGCCGACGCTCTATCCACTGAGCCAAACCGGTTTTGGGCCGGGGGGGGGGGGGGGGCGGCTCTTGATTAAAAATTTGGTCTATATTGTAATTGCTTTTGTTTTTTTTAATAAAAGGAAATTCACTTCTTAGATCATCATTGAATTTGCATCCTCTTTTCTTACTCATTATGTTAAAAATCTAAAAAAAATAATTTAAAATTATATTATACATTATTATATACATACTAGAGGCCCGGTGCACGAAAATTCGTGCACTCGGAAGGGGGGAGGGAAGAGGAGGGGTCTCTCAGCCTGCCTGTGCCCTCTCACAGTCCAGGAGCCCTCAGGTCCTTACTGCCCACCTGCTCGCTGCTCCTTAGCACTGCCTCTGAGGCAGGAGAGGTTCATGCTACCGCCGCTGCGCTCCCCCTGTGGGAGCACACTGACCACCAGGGGGCAGCTCCTGCATTGAGCATCTGCCCCCTCGTGGTCAGTGCGCATCATAGCGACCAGTCATTCTGCTGTTCATTCGATTTGCATATTACCTTTTTATTATATAGGATTGCTTAAAAACACAGTAAATAGGTACATAATTACATGAACATATTTTATTGTTAGTTTATAAATTAAATTAATTTGATTGTTATAAAGTAACTATATTTTAAAATTATTTTAATCCTATATTTCTTTCTAAATAATAACAATACTAACTTGTATTATTTTTCCTCTGAATTTGCTGTAACGTAAGTCGTAAGTGTCACTTTCAAGGCTGGTGCTAGACTTTTTGCCGCCACTATAAAATATAAATAATACAAGTACTGTCTGTTAAATTCAAGAAAATTTATGTATTTATGAAATAAATAATTAAATTACTTACCTAAATTATCTGAATAGCTGATTTGTAATGACATCACTTGTTTAACTAGCTTACTAGCACGCAGTACGATGTGTATCGTCTGAGAGACAGTTACAAAATGTTTTCGTCATTGCCAATCCCAAAAAATGCCATTGTTCATTAAGTCCAAACAATGGTGGTCGAATTCTAACAACTGATCAACAATGTGAACTTTGATAAGCAGTTCTCGATAATCAGTTCTCAACAATTATTTGTTATTATTAAAGTTTAACATTATAAAATTAACAAAAATAATATAAAACTCATATCCTGGCTAAATAGCCACATGGCTGCTGAAAACTGTATATTCCCTTCCCGTTCTCCCGCCGTTCCCTAGCTTGTCGTGCATTTTTTCCAAAAATCGGGACTTTTTTAAAACCCCGTGAGACGCGGGACAAATTGTTAAAAATCGGGACTGTCCTGTCAAAAGCGGGACGTCTGGTCACCTTAGTTAATACCCAAGTGGTCAGACCTAGCTGGGGTCATTTTCAGTGTGAGGATAATAAGATGACAAAGTGATTTGCCATGTCTTCAAAATTATACTCATTTGCTCATTAAAATGCAAGTGAAAATGATGGTAAGTGACAATAATCTAAACCAGCCATCACCTACCAGTGGTCTGCGGACCACTGGTGGTCCATGAGGTCCTAAAAGTTGGCGACTACTGATCTAAACAATATACTACTGCTGAAGACAAAAAAAATACTATGCCCTGGTTTTTGTATACAGCTTAGGGAGAAAAAGTGCCAAATTCCATGCAATCTATACTAATAAAAGGGTAATATGCTAATTAGACTGGATAAACCAGACATCATTCCAAACGTCCTTCCTGAGAAAGCTGGGCCGGCCTGGGGGAAGCCACCCAGGGTCCCGGGTGGCTGTGGCCAGTCGGAGGGAGGGAAGCCTGGGTCCCAGGTGCTGGGGCTGAGGCAAAGGTGGTTAGGGGCAATTAGGCAGGCAGGCGAGCAGTTAGAGGTGATCAGGCAGGCAGGCAGAGTGGTTAGGGGTGATCAGGCAGGCAGGCAGGCGAGTGGTTAGGAGCCAGCAGTCCCGGATTGCGAGAGGGTTGTCTGACTGCCAGTTTTGGCCCGATCCCTGTGGCAGTCGGACATCCCCTGTAGGGTCCCAGATTGCAAGAGGGTATAGGCCAGGCTGAGGGACCCCCCTCCCGCCCCCCACCGACCACTGTGCATGAATTTTATGCACTGGGCCTCTAGTCTATATATATAAACGCCTAAGTGACCATTACGGCTGTAGCTATGATGCTCACTGACCACCAAGAGTCAGAAGCTCAACTCAGGAGCTGCCCCCTGGAGGTCAGTGAACTCCCACAGCCAACCTCCCACAGTCCCTCCCCCTGGCCAGCTGGCCCAATGGCCCAATGACAACTGGGCAACACAGCCCTGATGAGCCCAGATCCGGCCAGGCCGAGGGACCTGTGCACAGGCCTCTAGTTGAATATAAACATTTAGTCTCTGGAAACTACTGTCTAATAAAAACCTCATTTTAGAATTAGCAACCAGTGAATAGAAATAGGAACTATTAACCTAGAATGAAATATATGCAATATAATTTTTTCATAATGTTTCCAACTTTTTGGTAGACACACTTATACCTTAAAAAGTTCATTCTTTGTCAACATAAAAAACAACATCTGGATTAAAACGAGGCTATTGGGCAACCCCTGGACAACCTAAGCCCAAGGAACCCCGAGTCCCACGGCCTGCTCACCCTGAGGCGTCCACACTGCGGTTGGGGAATGGAATGTGGCAGAGCATCGCCCCAGGCTCAGGGCCCCGGAGGAATTGCACCTCCACTTCCCCTGCTGCTCTTTTCCCCCAAACAGTCAGACAGTGTTTAAACGTGTGTATTCATTTGAAGGACAGAGGGGATACTGTTTTTTATGCTTAAGTAGCAAAATATTCATAACTCGCCAAAGCCACTCAAAATTGGAAAAACCGACACTAAAATAAAATCCCTCCCAGCTTTCGCATTTCCTCATTTCAGAGGCAAACAGTGCGCGATGACTGAGGAAGCTCCATCTCTGCATTTAGATCCACATCGCGGCGGACGCTCACAGAACACTGATTTCAGCCTCTCCCGGGCTGTGCGGGGAGGGTGTGCATTCCTCGAGTGGGCTGATTCATTTGCCATGCCATTTTTCAGCTCCCAATTATTAAAATTGCGCAGATAAGAGGAAGAGTGAGAAACAGCCAGACACCACACCCGCTGTGCAGAGCTGTTTAGGGGGACAGGGCCTGAATATTAAATTATCCGGAAGGCGAAACTGTGTAATAAACACGAAAAGCCTATTCTCTGGGGAACTGGGCAGATCCTAGAAGGAATAAGGGCATTTGGGCACACCGGGGGGTTAGTGCAGGAATCACGTGTGAGTGTGCCCCACGCCAGGGGAGGTGCGCGGGGCCTGGACAGGGCGCCGATTCAGACCCACGTTCTCGCGGGGCGCTAACCTGCCCGCCTTGGCCGAGGAGCATTGGGGTGCTGAGAATCTTCATGATCATGAGGGTATCAGCTCATTTAAAACAAGGAAGTATACATGGCATTCTGCTCTGGTTAAAGAATTGGTTTGGAAGAAAGCGTGAGGACAGAGGGCTCCAGAGAAGAGTGAGTGCACGCATCCTCCCCAAACGCCGAGCTTACCCAGGGGCGCGGCTGGGCGGGCGAGGCTGCGAAGATGGGCACCCAGCGGAGGCCTCTCTGGTGCAACTGCGGACTGGGCTGGGGGGCGAGTAGTGGCTCCGTTACAAATACAATCTCTTTCTGACCATGCTTGCTTGCTTTGGGATGATCTCATTCAAATGTCACTTTAGATTCCGAACGTTCATAGGTGTGTTGCGTGGCCTGCTGTGGTCTGTACTGCCTGTCCCTCGCCATGGAAGTCAAGGCGCTGCGCTCTGGTCCAGTGGAAGGTGTGGGTCCAAAAGCAAAGCTGGGACGCTGCCGGTTGTCCTCAGGGGGTCATGAGCGCAGGGAACCTGAGGGAGCAGAAGGCAGAGGAGGAAAGGGGTGGGAGAGTGGTATTGCCCTCCTTATCCCTGATAGCCACCTTGTCTAAGTCTGCTTTTCTGAAATTCCTATAGCTCCTCCAGCTTTCTTTTGAACAGTGTTAGCAAGGTATCTCATTATCCATTTCTCGACTTTTAACCTGTCTGAACCCTTATATTTAGAGTGCTTTTCTTATACACAATCTAAAACTGGCCTTTGGGGGGTCCATTATGACAATCTCGGTTGCTATCTGGTGTATTTTGATCATTTGCAGTGATTATTGATACAGCTGTCAGTTTCTTTTCCATCTTTTTATTGGGGGGAGGTCATCTCTGCTTCTAACCGAACATTTCATGCTTCCATTTTTTCCTTTCTCTTGAGTTATCAACCTACAGTTTTAAAAAATTAGTGTGTAGTTATCCTAGTGTTTACGATATACTTGGTAAATTATGTACAGATCCCTCTAAATAATACGATGCATGCATTGTAGGTACTTTATAACAAAGTACCCCATTCCCCTCTTGTGCCTTGTGATATTGCTACCACTTATTTCACTTATTTTTATTTTATCACCCAGCAATGACCTATTATTATGAAATTAAATAGTTATCTTTCAGATTAAGATTAAGAAAAAATAATATATTTTATTTAATCTTCATTCATCTCTTCTGTAACACCTTTTGTTTATGTAGTCCCAAGTTTCTGTCCTATTTTATTATCCTTCTGCCTGAAGAAATTCTTTTCACATTTATTGCAGGTCAGGTCTGAGGGGAATAAGTTCCATTCCCTCCGTTTTCTGTCTGAGAAAGCCTTTATTACTCCTCAATTTATGAAGGATGATTTTACTGACTTTAGAATTCTCCGTTGGTGTTTTATTTTTTCCATTCCATACTTTAAGGGTTTACTCTCTTTTTCATTGCAGGGCTTCTGAAAAATAAGTAAGTCCACTGTAATTTTTATCCTTGTTCTTAGAAAAGTATGCTTTTCACCTATAATCCAGCTTTATTTAGGATTTCATCTCTGCCCATTATCTCCTAGTTTGAATATGACATGTCCAGCTGTTTTTCATGTTGAAATTGAGGATGCTTGGTGTTCTTGGAGCTTCCTGGACGTGTGGTTTGATTATTGAGCTACAATAATTGGGAGTCGCTCTTAGACATTATTTATTCAAATGTTTCTTCCCTGTGGTTTTTCTTTTGCTTCTGGCCTTCAAAGTAAGTGTCTGCTACACCTTTTGATATCATCCCACAGTCCTTGATGTTTTTATTTTTTAATTTTAATCTTTGCATTACAGTTCGAGAAGTTTCTACTGACTTATCAAGTTCATCAATCCTTTCCCCAGCAGTGTGCAGTCTACCGATGAGCTTGTTGAAGACATTCTTCATTCATACTCTGGCTCTGAATCCTAGCATTTCTTTTGACTCCTCTTAGAGTTGCCAGGTCTCTGCTTATGCATCTGTTCCTGCATACTGTCTCAATTTTTCTTTAAGGCCTTTTACATATTTCACAGTTCATATAAAATCCCGTCTATCATTTCAACATATGTATCAAATCGAAGTCTAATTCAGATGATTGCTTTGTCTCTTGGCATCCTTGTAAATTTTCTAAAACTCAACATGTTTGATTGGATAATAGAAACTCAGGTAAATAGACTTTAGTGAAAAGATTTATGTTGATATGGGTTAAGTTGTGCTATGTTTTTGTGGTAGCTATAGATACCAGAGTCTTTAGATTCTTAACATGACTTTGTTTTTTGTCTCCCCTCTTGAATCTGTGCCTCACAGCTGTTTCACTGATAATCCACTGATGTGATGCTATTCTGGAAACCTGTAGGTGTTGTAGTAGGATGTGGCAGAGAGGGAGAGAGCCATAATCTTCCTGTTAAATCTCATCTCCCAGCCTGTCTCAGGGCTGTGACCTTCTCAAACAGTCCCCCCTGGTATTTTCTCCTCCCCCCAACTCTCTTACCAGCCGCAGCATCTCCAGTATTTTTCCTTGCAGCCTTAACTCCTGTTCACTGTGGTTTGGTTTTTGTGCTGTTTTCTTTTCCCCTTAAGTGTCACAAGCAGATTGGAGTGGAGACATTCCCTCCTTCTTGTTGGAATAAAGTTTTAGAAGTGCACTGTGTCGAAGTCTTTTCCCCTGAGTAATACTAGGCTGTTTTTATGGAGAAGGCTAGTCTTATTTCGCAAAGGCTCCATCCCCGTCCTCCTGCCAGAGCTGTGTGGGGATCTTTCTCAGATGTCCACAGTGGGAACATGGTGACTTACTGGAAGAAAAAGCTCATGAAAGTGAGAATACTTGCCTAAGACTGCTGTCCTCAGGAGTTTGTGGGTCTTATGCTATTCCACACTCACCCTCCAATGATTCTTAAAAATAATTTATATTCAATTGTTCTTATGAGACCCTGGTTCCAGAGGCTACTCCTACAGATACACAGCTCTCTGATGCTATAGCTCCAGAGACTGGATGTTCCACTCTCTTCAGAATTTGGGGTGGCACCTGCCCTGGGAATTCTGTCTTTCAGTGGGTATAAGATATCATTAATTTCAGTTGTTTATTTTTATTTTGTTTTGTTGTTGTTGTTGTAGTTAAGGGCTGAAGAATAACTTTCAACTCTTGCTATATTGGAACTGAAATTGGAAATATACTAGATTTAATTTTTTGAAGGAGAAAATCTTCCATTTTTTTCATGAGCAATACCTGGTTCATGCATGGAGCTGGAGAGCCAAGCCAGGTCCTTATGAACAATGATGGATCCTCACCTAACAGACACAGAGCTGCTTCTAGGGGATGCCATGTTATCCCCAGAGAAGAAAGGGCGGAAGATGGGGCAAAGATTTAAGATCTTTTGTATTTCAAATAAAGCATGGAGCCCTTTATAATTTTTTTATGGTAGTAGGAGTTCACAGGGTGAAGACATGTTCTCAACTCTGCTTAAAGTTGCTTCTTTGATTTCCCCTTTGATGAAGGAATGAATGGTCTTGCCACTCAGGAGGGAATTTCCTAGGCGGGTGAGGAATAAGAAATTAACTCTCCTTCATGCTTTTCACAATGGTTCTTCAATGACAACTAATAAAAAATTATATTTTAGAATGTTAGAACTCTTTCCTTTCCCACATCCCACCTTACTCATTAAATGTTGTCTATTTAGTTAACCTCAATTGAGGTATCATTGCCTTCCAATGTCAATATTGAATGATCAAATGTGTTTTCGTGGAATGCAGTACTTTCTCTTCCTGAGTAGTAAAAAATATTGATAGCGCATCTATGCTAATATTATGAAATATAGAATTAAGGGACATTAATAAAATAAACCCACATGACAGGATTAATATAAAATAATCTGTTTACAAATGGGTCAAATTTTGGCAATTATATGCAGTATGCTTTATATATCCTGAAAAATAGGATACTGTCAAAATATTTATTTTGAATCCTAGATTATTAACTTTGGACCATAAGGTGTTAGGAGGCACAGATTTTCCATCTGATTGTTACTGTTTGTATATGTCCCATGCATACCAATGTAGACTAAACACATTCAGATCCTTTATCAACTGTGGAACATGTGAGGATGTGGGTTCTGATCATTCTTTGCTGTTTGTCCACAGTTACGTTTCCAAAGAATAAGGACAAATATAGCATATTTTTATGTTTAGTATGTGCTCTATTAATTTTTATACACAGTTTTATGTTTATCTGCTACTTGTCTAATAATTGGTGAAATATAATCATACTTTCTAATAGGCATGATTGAAACTCATATGCTCTCTTCTCAGAACTCAGAAGTAAGGGCAATCATCGGTTATGTCAGTAAAGTAAATGACTATCTCATCTACATAAAGAAAAGTAGTGCTATGCATCACGTGGCAGCAAGAAAATGCAAGTTTACACAACACACCACTGCACACCTATCAGAGCGGCCAAAATCCGGAACACCTACAACCCCAAATGCTGGCAAGGATGTGGAGCAGCAGAAACTCTCATTACCTACTGGTGGGAATGCAAATAGTGTGGTCATTTGGCAAGAAAGTTTGATAGTTTCTTACAAAATTAAATATAATGTTACTATATTATTCAGCAATTGTCTCTTTGGGTGCACCCAAAACCTGTATAAGAACGTTACTGATGCTTCATTCATATTTGCCGAAACTTGGAAGCAACCAAGATGTCCTTCAGAAAGTGGATGGATAAATAAACTGTGGTCCAATGGTCCATCTAGGCAAAGGTTATTATTCAGCGTAAAAAAGAGATGAGCTATCAAGCTATAAAGAGACATAGAGGAAACTTAAGTGCATATTATTATGTAGAAGAAGACAATATGAAAACCACATCATGCATTATTCCAACTGCATAACATTCTGGAAAAAGGCAAAGCTATGGACACAGTAAAAGGATCAGTGGTTGCCAGTGGCAGAGGTGGGAGGGAGGGATAAATAGGTGGAGCACAGAGGTTTTTAAGGTAGAAAAAATACTCTCTATAATCTTATAATGGTGGGTACGTCATTATGCCTTTCTCCAAACCCATAGAATGTACAACACGGAGGTCAGTGGTCATGTAACCTAGGAACTTTGGTGGCAATGATGTGGCAATGTAGTTTCCCCATTTAACAGATGCCCTCTCTGGTGAGGGCAATGCTAATAAGAAGGCTCTGCATGTGTGATGGCAGGAAGTTATGAGAAATCTCTACCTTCTTCTCAATTTTGCCATGAACCTAAAACTCCTGTTTAAAATGTCTTTTGGTAGGGGAGTGGCGGGGGTTAGAGAGCAACCAAAGGACTTGTGTGCATGCATATTAGCATAACCAATGGGCAGGCGGGGGCTTACTTGGGTGGGAATGGCTGGGGGTGTGTCAATTGGGGGAAAAGGAGACATATGTAAAACTATAGAGAATAAAAAAAAATTGATGATTCTATGATTTTGATTAAGTAATGATAATTGGTAGGGATAGCTAGTAAGACACTTTTTCATAATTTAAGGAGGCAAACCTATTTCCTCTTTGTTTCTCTATTTTTTAACATCACCCTCTTACTTTTCAAAGAGAAATTAAATTGCATTTCAAGTTCAAGTTTTTTATTTTTCATGCAGCATGTGGAAAACATTGTAATTCAGTGTTGCTGTAACTCTGTGAGAATATCTATTTTTTTTTATTTGAAAAGAATAGGGATTATCATTAAAAACATTGGTATGTTTTATTTCATTTTTTTAAATTTTATTGTTTAAGGTATTACAAATAGTACATATGTCTCTTTTTTTCCCCACTGACCTCCCCCAGGCCTCCCCTACCCGCCAGCACTTGCCCTCGTCCCCCCGCCCCCAGTGTCTTGAGTCTGTTGGTTGTGCTTATATGCATGCATACAAGTCCTTCATGCAAAATGGTATAAAGGATAATATTACAAACATAAATACGTTCACCAGCCAGTTTAAGATATAATGTATTATTATTTATTAATGGAAAATGTTATGAATCTGACAAACATTTAAATTATACATTAATATGCAAACATTAGTGTGGTTATTCTGACTTCCTTAAAGAAATGAATCTGGATTTTCATTATGATGATTTGTATGGATCTCCTTACACAAGGGACTAGAACTTGTGTTTGCCAAGTGTCCATTTGATTCTTCCTGTCAATTTAGGAAATGATTATTTGAAAATCCACTATTGACCATCTGTTCTGTTGACAGAGTTGCAGCTGTGTCTATTTTGCTTTAATAATTCTTAATAAATTATTGGATAGTTTAATGACACTCATGGAAATATAAAGTTGCTTGTTTTGGTTTGTGAGCTGGAGAACATAATCCTAATATGATTATCTGTTTCCAGCCAGCTTTGTTCACATGCAGAAATGCAGAATTAATTATTTTAAATGCATGCCTAGTATGTCCCAGTTTCTAATTGGATACAAACTGAAAAAACAACACTCCATTAATCTATCTGTAACTTCTCTGTACTTTATATTTGCTTCTTTCGCTATCTTCATTATTTTGCTATTTTCTGAGATTTGATTACACTATTTTTACAATGTTTATAACTATCAGGCCAGCAGTTTTATGAAGAATGAGTGGACACCTAACAATGAGAATTTCTTTTCAAACAAAACACACTGAAAATTTACTTAATCACAAATGCTATTTTCAGGCGATCAGTATCATTCAAATTTGTGCCATCTTTTTTTAAATCCATAATTTAATTAAACATAGATCTGCTGAAATTCTTATATGTAACAGGAATTTTCACTACTCATGATTTGGGGTGAGCATATTGTTTCTAACAATACAAACTCATTTTACTCTTAATATGCTTAGAGCAGAGCATCATCACAGGGGCCCACAAAAGGACTGCTCAGGTATATGCTTGATAGGAGTACAGACATACCGCTGATGGAAAAGGCGTCCTCTCCGGATTGGGAAAGCACACTTCTATCCAGTTCAATTGGTTCGTCTTTTATTTGACTCATAATTTTGGTTAAAATAAAAGCGTTACCCTTGAGGCCTGGCTGGTGTGGCTCAGTGGTTGAGCGTTGATCCATGAACCAGGAGGTCACAGTGTGCATCCTGGTCAGGTCACATGCCTGAATTGCGGGATCGATCTCCAGTAGAGGGCATGCAGGAGGCAGCTGATCCATGATTCTCTCTCATCATTGATGTTTTATCTCTTTCTACCTTCCTCTCTCTGAAATTTAAAAAAAAAAAAAAAGCCTAAAAAATGTTACCCATGAGGACAAGTTAGACTTTGCCCCCAGTCTGAGCCTTTTGAATCAGATATTCTAATGACCATAATGACAGCATTAACTGCAGTGCCTGAGAGAGGAAAGATATAAAGATGTGAAATCTGCATAAATTAAGGCGTTAGGTCAGCAGTCACTGTGATGTGAGCTAAAGGTGAGATGACTTGACTCAGATTCACCCTGATTGTGTCCTTGCATGTCAGCTTCTAACAGGAAGGATGTTGCAATACTGCTACCTGTTTATGATCTGACAAGGCAAAGTGGTAACTGAATATTTTAGGAAAACTGAAACTTTCTCATGACATTGTCCAAAACATTTGGTCAACACAGTATGGTTTGCCCTGTTCCTCTGTTAGTTTTGTTTTGTTTTTAATTTATTTGTTTGTCTTTAGAATTCATCAATTTTAAAATACCTTAGCAATCAGACATTGAGTTTCTAATTTATTTATTATCTTCCCCAGTTTTCAGTACACATTTGGTAAAGGACACTGGCCAAGTGACTGGAAATTATATAAGCTTTGATATATATCAATTTACACAAAAGTATGGCTGCCAAAGTATGAAGAAAGGATGACTACTATATTTGAAAGATGATGCATGTATACAGTATTTTTTAAAAGACATATGAAATTTGAATTTTTAAAAATAATATTATCTTCTACAAAAATAGAGAGTAATCATAGTTTTGGTATAGTTGCTTTATTTACCCATCCCCTCTTAATGTTTGCTGAAACATTGTAAAACAATCTCAGACTTCATGTTATCTTAAGTCCTAGATATTTAAATAGTCATCTCTGAAATCTATGGGTATTTTCTTCCATACTTGTAATTATTAATCAAATTAACAGTATGTTTCTGGTTATCTAATTCCCAATCCATATTCAAACACCTATGCTGTTGGGAAAAATGTCTTCATATAATTTTATTTAGTAAAAACCAGGTCCAAAGCAATACCACCATTGCATGAGGTTATCATATTTTTGGTCCTGTTTAGACTGTGTCTGCTCTTTCCCCCTTTTCTTCTCACATGGAAGCTCAAACCATTTAGTATTGTCTGCCGAAGGCCCTGCTGAGACTTCTGAGGCCATGCCTAACTTCAGAAATAGAAAAGGTGGGCAAGAAGCATATCCTGTATATGACATCAGAAGGTGCAACTACTCCAAATGTAGCCATACATTAAATCAGAAGAGAACAGAACTACTTCCCTGAGTCCTGTATTTGGAAAACAGAAGAATTGATTTTGCTAAATATACCTGTGCCATTCGCCCTCTGTACTAAGCAGCAGACATTTCTGAGAATAGTCCTAGATGACTCAATGCCGTATTTAGCTTCAAGAACAGCCCAAGGTGAAATGTCTTTCTCATCCTGTTGCCAGGAGCCACTGCGCTGGGCTTATACTGAGCAATTAAGTGGATCCCAGAAATCCCGTGAGTGCTGATAATGCCTCCTTTTAAAATTGTTTATTCGTGGCAACTTCAGCAACAATATTTTACTAATGCTAGCAAGCAAGTTAGGAGAACTCTACAGAATTGTTTGTCTTGAAACTTGATTCCTGGCTTCATTTTCTATTGCTGATGCTTATTTGGCCTTCATCATTCATTCCTTTCATTCCTCATGCTTTCAGTTCTTATTTCATGTGTGTGTGTGTGTGTGTGTGTGTGTGTGTGTGTGTGTGTGTGTGGCATGTGTGCCCGTAATGCTTAAGAATTTTGGTGCAGGCATTTTCCTTATAGCATGAGGTTTCATAACTCATTCTGAAAAAATTTGAGTACTTAGTATCTCTCAGGCACTTTTCAAAATGCCTCACAGTGAACAAGAAAGACAAAGTATTATTAAAAAGGGGATAGCAATTTAGAGTTAGTATTAGAAGAAATAAAATGAACTTTGAGGGAACAACTTTTTGTTTATAAGTGGCTTTGTTTTAATTTTATAGCAATAGGTGTAACTTGACAAAAATAGATAGGTATGGCTCTGTTGAAGGGTCATAGAAGAATTAAAACACTAGGGGGGAAAAAGAGGTTAATTTGTGCAAAAATGTGTTGTTAACCAACAGGGGTTTGTTGGAAGATGTTATTTCTGTAGATATAAAATGATGTCCACATTATAAGAATTCCTTTGCTAGAGAAATTACTAGAAGTAAAATAGTTTATCATCATGGGTACCGAAATCTGTTGCTTTAAGCCTTTTATTGGTTTTGTTATTGAACACCATTTTTGATACAATGCTGCTTTTAAGAATGCAGCCACCCCCTCACATTGTGAGTGAAAGATGTATTTGTGTGAATGTAATGGAGCCACTGGGGAGTTGCTGCTCTAGAAAGACATTTATGGAGAAAGTAAAGGAGTGAAATATTCAAGTTGCCAATGACTTTTTAATTCAATGATTAATCACTCAGATTATCACTCTGTTGTAGGTATATTTGGGTCATTTTTCTTGTTAATTTTAAAATAATTTTAGATTTACTAAAATGTTGCAAAGAGAGTACAGGAAATTCTCATGCATCTTTTATTGAATTTCCTCTGATGTTAACATCTTTTGTTTATTCTAATAACACGTTGTCAAAACCAAGAAATTAACATTTGGGATCCTGTCATTAGCTAGATTAGAGACTTTATGCAGAATTCTACTAATATCTCCTATTGGTTCCATGATCCGGTCACATTCTACTTAGACTTTTTGAACCATTTTGAGGAAGTAGAGGGAGCATTTGAGAGAACGGGATTCAGATCGGCCAGACCTGGAGTTCAAGGTTGGGAAATGGCCTGCATGAAGTAGACCTTTGGAAAAGTAGGATAACTACACTGAAACCTGCTGTCTTCATTTGAAAATCAAATGTATATAATATAAAATTGCCTGGCACATAAGCTCTCAATAAATGTTCAGTCCCCAATGGGATCTTAAGGTGTGTTTTTTTTTGTTTGTTTTGTTTTCCACAAACTCTTAACTATCAGCTCCTAGCTCCTCAGGGAATCTCTCAGTGCATGTGGAAGTTTAGGGCCTGGCAGCACATTCTAAGAGGCAGAACGAAGGCCTTGGGTGCTGCGCCGTGTACAATGTGGCTGCATTAGCCTGAGAAAAGCTTCATAATGGCAGGCGGTCAACTAAGAAAAGTCTTTTCACTGCACCGTGGAGGGTGAGATGGCTGCTGTTCATTTTCATATGGGTTGATATTCAGTGGATATGGGTGAGCTACACAATGCGAACCCCGCTGCACAGCCCTTTGTGTTGAATGAAGTCCTCAATGAGGAGTCCTGACCTACTGTGTGACTTTCTTGGAGATTTGGAAGGGAATTCATAATTAAGGCACTAGTACTCTATTTCTTATTGTGAAATATGCCACTTAGGTTAATTTTAGGTAAGTTGATTTCAAATGCAACAGAAATTAGTTTCTGAATTTTTCTACATTATAGCTCTTTCAATAAATCAGATAAATGAATGTTTAAATTGACTGGATTTTAATCTTTTTATTTCACTTATGTTATGCTTCAACTGCATAAAAACAAAATGACTAAGGTTCTTAAAACTTAGCTTACTAATGGTAACTTAAAATATTGCTTAAAATTACAGAATTTCTTTTTGGTCTCATCTCAAACCCAAAATCACATGAGTTCTAATAGTCTCTGACCCCTATTTTATAAAAGTTAGTGTTTCTTAGATCAAAAATGAATAATCACAATCGTATTCTTGTTATTTTATAAAGATGATGACATTTATTTTTTCATACACTTTGTCATCTTTCTATTGAAAACTAGAAAGGACTTATGAAGCAAATAAAGGACTTGAATAATATAATTTTATTAGAGTAAAAATAAAATAATCATGTGATATGGAAAACCATTACCAATTCTGGTAACTTCATGCTCACTGGGTTTGAAGATTGTTTCGTGTGTCTAGTTGAGGGACAGCATTGCAATCATTAGAGGAAAGTTGGTACCTTAAGTGTGATATAATAATGGTTGAAGTTAGAGAAAGAATTCATTATTTAATCTAAATAACGATTTCACTTATAATTCTAATATAACCACTAAATGAAAAACAAGTCTTCATTTATCTGCACTATTACTGTTATGCTAGCAATTTATAAAAAATGCAGTTATAAGTTGAACCTTGGATTCTGCACTGAAAATTGTTCTGTATTATGAATTGTATGATTGCTGCTTTGAAGAAAAATACATGTTTGCCTTCCATAAAACTAGTAGTTCTTATTTCATCATAGCTATCAATAATAAAAAATCTAGTTCCTTTTTTAAAACTCCTTGGTTTTACTTCTCTCCTTTTTCCTTCACCATATATTATATATGCAAATATATATATGTATGTATATGCATATATATATTACTGATTTCAAAGAAAAAGGGAAGGGACAGAGAGATAGAAACATCAATGATGATAGAAAGAATCATTGATTGACTGCCTCCTGCATGCCCCACACTGGGGATAGAGCCTGCAACCCGGGCAAGTGTCCTGAATGGGAATCTAACCGTGACCTCCTTATTCATAGGTTGATGCTCATCCACTGAGCAACACTGGCTGGGTTTACCATAATAGCTTATTTCATTAATGTCACCTGTATTTTAATATATACACGAATATCATTATATTAGTATACCATTTTGAGTAAATTTTACAATGATCACAGAAACTTTTCCTATTTATTCCAAAAGGTTGTTGTTCCTAGCATTTACTCAAAAAACTGTTATTGTGATTAATCTATTATATATTAAAAATGACAATTAAGTGGTGCTTTGGAATAATGGGTAAGGTAGTTCAACATAAAAACAATGTCATTAGGAATCACTACCTAACAGACATCAGGACAAAGTGGGCAGGAATTGGTGAGGGAACTATCTGGAAATATTGCCTTAGGAAAAAGTGAAACATGATAGTATAAAGAATTCGTAAAGAAACACCTAGTTCATCAATTATAATTTGCTTATTGGAAATCTTCATCTCTAGACAGGAGAAGGTAGATGATTCATGTATTTTTCCTTATACTTTTGAATTCTATGTACTTTTAAACTTTATTTTATAGAGAAGAAAGGAGAAAGAGAGAGAGAGAGAGAGAGAGAGAGAGAGAGAGCAATTTGCTGTTCCACTTATATATGCATTCATTGGTCGATCTTGTATGTGCCCTGAGCTGGTCTCAAACCACAACCTTGGTGTATCGGACAATGCTCTAACTGAGCTGCTCAGCCAGGCCTCTTTGTATTTTTGAATTGCTAGTTTAATCAAGTGTTGCTTTTGTAAAAAAAAAAAAAGTAATATCAAAACCATTCTACTTTCAATGAGTGGTGATTTATGACCATATCAGCAATGCTTTAAAAAAGATTCCTGAAGTTGGGAAATTGCATTGCAACACTTTAAGAAAGGCTCGTCTCTCATAGAAGATTTGAGTAGTCAATGTTTCCTTTCCCTGCAAAATACTAGCGACAGAAAGAAGGAATTTTCTATGCAACCAGTGATGCGGTCATTTCTTCATTCATTCCTGTAGCTAGCATATGCTCATCAGTGCTCTACTAGGTGCTGGGTGCAATAGTCAATAAGACAATCACCTAGTCCTCAGCTGGTGCGCAATATGGAAGAAAGGGCTTATAACAGAATACATAAGGTGTTAAACGATATAGCCACAATAAAATATAACATGTAAATATTAGTAGGTACTTTGTAGCTTGTTAATATATATGTATACCAGAAATATAGGATAGAATAGTCTTTTCAAACTCATTCACATATACAAGCCTACTTTAGGGAGAGCAAGAGTCAGAATTCTTTGAAGTGAGCAAGATATGATTAAATTTATTAAGAAATATAACTGTGCCCAGCTGGTGTGGCTTAGTGGTTGAAGATGGCCCTATGAACCAGGAAGTCATGATTGGATTCCTAGTCAGGGCACATGCCCTGGTTGTGGGTTTGATTCCTAGTTGGGAGTGTGCAGGAGGCAGCAGATCAACATTTTTATCTCATCATTGATATTTCTATTTCTCTTTCCCTCCCCCTTCCTCTCTGAAATCAATATATATATATATGAAATATAAATGTGATTATTAAGAAGCAAGTAGGAAAAGTAGAATTCGACAGTACCTTGTTCAGGAAGGGCGCCGGAAACAAAAGGGGGTGATTAGCACCAAACACAGGCCCTGGGAGAGCTTTGCTAGGTTTGGAATCTCCTGTGACAGGGTCAAACCATCCTCACCCAGGTTACTTGCACTTGCATGTCTTCCTGTCACTCTATAAACACAGCATCCTTGCGATGTGCTGGGTCAGGGACTCTCCTGGGCAAGGTCAGGCTGTATCGCCACGTTACAGCGCAGGACCTATCGTGCCGCTGGAGCTAAATAAACATGCAGCGAATGACTGCTCCGTGCAGCTCCAGGTGTAGCATGATCCCAGGAGCTTGATGAATCCACCACACGCCTACCTGCCGTGGCCCAGAATCTGACAGCACTCAGACAAGCAGGATTCAGCATATCTTCCTTCTGAATTCCTTCAAGGAGAAAACAGAATGTGAAAACTATATCATCAGCTGATCAAGCTTGTCTATTAGAATAATTATTGACATTGAAATGATAGTTTATATGTCAAGCACTTCCGAATTAAGCTGGTGTAAAGCAGATTATGAGAGACCTGGCGTCTCTGCTGGTAAGGAATAAATCTTGTTTTCAATCTGTGAAGTCAAGAGCAGCTCCGGAAATGTTCTAGCAGGACTGTCACTCTTCAGAGCCCTGACTCAGATATTAGTTTTATCATACCTTAGGCTCTTTAGATCAATATCTATTCTGAGAACCCAAAGAAAGCTCTTACAACTCTCCTTAGGGAAAAAAACCCTACAATAGCTTGCACAAATGGATGTATGTGCATTTAAGTGTGTGTGTGTGTGTGTGTGTGTGTGTGTGTGTGTGTGTGTGTGTATTTGGAAGTGTTTTATAAATTTTCTAATTGTAATCTACTGTAAATTCTTGATGAAATATCTTAGAAAATGAGACTGTTTTTAATTTGATCAATTTCCCTTCAAAATGCCACAAGGCTGTAGAACACAATATAAGTGTGAGGTTTAGAAGCTGCCTTGCACGTTAAACAAAACAAGCTGATGTTAATAAGCAAGAATGAACATTTCCTCTGCAAACTCCCCTCTTGCCAACAGTGGGCACCACCTTGAATGTTAATTCAGCTAGAAACAGCATTTATAGATCTTACTTATTAAGGAATACAGCCTGCACAGATTAGCATGGGGAAGAAATAATTTAAGTTCAATGGGTGTGAAATTTATTAAATAATTTGAGCACATATAGCTATTATGGGCTGAATTTATTAGCTGATGTCCTAACCCCAAGCCTCAGAAAGTGACAGTATGCAGAGATAAGGCTTTTATTTTATTTTTATTACATTTATTGGGGTGACATTGGTTAATATTATCATACAGGTTTCAAGCATAGGTTTCTATGTTATAAGATCTGTATGTTGCACTGTGTGCCCACCATCCAAAGTCAAATCTTCTCCTGTCACCATATATTAGGACCCTCTTCCCTCTGGCAACCACCACACTGCTGTTTGTGTCCACAAGTTTCATTTTTATACCCACATATGAGTGAAATCATATGGTTCTTAGCTTTTTCTGACTGACTTATTTCACTTAGCCTAAATTTTTAAGGTCCTTTCATGTTGTTGCAAATGACAGTATTTCATAGTTTCTTATGGCTGAGTAGTATTCCATTGTGTGTATATATATACCACATCTTCTTTACCCAGTCCTCTATCTCAGGACATTTTGGTTGCTTCCATATCTTGGCCACCATGATTAATGTTGCAATAAACATAAGGGTGCATATATCTTTGCGAAAACATGATTTCGAGGTATTTTGGTATGTAACCAGGAGAAGGATTGCTGGGTCGTAGGCTAGCTCTAATCTCAATTTTTTGAGGAATCATCAGACTGCTTTCCATAGTGGTTGTACTAGTCTATATTCCCACCAGCAGTGAATAAGGCTTCCCTTTTCTCCACAACCTCTCCAACCTTTGTTATTACTTGTCTCATGGATATTAGCCACTCTAACAGGTGTGAGGTGGTATTTCATTGTAGTTTTGATATGAATTTCCCTAATTGCTAATAGAGGTTGAACATCTATTCATATATCTATTGGGTGTTTGTATATTCTCTTGGGAAAAGTGTCTGTTCAGGTCCTCTGCCCATTTTTGATTGGGTTTTTTTTTTGTTGTTGAGTTTTATGAGTTCTTGATATATCTTGGAAATTAAGCCTTTTTTAGAGCTACTGTTTGCAAAAATCATCTCTCATTTGGTTGGCTGCCTCTTTGTTTTGTCAGTTTCTTTTGCTGTGCAGAAGCTTTTTAGTTCGATAAAGTCTCATTTATTTTTGTCTTTACTTCCCTTGCCTTTGAGATCAAGTTCATAAAATGTTCTCTATGACCAAGGTGCATAAGTTTGGTACCTATGTTTTCTTCTATATCACTTATTGTTTTGGGTCTCATGTTTAGGTTTTGATCCATTTTGAATTAATTTTTGTACATGGGGACAAAACTATAGGTTCATTCTTTTGCATGTGGCTTTCTAGGTTTCCCTGCACCATAAAGCTTTCAAAAGGTAAGGTTAAGTGAGGTCGCAGGGAGTGAGCCCCAGTGTAATACGACTGGTGTCCTTTAAGAACAGGAAATTAGTACACAGACACACGAGGGAAAGACTACGTGAGAACACAGAGAGAAGGTGGCCCTCTGCAAACCAAGGAGAAAGGCCTTAGAATGAAACCAATCCCCTCAACACCTTGCTCTGGGACTCCTGGCCTTTAGAACTGTGAAGAAGCAAATTCATTGTTTAATCCCCCCAACCTGTGGTTCGGTGTTATGGCAGCCCTAGCAAATTAAGAGCACATCTTTCCTTTTCCAGGTGAATAACCTACTAAGGAAATGGTCATTACAAATAGTAATAAAGGGTCATTCTATACTGGATTTGACCGACCTCATGAGAACTTTTATACCAGTAAAGCAGCCTCACACGTGCTTTCTTTTGATTGAATGGTTACTAATTGTGGACGATGTCAAATTCCATTCCCCAAAGACAGTCCAGCTCTCCTCTGTCAGAAGAGCATGGTAGATCTTTCCTGCAATGTGGTGGAATCCTTTTCAATGGCTAGAATTCCCTCAGGTATAATGGCCAGAAACACACTGAGAAATGGAAAAGGAGGTTTATTTGTCTGGATCCAAGGATATATCTTTCTATGTGCAAGGAAAATGCAAAATACTACCATAGATATTTACTAGACAAAAATTGCTTAACCTTCTTTAAAGTCTCAGAACTACCTACCTCACTGTTTTCTTATAGATTTATTCAGACAAAGGGGTGAAAGAGGACTTTCCTGGTGTGCAATTTTTTCTTACATTTGTCACTTCATGTTTCAAATCTGTCCTCTAACTTATTTATGAAGCTGTCTTGAATTATTTGTATCATTCCATTTGCCTACATTCTACTCATATTATTGCAAGGTTAGTCTATCTGAGTTCATTAATGTTTGTATTTAGAATAATTATTTTTGATTTCCCAGTTGTAGTCAAGAAGGCTGCATCATTTCTTAATGTCCATCAGTATCACATTTCTTTAAGTATTTTTTTTCAGTAACTGCTAAAGGGATTGAAAATAGTGATGAGTGTAGTCTTTTTCAACATTATCCATCACTTAAGAAAACATCTTCAACTACTAGACATTCTACTTCCTCTAGGTTCTCTTCAAAGAGTTCTTTCCAAAGAGCATTTTCCAATTGTCTAGATGGATTGAAAAGTCTACATTTAAAGTTTAAACTATGAATTGATTTAACAAATATTTACTGAATATCAAGTTTTGCATGAGGTACTGGGTCATGAATCAGGGAGACAGGAAAGCTGCCCCAAGCTCTTCCCTCAACAGCAAGACAATAGCAAACCGGAAGCCAGTACTTTAAAATATTGTGCAATTTTTTGATTGTGTGTCACACCAATGAAATGTAGGAAATGGCCTTCTTCAGTCATCTCTCTAATCTTTTGTTATTAATATTATGAACATTCATAAAGTAGACTGCTGTAGAGTTCTCTTGATTTTCAAAGAATTACAGCATAAATATTCTAGTTCCTCTATAGTTGCTAGTTATAGAATCATAATAAGATTTTTTTTACTTAAAAATAAACAATATAACACATGCCTTGTGGGATATGGATGTGTACACACATATATACACACATAGTATATATGTATATGTGTGTGTATGTCTGTTTGTGCACATTAACACAGTATACATAAATGTTCTGATAAATGTTTAGCAACTGACTCTCCAGGAAAAAGCTCTGATATATTCTGTTACTGATTTCCATGGAATAAGTAATAAACATGGCTGATTTCAAGTTATCAATATGACATCTCCCAGTTCACAAAAATCTCTGGAAACCTAACAGTTGGCTTTTGGAATCTAGTACACATCTGCTTGAGTGATCAGCCACTTAGTGCATCATTCGTGACACACTAGGTATTTGATAAATTGTTGTTTTTGATTCATAACCTAAATGTACATATTTAGCTAGAAGGGATACAGAAAAGTTATCTGCCTTGCATTTGTTAATGATGATGTCATATAGAAGATTCTTCCTGGTTCTTCCCAACAATGGTGGGGGTAGGGTACAGAACATTAACGAATTTTTTTTAAATAATTAAATATAATGTGAAAATGTACTCAACCACTGAAGTGTGCAAAGTTGACAGATCAATATTAAGTAATAGATATACTTATTTTTAAGTAGAATTCACAGCCAAGAAAATAACAGTCTTAGTAAAGTTTTTGGTATATTTTTTGCCCAGACTTTAGACTCTACCCTGTTCTAAAGTGCCATATGAAACAGAATATGTGGTAAAGTCATTCAATAACACTGTCAACAGTCATATTGCCAAAATAAGAGTGAATGAGTTTTTGTTTAAGTGGGTAACAAATAGCATTAATAGGATTTTGTGTAAGAAATAGGCTGAACTAGAGGCAATATTTAAGATAAACTGACAATTAAGAAAGATAAAACTATATCCTATAACCTAATTATTTCATTTCAAGACTTATTTTTCCCTAAAAATACATGGAAAATATTTAAGCTGAAAGAAGTAAGCATACCATATGGAGAAAATGGGTATTATCTGTTTAAGATACACTTGTGTGTTTATAAATGTGGGGATAATAGGGATGAGATGAAGAGGTTTCTGCCAAGAGGATCCAGTTTGGTTTCCAAGCTTTAAAATTTCTTGAGCTGCATTAGAAGCAGAGGTTATCAATTTAAAGTTTTACCAGCTCTACCTCGTACATAGAAACTAACACAGGGAGGCTGTCAAATTGAGGAGACAAAGAAACATAGCCCAAATGAAATAGCAGAACAAAACTCCAGAAAAACAACAACAACAACAACAAAACTAAACAAAACGGAGACACGCACTCTACTAGATACTGAGTTCAAAACACTGGTTATAAGGATGCTCAATGAACTTAGTGAGAACTTCAATAGCATACAAAAAGGATGTGGAAACCATAAAAAAGAAACAGTCAGAAATGAAAGATACACTAACTAAAATGAAGAATAATTTACAAGGAATCAATACTAGAACTGATGAAGTCAAAAATCAAATCAGTGATTTGGAATATAAGGAAGCAAAAAGCACCCAAACAGAGCATCTAAACGAAGAGAGAATCACACAAAAATGAGGATAGTGTAAGGAGCTTCTGGGACAACTTCAGGCATACCAACACTTGCATTATAGGGGTGCTGGAAGGAGAAGAGTTAGAGCAAGAAATTGAAAACTTATTTGAAAAAATAATGGCAGAAAACTTCCCTAACTTGGTGAAGGAAATAGACCTACAGGTCTAATAAATGCGGAGAGTCTCAAACAAGATGAACCCCAAAAGGCCCACACTAAGACACATTATAATTAAAATGCAAAAGGTTAAAGACAAAGAGAGAAGCTTAAAAGCAGCAACAGGAAAGCAGTCAGTTACCTACAAAGGAGCTCCCATAAGGTTGTCAGCTTATTTCTCCACAGAAACTTTACAGGCCAGAAGGAATTGGTAAGTAATATTCAAAGTGATGAAAAGCCCAGACCTACAACCAAGATTGCTCTACATACAAAGCTATTTATTATTTAGAATAGAATGACAGATAGTTTCCAAGACAAGAAAAAGCTAAAGGAGTTCATCACTACCAAACCAGTATTACATGAAATTTTAAAGGGTCTTCTGGAAGAAGAAGAAGAAAAAAAAGGATAGCAACAACTGAATCTAAAAATGACAAAATAAATGAACAAGTAGAACGGAAACAGACTCATAGATACAGAGAATATTTTGATGGTTGGCAGATAAAAGTTTACCCCTGGGTTTGATTAATTTGTTAGACCATTTCACAGAACTCAGAAAAACATGTTATTCACTGACTTATGATAGAAGGAGAATTATCAGAAACTGCTAGATGAAAGAGATGCAGGCATGTGGGAAGGGCCTGTAGATTCCATGCCCTCTCCAGGCACACCACTCTCTCCCAATCTCCATGTGCCCTCCAAACCAGAAGTTCTCTGAACTTCCCTTTGGGTGTTTATGGGGGTTTCAATGCACAGGCATGACTGGTTAGATCATTGGCCATTTGAGGTTGATTCAACCTCCAGCTCTTCTCCCCTCTTTGGATGTCAGGGGGCTGGGTCGGAATGTTCCAAACTTCTAATCAGAGAGTTGGTTCATCTGGTGAGCTGCCCATCCTTCAGGGACATTCCAAATGTCACCTTCTTAACATCACAAGACACCTGCATCACTCTCCTCACTTAAGAAATTCCAAAGGTTTTAGGAGCTCTGTGCCAGAAATGGGGACAAAAATAAAATACACATTTCTTATTAAAAACCACAATATCACAGCAGGTAAACAAAGTATCCGCATGTGAAGTATAGTGAAGTGGACACAATATAATTAGTTTTTAGATATTATACCCTACTGAGTATGTGTACTCAGGAAATGAAGAGGGTAAAGCTCCTCATACTAGAAATTCCAGGTTATAGGTACAGATCCTGGAAAGCTATGTACTGGTTTTACTTAAAGGCTCATGAATATAAGTGTGTGTGTTTTCATAATTTCACATATATTTATAATTACAGCTGACATTCATTATTATTCTGCATTAGTTTTAAGTGTACAACATAGTGTTTAGAGAAATATGTTACAACCTTTGAATAAAGGGCTCTTTATATCTCTGAAGCTTAGAAATAAAACCACATTTTTGTGTCACCATAGGGAATGTTTTTTCAAATGTATTGGCAGTAACTGTATTGTTCCCAGTAATTTGTTCCCTTGTTTGCTCTCAGTCTTCATGTTACGTCTTTAATAGGATATGGCTGAGGCTGTGTAGAGAAGAGCTCAGGCATCAAATGCTCAGGTGCAATTCCTGGCTCCCTATTACACTGTTTAATTTGAAAAAGTTACTTAGCTGTTTTTCCACTTTCAGTTTTTCTATCTGAAAAAATGGAAATTGTAACATTACTCAGCAATCTTTTGTTGAGATTCAATCGAAGTACATGAAAACCACTTACAATAGTGTCTGGCACATAATCAGAAATCTACTCCACAAATCTAGAATTTTTTGTTTGATACCTGCTCTTAACACAAAGATGAAACTGAAATGACAACTAGTCCCCATAAAGACAGATTTATGAGTTCTTGGGGAGCAAGATACATAGTGTAAGCATGTAGCAATGTACTGGAGAGGGTGACATTTGAGAAAAGTCCCAGGTATCCATGAGACACTAAACAGAGGTCTAGGGACAGCTTTCCTGTGGGCAGTAGGGCAGATGAGAGATCTTCATTGAAAATTATCAAGAGTCATTGTGTCAAGAGGGGAAAGGACATACTGGTTAAAGACAAGATCAGGAAATAAGTTTTATTTTAAAATAGACCACTAAAATAATGAATCTTTTGATTGATCTAACTCATTTTTTAAATTTTCATAGGACATGCTTTGCTACACAGTTCCAAAGAAACATCCTAATATATAAAAACCCAGGGTCTGTAACATCCACAACAACCGAAGGCTTGACCAACTGGAAGTCAGTGCTGGATTGCTTTGGCAAACCAGCACTGACTGCCAAGGGGGCTACCGATCAGGCCTGAACAGAGGCCTGGAGAGAGAAGCAGGGTCTGATCCATAGCCTCTGTGGCAGCTGTTGATCAGCCCTTGCCCCTCTTTTTTGCTCCAGGACTAGCCAGCAGCCATGCCTCTCTTTCTCTTTATGTATTTTTGTCTGCCAAGAGCATTTCCTCCTGCTGAAAAAGGCTTTCCCCCCATTTAGCAATCCTATCCTATATAATCTATCTATACTAATAAAGGGGTAATATGCTAATTATATCGGGTCGATGTGCCATCTTCTGAACATCTGACTCCCTTCCAGAAAAAAGCCAGGGTGGTGGGGGCTGAGGCAGAGAGGGCAGTTTGGGGCAATCAGTCCAGCAGGGAGCAGTTGGGGGTGAGATCAGGCCCACAGGGGAGGGCTGTTGGGGGCGAGATCAGGCCAGCAGGAGAGGGCAGTTAGGGGTGATCAGGCAGGCAGGCAGAGGGGTTAGGGGCAATAAAGCAGTCAGGCAGAGGCAGTTAGGGGTGATCAGGCAGGCAGGCAGGTGAGAGGTTAGGAGCCAGCTGTCCCAGATTGCAAGAGGATGTCTGATTGAAGAGGGTGCAGGCTGGGCTGAGGGACCCCCTCCCCGTGCATGAATTTCATGTACCAGGCCACTAGTTATTTTATAAATTCAATTTTTAAGACTCTTGAACTTAGGGACTTGGGTACAACATACATGAGAGTGATGGGCCAAGTTTTCATAAACCATGATAGCTTTTTATTACTTCCACCATATTCTTGTTAAGTATCTTTCTGTTAAATACCTGCCCACATTATCAAATCAAATAGTGCATAAGGACATATTTAAAAACAAGTTGAGTTGCTTTTCCATCTCCTCCCCCAATATTTCTCTATCACAGTATTGGAGATTCATATTTTATGATGAATATTCAATGTCTTTGTACATGAGTATAGATTCATTTCCAAACACAGACACAGAGATAATATTCATACAAATGCATGCATATTTATACTATTTGCTGTATTTTTTATTACTATTATTAACTTGCTTTACTGTAGGAAGAGGTTATAGGGTTAAGCCTCGGACTGACCTGCTGGCAAAGTCACAAACAAGTCCCAGCTTGGAGGGCACAGTCCTCTAAGCATAATTAAGCTTGATCTTGTAACTGCTTCCTAGATCTTTCCTGGGTAGCTAGTGAGCTGTGGGAGGGGCAGCAAGTGCTGCCACAACAAGTGAAACTTACAACAACATTGTAGATTACCTTGTTTTTCCCTGATTATAAATAAAGCCTCAGCTTTGCAGTCTGGATCTGTTCTGTGGCCTCAGCCAGGCACAGAAGATCCACCTAGACCAAGCCTTTTCTCTTTGTCTATCATTTCTCCATCCTTCGTCGTCCTTGCTCAGGCTCGCCGAACCCTTGTTTACAAAATGTGACTTTACGGATATTAAAATATTGGGGAATTTCAATAATAAAAAACCAGTCTGTACTAATGATATTGTGATCATTACAAATGTAAATGTTCAATACATAGAGCATATGTTCCCTGAAAATTTTAAAATTATGCAACTTTGTGCTGCAAAGAAATATGGTAGGTTGATTTCTAAATGTTTTTTTTTCATTATAAATTATATTATAAGAAAAATTACATGAAAATATGGAATATATATTCATGAATCAAAAGAATGATGATTTTTTATTTTCAAAGGCTGTTCACAAAACTTTTAATTGGATTGTGAGTATTAAATATCTTTGGTATTTACATTTTGTGAATATTTTAGAAGCATTTTCTTTAGATCAATATTTTCCTTATGTTGTAAATTGCATTCTTTGCAATTTTAAAGTACATAATAACATTTCTAATTGTCAACATAAAAGTAGTGAACAGATACGTGGTTTTAGAAACACTTGAGATGTGTGTTATCAAGGATGATTGAAGAAAATTGATGTTTACTGCTTGCAATCTGTTTCATGGGAATCTGGGAAAGAAGCTTGAGGACGCTTAATTTGATGTCTGTCAAATGTGTAGGGAAGTTGCTAGAATGAGGCAAACTGGCAGTGGGAGAAAGGAGACTTCCTCAAGTGCTAACATTTGAACAATTAAATAGTTTCTATATTTTCTATAGCTCAGCATGATTAGAATTTGAAATACACATGAGTGAACAACTTTTCTTTTTTCAAAGATATGTTTATGTAGACCAACTCTTATTTGTCAGACCCTTGAGTGTCTACATGTAAAATGACTCACTGCATAAAGTAATTCTCATTAAAACAAAATTTAAAATATAAACTTACTAACTTCAGTTGAAAGTAAAGTTCTATTACAGGCTACTAATTAAAAATCATAACTACATCCTCTGTTGATCACATGATCAACCATACATCATTATTTCTCTCATTTAGTGAATATTATCTAGTGTTTGTCTATTTTAATTCTAGAGGAAAGCCGTTGTGTTGTAAGTGAGTGTCATAATGTTGTGCATAGTGCCAGTGGCTTCACGATGAAATGATAATAAAAATATAAACTATTTGTTCAAAAGGCAGCCAAGCCCTAACCAGTTTGGCTCAGTGGATAGAGCATCAGCCTGGGGACTCAAGGGTCCCAGGTTTGATTCCTGTCAAGGGCATGTACCTTGGTTGCGGGCACATACCCAGTAGGGCATGTGCAGGAGGCAGCTGATCAATGTTTCTCTCTCGTTGATGTTTCTAATTCTCTATCCCTCTCCCTTCCTCTCTGTAAAAAATCAATAAATCAATAAAATATATTAAAAACACACACACACACACACACGAAAACTAAGCTCTGAATTGATGTGTGCATCCTTAAAAAAAAAAAAAAGGCAACCAAGTCACTATTTGGAAAAGACAATTACATGATGTTAAATTAGGCACATATAACGTTGAGAAATAAGTAACAATCAAAAAGCATTTTTTCTTCTTCAGTTTTTGTTTGGAACAAAAGAGACTTTGCCCTTTGTTTGTTTGAGAAATATGCAATGTATCTATATTCTTTATTCTTTCATTCACTAGACAAATAATTCTATATTCTAAGTAGTTTAACATGAATTCTAGACATGGCCATTTTCTTAAGTTTATTATTAATTGCACCTCATATACTTGTATTTCTTATTGAAATGCCCACTGATAAATATGAGATTTTGCTTAAAAAATCCAGAGAGATATAGATAGTATGGATCCACTCTCACATGAATTCCAGATTTGGTTAGCAATGGAAAGATCAGCCTCATTAGGGCAGTGAGATTCAGGGAATAAGTAGGAAGCCAAGAGGAAGACATCAGACAAGGTGAGAAGTCACTGCCAGCAGAAATAGTGTCAGTCAAGGGACAGCCACGTGAACACAGTCAGAGAAGCTCAGCGATCTAAAACCAGGCCAGAGCAAGGACTGTGAGCATATGGGAGTTGTTGTTGCCATTTTGGTTATTATCCGCTAGAGCCTCTTTCTATTGGGAGACAAAATAGAAACAGACTCATAGTCACAGAGAACAGACTGAGGTTGAAGAAGAGGAGGAGGGTTGGGGGACTGGGTGAAAGAGGTGAAGAGACTGAGAAGTACAGTTTAGGAGTTACAAAATAGTTGCAGGGATGCAAAATACCTCATAGGGAATAGAGTCGATAATATTGTAATAACTATGTACAGTGCCAGGTGGAGTCTGGAAACATTAGGGGAAATGTTTGTAAAGTGTATCATTGTGAATCACTATGCCGTACACCTGAAACTAATATAAAATAATCTTTGAATGTTAATTGTAATGGAAAAATAAAAATAAATCCTACCTAATAAAAGAGTAATATGCAAATTGACCCTAACTCCGCTACACCCACAAGCCATGCACACAAGCCACGCCCACCAGCCAATCAGGAGCAAGTATGCAAATAAACCCAACCAAGATGGCTACAGCCACAGAGAGCAGGAGGGAGGCTTGGGTTTCCCTGGTAATAAAGGAATCCAAGCTTTCCACCTGCCGTTGCAGGCCTAAGCCTCCACTCAAGGCTACAAAGTTTCAATTATAGAAGGTAAACAAATCCAAAGAGAAATGGCGGCAGCCACTGAGCTGGAAAGAGTGGGAGGCTTGGGTTTCCCAGGCAATGGCGGAAGCTGAGCTTTCTGCACACCCTGGCCGGCCCAGGCCTCCGCTCAAGGCTACAAAGTTTCAATTGTAGAAGGAAAATAAATTCCAGATACCAGGGCCTCCGCTTGGGTCACCAGGGGGCATGGCCGGCCTGCAAACCACCACAGGCCCTTCACCCAGGCCGCCCCATGCCCCAAGGGAACCCCCACCCTGATCCGGGACACCCTTCAGGGCAAACCAGCTGGCCCCCACCCATGCACCAGGCCTCTATCCTATCTAATAAAAGAGTAATATGCAGATTGACCATCACTCCAACACACAATATGGCTGCCCCCATGTGGTCAAAGATCCTGCCCCCATGTGGACACAAGATGGCCACCACAAGATGGCCAGCAGGGGAGGGCAGTTGGGAGGCACCAGGCCTGCAAGGGAGGGCAGTTAAGGGTGACCAGGCCGGCAGAGGATGGAAGTTGGGGGCAAACAGGCTGGCAGGGGCGCAGTTTGACATCAATCAGGCTGGCATGGGAGTGGTTAGGGGGTGATCAGGCTGGCAGGCAGAAGCAGTTAGGGGCAATCAGGAAGGCAGGTAGGTGAGCAGTTGGGAGCCAGCAGTCCTGGATTGTGAGAGGGATGTCCAACTGCCTGTTTAGGCCCGATCCTAAACGGGCAGTCAGACATCCCTCGAGGGGTCCTAGATTGGAGAAGGTGCAGGCTGGGCTGAGGGACACCCCCCGCCCCAGTGCACAAATTTTGTGCACTGGGCCTCTAGTATTAACATAAAAGAAAGAATGTTACTGGTTGGGTTTTCAGGCACAGGTCACAGTGCACGCAGGTCCTTGAATGGAGAAGAAGGAAAAATGTAAAAGTCAAGGTGAAGGAATTGCTGGAGGAAGGGGATAAACAGTGGAGTGTGGAGGTAGCTCAAGATGTATAAATGCACAAAACAAGTTCAGAGCCATGGTGTCAGTGTGCAAGTGTGTCCTGGGAATGGGATTGGCACCACACAGCATGGGGACATTTTCACCTATGCTGTGTGGACTCAATTCTGGGAAGTCATTGCAGCTCTTTACAAGAGATGGAGCAGAGACAGACTCTAGAGCAGTGGTTCCCAACCTTTTCTTTTCCACGCTTCACCTAAGCATCTCTAAAATCCTGATGCCCCCCGTGACATGTAATTCTTATTATTCAAAAAATGAACTCCTATTCATGTGGAGGAAGCCTAAAAGGCCATTAACTTGGTTTAAACAAGCTTCCAAAGCTCATGGCATCCATGAAAGGGAAAAATAAAGGAAATAAAGGACAGTTGAAGTATTGAGGAAGAAATCACTAAGAAATTGTTAAAAAAATAATATGAAGTGGTATGAAAAAATAGCAAGTAAAGTTTCAAAACATATAATAGAGAACTGAAATGCATAAATATGCCACTATATATTTATATACTGTGTATGGGCCCCTACAACCATAAGAAATGCAAAAAATTCACTGTAAATGGCTCAACTCTCGAATTGCCTCCCTTAAATATCACATTGCCCCCCTGTGGGGTGTGTGCCCACATTGGGCACCACTGGTCTAGGGTTTTGGGTACTTTCATGTCCTGAGAAGTGTTTATCTTAATCCCTTCTCCCAGTTACTCCACATGCAAAATCCTCTCTCTTGTTAAGTCAACTGCCTGGTGCTCAAATCTGCCTTAGGGTTTCCCAGATACTTACTCATTATTTCCAAGTCAGGTGAACATTTCAAGACTGCTTTTAAAATAAAACAGACATGCTAGAGAAATATTTAAATCCATATGTAAAATGAGATTTAAATTATCTCATTTCACAGAATACTCTCTTCATATTAGTATATAGAGAATACAATAAGTCATTTTTAAGTCCACACACAGATAGCATTTAACAAAATCACCATTATCACCAAGAAAGAATATTTTTTAACTTTCTTGTCTATTCCTTTAATGAGAGATTTTTTAAAATTATATTTTTATTGATATCAGAGAGGAAAGGAATAGGGATAGAGAAATAGAAACATCAATGATGAGAGAGAATCATTGATGGGCTGCCTCCTGCACACCCCCTACTGGGGATCAAGCCCACAACCTGGGCATGTGCCCTTGATCCGAATAGAATCTGGGACTCTTCAGTCCACAGGCCAATGTTCTATCCACTGGGCCAAACTGGCTAGGGCAATGAAAGCATTTTTATTCCACAAGTAAGCAAACCAGCTAGCTAATATAGAACAAGCAAAATAAGTACATTTCGACTGAATTTTTTTTATTATTAAAAATAAGGTCTCATCAAACTAGTGAGTCTGAGGTGAAAATTTTGTGTATTATATTATTGATCAACACGGCTTTCTTTTCTTTCAATCTTTATTTTAACAAGTGCCATAAACGTATACATTTACCCCAATGCTGTACACGATTATGACAATACCTTTCCTATCCTATATAATAAAGATGTAATATGCAAATGGTTGTTACTCTGTGAAGCATAACTACACACCATGGAACGACCAGATCACTGATCAGCAGGAGGGTGGGGCAGCGAGCTACAAGTGGGCAGCGGAGAGCTACAGGCGGGGGCAGGGAAGCAAGCTATGGGTGGGGGGAGGTACAGGAGGGCAGGGCAGCCGGCAGAGAGCTACTGGCGCACGGATTCCTGCGCAGGTCTACTAGTGTTAATATAAATGAAACACGGCAGATGTAACATTATTCAGGTTCATATTAGAAATACTCTTCGACTTCTGCATGTCGGGAAGGTTCACTCAGCGATTCCTCAGGGAGGCAAAGGATTCTGCCCGCAGCTCACGGCACAGAGCAGGAGTGATGAGCGCCTCCGAAGCCGACCCCTGGCAATGATCTCCGGTTTTCACAGCCCGCTGGGTTCGGCCCATTAGGTCCCATGCATCGTCTCATCTCCTGAGTTTCTCAGAAGATAGAGAGGAGGGGGAGAGGGAAACAATAGGGGGGAAAAGACATGGATTTTCCAGTATAAAAACAATTTGCTTCAGATAAGGACCAAATGCACCGAAAAGCAGAATCCATAGCAACTCTTTGAATCAGAGGCAGATCCCATAGGGTTTTCCAGACTCTCTGACCCTGGCTCTCCTGGGCTCCGCCCTTAGCTGAGCTCACCCTGAAGAGGACACAAGCTGGTGGTTGAGGCTAAGCCTCTTTCTTTCTTTCATTTACTTTTTTTTTTCTTTTGTTTTGGTTCTGGATAGTTTTGGATATTTATATCTGTTTTCTGCTGGGAAAATCAATCTCATTATAAAAACAAATACACCCCATGAAAATAATTTTAAGAATTATTAAAAGCAATGGGACTTTCTGCATCAGTTCCTTACGCATGTCATTGAAGCCTGTACGTGTGTCATTCTCAGAATACATGTGACGGCTGTTGTTTAGGAGCTGAAGTGATCTGTCTTTTGCTTCCTGCGATCCTCTCTGTGTCCCTATGCGCGCCTTTCCTTTGTCCCTTGATCCGCAAGGCCTTCGGGGAGTGGAGTGTACTGGGAGCCAATACCATTAGGCCATCCAGCTCTTAAGTAGCATAAATCGGAAGAAAGAACACGGTGGCATCCGTGGCGTTAGCCTCATGGCCTCCCTGTAGCTCCTGAGTTTCTCCCAGGCTTCTGCTCTCCGCAGCGGACCCAGGACACTGACCACAGGGTCAGCAAATAAAAGACCTTCGCTCCTGAAGAGCAATGCCTTGTTTTCCCGCACCGACTTCAAGGCGGTGTATTGCCACAGTGCACAAGCCGGTGGTTTGGGACCACTGTTCACCAGGAGTGTGAATGTTACTCAGCTTTAAACTTGAGTATTGACTCTTATTTCTTAATTCCCTACATAGACTGCATTAAAAATACATATTATAGCCATGACACAAAGTGGACAAATCCACAACACACATAGTGAAAGTGGATTCAAGAGTAGATCCCAACTCAGCTTTATGGAAAAGAGAGATCTAGAAAGTGGAAAAAACATTATGAGAGTGTGTGAAAATAAAACAATGGAAAATAATATGCTGGGTAATTTTTTTTTGAAAAGGAAACCATATAGTTGTGACATTATTGTTTTTGAAAAAAGGAGAAAAATATAACCTCCTTTTTTAGTGAAAATTGTCCAAAGCTGAAATATAAAAATGGCAATGTTTAAAAAAACACGAAATAAATAGTGGAAAGATAGGAAAAGTTGATCCAAGAGCCATATAGGACAACATGAAAAGTGTAACATATGTTTTATTAGAGTCCCATGAGCAGTAAAGAGAGAACAAGGCTCCCCAAACATGGGAAGAGACAATAGATAAGAATTTGCTAAACTAATGAAAGACAGTGAATGACAGATCCATGAAGTGTGTGGACGCCCCAGCGTCATAATTAAAGAGAAGAGCACAGCTAGGTGCACATGTGGGGAAGACATCCTACAGGAAGGCGGAGAAGGGAGAACATGTTCATGCACATGTCATATAAAATGAATTACGCACAAGGAAACCATTTCTCCAATTTACATTCAGTCTACATCTTTGTATGATTAGATTGACATAAAAGAAGTGGAGGCATATCTATCCTTTTTGCTACCAGTGATAGTGAAGAAATATGTGGAGTTACCCTTGCTATCAAACACTATTTCTGTGGAAACATCCCTCATGCCGGGAGAGGTGTACCAGCCCACAGAGGGCAAGTGTTGGGAATGTACAACATTCCAGGAGGCATCATCTCCCTCCTGCCTGTCACTGTTCCAGGCTGGAAGTAGAGCCTGTGCTGGGCTGACTGGGTGACTGACTCCCATCCGGCAGAAGCTGAGTGACCGTGGGCCACGCACCTTGCTGGTGGTGAGCTTCCAGACTCAGGGCAGAAGTTTAGCAAATCCTTATCCATTGTCTCTTCCCTGCAGTCACAGCTGTCCTGAACGCCTGTGTTGGTTGTGAAATAAATCATTGGATTTTGCCACAATTGAATGCCACTCATTCAGGAAATAATATGATGGCGCAACAGAATCTTGATAAATGTTTCTTCAACTATCAAATCAATGAATAAGATTGAGTCCTTATTATCTATGCAGAAAAAGTTACAGACTGGAGGGTTTGGTCACACACATCAGCAAAATACAGCTGGATCTTGAACAACTTGGGAGTTAGGCCACCGACCCCCCCTCCAGCCACCGGCAGTCCAGTATAAATTTTGATTCCCCCCAACACTTGTCCCCCGATATCTGCAGGGATTGGTTCTAGGACCTGCTTGGATACCCAAATTTGTCAATGCTCAAGTCTCAGATCAGTGCAAGCAGTCAGCCCTCCGCACCCGTGGACTCCCACCTACAGATTAAAAAACAAACGGGTATCGATCGAGAAAACCTCTGTGCTGGTCCAGCCTGTTGTTCACCGATCCCCTGCACACTTCCTCAGTTTATGTTACCACTTGAGGGGATTATTGCAACAGCCATGGAACTATGCGCTCTGCACGCACATTATTGTCCCTTCTGAGCAAGACCAGGATAGCACTTCAAAAGTAAGTTTTGGCTTATGACCTAAAAGCTTACTATGTTAATCTGGCCTTTAATTTAATCAGGGCTACCGAAGTGTGGGAGGTACTTCTGAGTTACAAGATATATGAAACCAAATATGCCATTTATTTCTACCTGTGCCAAGTGGCCACTCTTCTGAAATCTGGTTCATGCCTGTGCTGGGATGATCCATCCCAAAATAAGAACTCCAAATACTGCAGCCTGAAGTCGTCGCCTTGCCTAAGGGGACACCTCAGTCTTGGAGCCTTTTGTTGTGTTGTTTTGTGTAGAGCATCCTCTGTGCTAACTTGTTGTGGTTATAAAACAATGAGCAAAACAGCTTATTTTATATTTACTTTCTCTTCCACACCTCTCTGTCCCAAGTTTTTCCTCCTCAAAAACTACTCCTTTAAAAAAAATGTTTGAGAAGTGTGAAAAATATTTTTTTACATTTTTAATTGATTTTGAGATTTTGAGAGAGAGAGAGAGAGAGAGAGAGAGAGAGAGAGAGAGAGAGAGGGAGAGATCAATTTATTTTTTCATTTATTTATCCATTCATTAGCTGTTTCTTGCATGTGCCCTGGCTAGGGATCAAACCCATAACCTTGGCATATCAGGACGATGCTCTAAACAACTGAGCTACCTGGCCAGGGCTATTTTTTTTTTTTTTCATGTGAGTCAAACCCTGCCAATCTTCCTATTATTTTCTTTTCCCCATTTCTGTGTTCTAATGTTCCTGCAAGGTTGCACATTGTTTGCTGGTCCATTAATTTCCAAGAGCCTCATGATGGAATAGACAGGAAGGTTCAAAGTTGTTCATGTTTGAATTCAGGCTTCCTGATTGATTAGCTGTAGAACGGGCAAGGTTTTTCACACCTTCCTGTGTATACAATTGCTAATGACAATCAGAGAGTTAGCGTTTGGATAAATGAGAGAATGTTTACCAAAATGTGTCAAAACACAACACATAGAACTGCTAAATATTGCTGTATCTGAACTGGTAACTTTGTAAGTAGTCAGTTCTGTGTCACTGTGAGAAGAGACTAGAGACATAGAAGAAGGAAGTGACAATCCTAGTGAAGAAATTTGGGCCAATGTAATCCAGTCAGAGAAAGATAAATATCACATGATCTCACTCATCTATGGAATATAATGAACAACATAAACTGATGAACAAAAACAGATCCAGAGACAGAAGGATAGATCAGACCGTCAAACCTCAGAGGGAAGGTAGGGGAGGGTGGGGGTAAGGGGGAGAGATCAACCAAAGGACTTGTATGCATGCATATACTAGTAAAACCTAACGAATGGACACAGACACCAGGGGGGTGAGGGCATGAGTGGGGGTGTGTGGCGGCAATGGGGCAATAAGGACACATATGTAATACCTTAATCAATAAAGAAAAAAAAAATGAAAACAAAACAAAAAATAAATTGGGCCATGTGACCTCAGATAGTCAATTCGAAGAATCTCATCTTCTCTGGGTAAATGTTCTAAATGAAAGTATTGCCTTTGGTTGAATAGAAAATTAATAATGTAGTTAGCTAGATAGAAATGATCAAGATAGTCCTAGCTCAGGAAGTTTCAGTTTAGTGGAATGGGTAGCATAGAAATTAGTGTGTTTTACTAAATTGTCCTAATTAAACATGAAAGTGAGGGGGAAGGCCCCAGTGTTGTGCCTTATCATAGGTCCAGAGCGAATACTGGCTGAGGGATTGATGTCCAAGGTGACCTGGATCACAGCTTTGCAGGGAGTGTCGCTCTGGCTCCAGGGGCGCGACGCTGTTATTGTTCTTTTCTCTCGACTCTGAAACAGGAGCCGGTGCTGCTTGCAGGTAGGGTTCAGGCATGTTCCACTCCAGTCAGTGTGAAGCACAATAAACTTTGTGAGAGAAAACAACCTGAAATAAATTGATACAAAACCAGTTTCCCCAAAGAAAAGCCATCCAGTTACTACACAGCAATGTCCACTCCAAATGCCAGGGCAAAGCTGTGTCCCAGCGAAGCTGTGTCCACGGTGAGTCAAGCTGGCTGTTTATTTACCTGACTGAACGCTTGCAAGCTGATCGCTGGTCTCCAGCCACTTGGTTCTTATCTGAGAATATGGAATTCCACTTTATTTTAAATTATATCTATAAAAGTTACCATGCAAACATGCTTAACTGGTGTTCTGCCCAAAAAGGGGGTAAAAGACTATTTAAAAAACAAAATGTTGCCCTGGCCCCATAGCTCAGCTGGTAAGAGTATTGTCCCCACACGCCAGGCTGTGGGTGCCATCCCTGGTCAGGGCACATATAAGAAGCACGCAATGAATGTATAAGTAAGTGGAACAACAAATCCAGGTCTCTCTGTCTCTAAAGTCAAAAAAGAAAAAAGGAAAGTGTAATGAGTGCTCGGTATAATTCTATGAGGTAAGATTTAAGCTGCCATTTCTCAGTTCATTCAAACTGATGAAAAGAATGGGAACATTTCCCACTTGCATACATTATTAGACATTTGAATATCTAAATAGAACAAACTAAAATCTGAATATGGGATCTCTTTTGGATCCCTGTATTGGACTCACTGGGGTCTGAAATAGGCAATTACAATGTTTGGAAGAGCAGCCCCAGACAAACACTTGGAAACAAGGTAACAGGCATATAAACGCGTCCAGGCTTTTCTAGGGGAAGAAGGAGCGGATTCCCGATTCGCCAGCAGAGCTTCCGGGTCACCACACAGTGTGGATGCCACCCAGTACAGAGCTTGAGTTGCCCCTTTAATAAACCTTCTCAACGGGAACATGCATGTTTTAGGAGGTCAAACAAACATGCATGTGCAGGAGGTTGCTCTGCAAATGACAGTGTGTAAAATATTTTCTGTTGAAAAAATATTTAAACCAGAAAAGCTGTCGTTGTTTAAATAATTGGCTTTGACAATAAAAAAGAGCAACATTAATTATAGTCTAGACTTCTTCACAATAAGTCTAACATTTCCATTACTGTTAATGGGAATTTTATGTTTTAATTTTCATCACTTTGAAAACATATCCTACCTTATAATAGAGAAACATGCAAATTGACCGCACCTCCGCTACGTCCATGATTGGGCGGCAGGAGGCTGGGGGGCGGGACTCCAGGTGGCCTATCCGGCCGTTGAGAAGATCAAGATGGTGGCGCCCAGTCCTCTTAGTTCCAGGGGTCCCTGGGGAGATCAGCAACCTGGGGGGCATGGCCGGGCCCATCCAGCCGCTCCTCGGGGGTCCCTGGGGCGATGGGCACCCCGGGGGTGTGTGGCTGGGCCCATCCAGCCGCTCCCTGGGGGTCCCTGGGGCGATGGGCACCCCGGGGGGGCGTGGCCGGGCCCATCCAGCCACTCCCCGGGGGTCCCTGGGGATATAGGCAACCTGCGGGGGCATGGCCAGGCCCATCCAGCCTCTCCCAGGGGTCCCTGGGGAGATCGGCACCCCGGGGAGGTGAGGTGGGACTCGCCCAGCTGCTCCCAGGGTCCCTGGGAACATTGCAGGCATGTGGTTGCTGAGACCCAGACCAGGCCTCTGGCCACAGATTCATAGCTTTGCAGAGACCTAGGGCAGGGATCTGCCTCATCTGCAGAGAGACAGAGGTTCTGCAGTGCCCCCAAGACGTGGGTGGGCCCAGCCAGGGATCAATGGGCATGGAAGGACTCCTGGCAGAGGGGCAAGGACCCTCACCCCTGAGGCGGGGGTTGAGGGGTGGTGCCACCTCAGTGGAGGGGTGCTGCACTGCAGGGTACTGGACTGACTGACATGATTCAGAGAAGCTCCCAGTGCTAATGGGCCTCGCTCAGGTGGCCTTCACACTTCAGAGGCAGTGACTCCTGCTCCTGCCTTGACCCAAAAGCAAGCTCGCGACACCCTGCCCCATGGCAGAGCATGCCTAGGCAGTGAGTGGGAAGCCTTCCACCTGCTTCGGAGAAGGGGGGGGCAGTAAAGAATGGGGGGAGAGGAAAGAATGTGGAGCATCCGCAATGAAGAGGTGCTTGAGAAAGAGGCTGGGAAGCCTGACTGGAAGGTTTGTTCTGTTTGCTGGGCCGCTGCCCCTTAGGAAGCGCAAAGAGCATGGCTCTGAGGGCTTCCTGTGTGCTCTGAGGGCTTCCTGAGTCAAGTTCCACAGCCAACTGGAATTGGCCTCAGTTTCCTGGTCTGTAAAATGGATGAAGCGTGTCCTAGTGCCTTCACTGAGCTTTGATGGCCAATTGAGATATTATATAAAGAAAATGAGGGAAGAAGTGAGAAAGAAAATGAAGGACAAGCAACACAAAAGAAAGACTGAAAGGAACCTGTAAACCCATTGTCACTTAAATAGGGAATATAGTCAATAGTGTTGTAATGATGGTATGATGCCAGGTGGGTACTAGAAATATCGGGAAACACTTTGTAAAGTATATGATTGTCTAACCACTATTCTGTAACTAATATAAAACCTGAAACCAATACAAAATAATGTTGAATGTAAAGAAATGAAAATTGGAGTGAAATTTTTATAAATTTCAAAGTTTAAATAAAAGCTGTAAAGGAAGGAAGGGGAGAATAAAAAGTGTTTTTAATTTTGCCACTTCATTAAAAAGACAGTTGTCTTTATATGGTGCTTTTATACTTTTCTAAGTCATTATCTCATTTTAATTTCCGGGCAACTTAAAGACAAGATAAGTATTCCCTCCACTATTCAAAGAAAGGAAATCTTGGTGTCTGGTCCTAATGATTCAATCATCAAGCCCTTATTGTAAAGCAGGGTTAGTAAAATTTTCTGTGCAGGGTCATATCTATACTAATAAAAGCCTTGGGGGTGATCAGGCCAGCAGGGGAGGGTATTTGGGGGCAATCAGGCCTGCAGAGGAGCAGTTAGGGGGCAATCAGGCCAGCAAGGGAGCAGTTAGGGGGCAATCAGGCAGGAAGGTGAGCGGTTAGGAGCCAGCAGTCCCGGATTGTGAGAGGGATGTCCAACTGCAGGTTTAGGCCCTATCCCTGTGGAATCGGGCCTAAACCTGCAGTTGGACATCCCCCGAGGGGTCCCATATTATAGAGGGTGCAAGCTGGGCTGAGGGACACCCTCCGCAGTGCACGAATTTCGTGTACCGCGCCTCTAGTTCTTATATAAAGGCCATGTTTTATTGCATTATGATCCTAAGTGTTATTTTTTGCTTTTAATATCATGAATCAAGAATATTTCGATTTAGGTAATACAACTCAATCAAAGAAATTAGAAAGCATGTTTTCTTTCATGACCTTATAAAACAAAATATGAAACACTGACAAGATACTGCTTTTACTGACACACATGCACACACGTATAATTCACAGAAGAAAAACATTAGTTTCTATTTTATTGTTCAAACTGAGAGTAAGAGCATAGCTTAAATAGATAAATCGGCATTTATAATATATTTCTATGTTTAAAAGCAAACTAATTATATGCATATAGCATACACTATGTGTATATACTATATATATTCACACACAGCACATGTATATCAAACCCCTACTCTGTCCAATTTACAGATTGAATCAAATAAATCATTACACTATTTCTGCATCATCTACGCCCAGCCTGTTTTTGATAACTTTTCCTCTCCTGAATTTCACAGGACACTAGCAACATGGTTTCTTTCACACAGAGTTAGAAAGTCCTTGTTTGGACTGCTGCTGAGATGGTTGATGGAGGTGTGTTTCACTTTACAAGAAAACAATTTCTCAGAAATGACGTGCTGTGCTCTGAGCTCTGAGAGGCAGGTACATTCCGTTTCCCAGGGTGTCTTTCAGTTGTCTGAAATGCATGATCTCATTTTATTAATACATCCGGAGCTATGTTTTCCATGGACTTGGGGACTGTGTCTTTCTCATGCATCCTTGTATCTCTCCACCTGATGGGTACCAAGCTTTTATTCATCTGTTCACTCATTCAGCAAATATTTGCTTGCCTATGAACACCAGGTACATAGTTGAAAGCAGAGAACAAGACACATGGCCACATCCCCATTATATTGTGGAGGAGGGTGCAAATAAACCAGCAATAATTTCTCTTTGTATGGCAGCTAGGTGAGGATGACCTGATAGTGCACATGCCAAGAACCAGGAAACTCACACAGAAGCAAGTTTCAAAACTCATGCAGGTCACAGAGGAAGAGGGTCAGAGACCATTGAGTCCAGGCAATAAAGGTAGCCATCAAATGCTTTTTAGATGGTGAAATTGATATCCACCCCCTTCATTACTTTATTTGAGGGCTACTTATGCATTTAAAGTCAAGGTTTATTGGTACTTACTGTAAACTGATGGATAGTAATCCTGAAAGCTTCAGGATGGCAGCTTTCCTGGACAGCAAAGGTCATGACAGACAGACAGTCAGACAAAGGAGGATCCAAATAGCTCCCCTTGGTTTCAAGTCATTTATTTGCCCTCGTGACTTGAAGCAAACTGGCCCTGTTTTTGTAAAAGCCTGTTGGGTCAGTGTTCCTGAGGTCTTTTCAACTCCACAGAACCTTATATCTAATTGCACTTAATGGTGAAAACCTTATATTTAGTAAGATCCAATTCTACCCCTTCTAGTGGAATCTGGGAATGACATAGTCTGCCTTAGAGGACTTTCAGATAGTGGCATTTCTCCCCATCAATCATTAATACTTTATGGAGATATTGACTATTTTTATTGCTATTCTGCTTTTCAGTTATTACTTGGACTCATTATTATCAAACAACAGTATTGACAACCACCTGAAATAATCTAAGCTTGCTTTGTTTTGTTAGTGTTGTGATTTTTTGACATATTTCTTAATATTAGGCTTGTTTCTCAATGTTAGGATTGTTTTTCACAACTCTCTTGTCTAATAACACTTCTATCTTTATAACTATCTTCTCATCTTTTGATTTTGACTTAGGATGATAAACGGTGGCCTTATCTCTTGAATTCTACCTTTGCAAAAAGGATTAGATAAAATTCTGCCTTACAATCTATAGCCCTTCTCTGTGGATAAGGATGCATTTCCTCTGTGCTGCACAGGTTATTAATTTCTACATCTCAGGAGACAGTACTTAAACTTATTAGAATCTGTATTGGAAAGTGGTATATGTAAAAAAACAACAACAATAACAAAAAACTTCTAACAAATGTTTGTTGACTTTGTGGATGTATTCATGTAGGCATAGACAGTAGAGCACCATACATAGCAATTCATTTATTTGCCTCTTAAAACTTAAAAATAAAAAGAGAAGAAAAGAAATGCCACAACTAGGATTGTAGATTGATGTTAATATTATATAGAAGCTACATGAAAACCCTCATATTTATTTGTGTTTGTCTTTTACAAGGCGCTCATTGTAAAGGTGATATTCTACAGTTTCTTACTTCCTACATTTGTGTGTCACTGAGCAGGTGTAATTTTAAATTGTGAGGCATGTCATATTGATTCTTTGTTTATGTTTCATAAAATAAACAGGGTTCATAAAACCCAAAACTGAATAGAGGCTCTAGCGCTTGTTGAAATACCTGCTTCTCATATGAGTAAGTCAAATTTGGGAAAGATGATGATGATGTGTGTGTGTGTGTGTGTGTGTGTGTGTGTGTGTGTATGATTGTGAAACACAGAGATAGATTTAAATATAGCTCAACTCTAGGTGTTTTTATATATGCTCTCCAAATAGTTCCTATTGATGTTCATTACATGTGTATCTTTATAAATCCTGTACTCTTCAAGTTCCATCACATCAAAACTGTTAAGAAGAAAATTAAATTCATTTTATTTATAGGTCTGAAAGAGGCACAATAGCACTGTGATTTCAGAATCCATCATACTAGTGGTTCATAAAAATAAACAGAATTTCTGTACCTGCGTGCTTCTGAGGGAGCTATTTAACTGCATATGACAATATGGGCGGGAAATAAAACTTCTTCCTGACCAACCACTGGTAAAATATCAAAGCATAATATTTCATAGCCTTTGCCTTTCTGTCATTATGTCTGACTATAGGTTTTATTGACCATAAAACTCTTCCTAAGAGCCAGGCATATAACTCTTTGAACAATTCCTTTCATTTAATCATATAAATAGACTGTGTGATTTAACCTCTTCTCAGAAATAGTCTTCTCAGAATAACAAGGAAGGTGAAGATTATTTCCTCTCAGCTTCCACTTGTGATATTTATTTATTTATTTTGTTAATCCTCACATGAGGATATTTTCCCATTGATTTTTAGGGAGAGTGGAAGAGAGGAGAGAAAGACAGAGAGAATCAATATGAGAGACATTGGTTGCCACCTGCACGAGCCCTGACCATGGCCTGGGCCTGGGAGGAGCCTGCAACCAAGGTACATGCCCTTGATAGGAATCAAACCCGGGAACCATTGGTCTGCAGGCTGATGCTCTGTCCACTGAGCCAAACCAGCTAGGGCATGATGCTAATTTATTTACATATAACTGAATAAAATAATTTTTATTTACTCATCTGCTTCTTAACATATCTTCTTAATATTACATTGGGTATACCATTTAGCTTTCTAAGCACGTTGAAATATTTAATTTTTATGTGTAAATATATAACAGGTAATCAATTGCCTATAATCATATATATGCAATTATAATTATTTCGCTATCATAACACATAGAAAACACACTTTTAATCTGAAAGAGACAAATAGTTACTTGTTCATTTGAATAAATTTATCAAACATTTCTGTAAGTTTCTTTGTCCCATGAATTAAAAGGAACACATTTGTTTTCATGTGCTTTAAAAATCTAACCCTCTTTAATTCAAATGTAATTGACAAATGCTCTCATCTTAAATATTAACATCATATTGTAAGGTTTCCTCTCTTATGACAGGTTGTGGGACCAGCAACTTCTTCAAAGACAACGTACATAAGGTCAGCTAGAGTTTCAGATGTGGTAAGAAGGAGGAACATACTCATTAAATCTTTCTCCCCTTTTTTTCATAAACTTATTCAGTTAGTTCCTTGGTAGATTAGATGAAACATCAAAAATGAAATTGATCCACTCTTTTGCTGATGGGCACTTAGGCTGTTTCCAAATCTTAGCTATTGTAAATTGCGCTGTTATGAACACAGGGGTGCATATATTATTTCTGATGAGTGTTTTGGGTTTCTTAGGATATATTTCTAGAAGTGGGATCACTGGTTCAAATGGAAATTCTATTTTTAATTTTTTAAGAAAACTCTATACTGTTTTCCACAGTGGCTGCCAATCTGCATTCCCACTAGCAGTGTACTAGAATTCCCTTTTCTCCACATCCTCGCCAGCACTTCTAGTTTGTTGATTTGTTGATGATAGCCATTCTGACAGGTGTGAGGTGATATCTCATTGTCATTTTGACCTGCATCTCTTGGATGACTAGTGACTTTGAGCATTTTCTTCATATGTCTCTTGGCCTTCTGTATGACCACTTTGGAGAAGTGTCTATTTAGGTCCTTTGCCCATTTTTAATTGGATTGTTTGTCTCTCTTTTGTTAAGTTGTGTGAGTTCCCTATATATTTTGGAGATTAACCCCTTATCAGGTGTATCATTGATAAATATGTCCTCCCGGGTAGTGTGCTTTCTTGTTATTTTGTTGATGGTTTCTTTTGCAGTGCAGAAACTTTTTATTTTCATGTAAAATAAAAACTGTGTATTTTCTCCTTATTTTCCATTGTCCTAGGAGTTGTATTGGTAAGCTTATTGCTATGGGGGATGTCTGAGGTTCTGTTGCTTATGGTTTCTTCTAGAACTTTTATGGTTTCACGTCTTACATTTAAGTCTTTTATCCATTTTGAGTTTATTCCAATGTATGGTGTAAGTTAGTGGTCTAGTTTCAATTTTTGCATCTACCTGTCCAATTTTCCCAACACCATTTATTAAAGAGACTGTCTCTGCTCCAATGTATGCTCTTGCCTCCTTTATCAAATATTAATTGAGCATAGTGGCTTTGGTTGATTTTTGGGTTCTCTGTTCTGTTCCATTGATCTACTAGTATATACCTGTTCTTGTGCCGGTACCGGGCTGTTTTGATTACGGTGGCTTTGTAGTATAACTTGATATCTGGTATTGTGATTCCTCCAACTTTGTTCTTCTTTCTCAAGATTGCTGCAGCTATTTGGGGCAGTTTTGGTTCCATGAAATTTTTGGAGTGTTTGTTCTAGGTCTGTGAAAAATGCCATTGGTATTTTAACAGGGATTGCATTGAATCTGTAGATTGCTTTGGATAGTATGGACATTTTAATGAAACACTCATCAGAAAGATTATATGCACCCAGATGTTCATAGAGCACAATTTACAATGGCTACGATTTGGAAACAGCCTAAGTGCCCATCAGGAGATGAGTGGATTAAAAATGTGGTACATTTACATAGTGAAATACTATAGTGCAATAAAAAAGGAAAAACTCTTATTCTTTACAATAGCATGGATGAACCTCTAGGGCAATAGGCTGAGTGAAATAAGCCAGTCAGAGAAAGATAAGTATCACATGGTCTCACTCATATGTGGAATCTAAAGAACCAAACAAACTAATGATCAAAAATATACCCAGAGTCATAGAAACATGAAAAAACTGTTGAACCTCAGAGGGAAGGCAGAGGACAGTGGATGGGAAGAGATCAACCAATGAACTTGTATGAGTATATGCATAACCCATGGACAGAAACAGTGGGGTGGTGAGGGTTTGGGGGAGGGTGAAGGGAGGAGGGCTGGAAGAGATTAATGGGGGGTGGGAAGGAGGACCTATGTAAAACTTTCAAGAATAAAGTTTTTTTTTTTTTATTAAAAAAATACAATAACAAGGAGGGAATTCCAAACAAACAAAAAAAGAAATTGAAATCAGTCTAGAAATTTTCTTAGTTCTAAATGATAAGAGAATGGTCAAAAGGAAGATTGAAATTTCATTAATATAAAATTTGGGGATTATCTGTGGATATCACATAATCAGAGCAATTCTTGAATCATATTGACATGGGTTTTTATATTTTCAATATATAATGAGGTTGTCCAAATAATAAATCTATAACACTAATCCCAATAAAGTGAGAAATGTAAGTAGCCTGCGATTTTTTTCTTCAAAATGCCTAAGTAAATTGATCAATGGTAGAACGTACAAAACAAATGAAGCCACTCCATGTATGCTGCTCTGGTGCAGCCATTTCTACCCTCAGCGATGTCGTAAGATGATTATAAATGATTTATGAAGACACAACAACATACCGGGTAGAGATTGGGAAGGCTAACTTCCAAACTGCACTCAATTCCTTCCTGTCCACAATTCCCAATTTTCTGCATTCTAACTATATTTTTTCCCAGTCATCATTCCTATTCACCATTTAGGAAACATGGTGTTACACATACATATTTATATTGCCCTTACACCTAAAACAGATTTTTTCATGTCAATGATTATCTAAAATAAATTCTTGCAAAGTGAATAAAACATAAATGTAAAAGATGATGATGCATTGATTAAAATAAATTTTAAAAGAAAGAGTAAAAAATTTGGAACACATTTCAAATTAATCCTACTTTTCCAGGCATTAGTATGCCATCTTCCTCTTTAGAAATAAATACCAGTTTACTTTTCTTGTTACATAAATTATTTCCAAGCAATTTAGTCATATTTAAAGTTATATTGATTTCTTTCACTTCACTGAAATATGTTAACCCCTGGAGAATTTGTATTTTACATGAACCATTGTAGGACTCCATTTGCCTTAGGATTTGAAGGAATGTGTGCCATTAAGAGCTTATTTTCCTTGATCAGATGACCTAATAATTGAAGAGTTTCTGCATTGGTTGCTAAGCACCAGCCTAAGAATACCTTTTGGTGATAATTGAGAGAAAAGTTCTGGGATAGATTGAGGAATATATCACATCCAACCAAGACTATATAAGGGACAAGCGTATCCTAAACAATCCTCTTTAATTATCAACATGCTATATCTTCCTTGAACTGAATATTAATGCTTCATAGTAAATGACAAGCAGGCATGTAGAAAATCCCTTGGTTATCCTGGGACCTATAGTATATTATCAAATTGGCCATGTTGTTTTCTCAGATAAATTCTCAAAGCACTAACAATGTAGGAACATTAAATAAATGAGGCCCAAAGGAAGATACCTTACACACTGTGATCTTTTGGGCATATTAGAAGAGCACTTTTAAACTAGAAGAAGAATTAAGGTAGAAGAGATAAATTAAAATCATTAAATGACTGAAGTACCCAAAGGACCTGACTTGATCTCACAGAGTATACAATGCTTAAGCATAAATTAATTCAATATGTTTGCAGTGTTGTATGTCATATTGTACAGATAAACATTGGTCTCTTACCTCATGAACTCCTCCTTTTTATTGCAATAACCCTCATAGAACATAGACATTATTATCTTTGCTTCCATGGATAATATAAAATAAAAAAAAATATTGCATTATACTCTTTATCATGAAACCTATATTACTTTGGTAGGTAAAAGCCATAATACATTAATTACCCATCTCAATCTGGATTTTCTGGTAACAATTCATTCTTACAAAATACTTGTAAACAATGCCCACTTTTTGTACCTCAAACTCTTAGTCATTTTATTTTGTTTGATGACTTCTAGAAAAAACAGTGGTCTTTCAATTGTACTAGAATTATCTCCTTAAGCTAACAGAAATCATGTTTACCATATCATATTGCTCCAACTGGGTGAATAAAACAAATCATGAAGGTAATATAACATTACTTAATGAACTGAAAGCTATTTTCCCTAAAAAAAATTACTTATAAATTTTAGAATGTATGCTTTAGTTGAAGTTCTTAGAGTAACTACTTAAATTATGTAAATATTTATTCAATATATGTTAATATTTCAGAAATGAGTCTTTATACTAATGATTATATTAATATGAAAGAAGCCTGAAGACTTCGTAGGGCCATCCAAAGTAACTGGATTGACAAAATATTTGGAGAACAATGAAGGCATATAAATTTAATTTGAATATTAGTTTATGCTGGGATGAATAAAGAAAGGAATTAATAAAATAAAAATTGTAAGATTTTAATATCTTAGAACTTCAAAACTGACCATAAAACTCATCTGGATCTCCAGTTCTTAGGTTGAAAACATCTTAATGGAGAATGATGCCTTTGGATTAGATCTTTGAAGACTATATTCATAGCAGGCTCCCCACTTCCTCACCTTCAAAAGGAAAGTATAGGGTTGACCCTTGCACAGGACCCTTACATGTGGACATTTAATAAACACCTACTGCTTTCCATCCATGGTTAGGAGTCTGTGGGTGTGGAGGGCCAGCTATATGCATTGACCTACACTATTTTAAATAGGGACTTGAGCATCTGTGGCTTTGGGTACCCAAGAGGGTCCTGGAACCAATATCCTGCAGATACCGAGGGCCTACTAAGTTTTGGGGAGTCAATAGGTCTACACAGATTTTTGACTCCATGAGGGTCAGCACCACTAACCTTCGTGTTGTTCAAGGGTCTGCAGTACTCAGCTTTTGATCAGTCAGTTCCTTTGACAAATACTTATCAATTGTGTAAAATGAAGAAGTAAATGAAGAATTGGTTGTAACTACAAATACAGTATGTATCACCATCCCTACCCTCAGAAAAATCCCTTCCTTCGCAGAACAAAGGGGGATGGTGTGAGTAATCAATTTGCAAAGGAAACAGAGGTATTTACATTGAGATTTTTATTTTCCTTATTCACTCACATAATCTTTCAGAAATAATATCCAAATATGCACTTTTTCACCAATAATGGACACGTACAAAAACAGCTTACACATAAAAGTATTGGGATATTTGGGTCCTGAATCTGTTGAGGGTTTTTTCTCTAAATTTAGTAATTATTTATTGGAAAGCCAATTTGTTTTGAAGTGCTCTTAGGAAAAAAACACACCCTGTAATTTACTGCTAAAAAAGTTAATCTGTTACATTAACGTTTAACCAAAGATATTTTGCCTTTTTTATCTACCATGCTGGAGCTTAAATTTTACCTCTCTATTCAAGGTATAGCAATAGAAAACAATTGCAACTCAACAAGTCACTTGCATTGTTCTATACATTGTTTACTCTAAAATGGATATCTATTAAAATATTCATCTTAGAGAAGCTGTTTAAGTATGAGAGGAATAGAACTAAGAGAGAAGAAAGCATTAAACACAGCCGTTCTTGGATTAAAATCCTTCTCTCCAAACACTGAAGAGGATATTGCCACATTTTCAGAACCAGAAAGCTTAGTTCAATGTGTCTCTCTGACTGCTCCTCCCACAGAGGACACCCGCCCAAAGAGCACGCTCCAATGCCCTCTGTAAGTTCATCTATAAACCAACATTGTGAGGAATGTTCTGCGTCTGTAGAAACGCAGTGTATGAGTCGTCAGCAGTGTTTGAGGCTTCAGTTGACCTCAAACCTTTCTCATAAAGCGCCCAAGGAAAGTAGTGTCTTCATTCAGCATCTTCAGTGCAGAATTATTGATTTACTTAGAAGATTTTTTTAAAGAGCAACACACTCCTCAGCTATTTTTGCTTTTCCAATCTACCCTATTTGGTGTTTGCTGATAGCTTAGGTTTTTATTAAAATTTAGAGATGTCTGTCCCTTTACCTTCTCAATAATTGAAATTTTGAAGGTGTGTTGTAAACATTACATAAAAATCTAGAAAGGTTTTTGTTAAAAAAATAATCAATTTTATTGAAATTGAATTTTGCAAACAAAATGCAAGAGCAATCGACCAGTTTAATGGGGTTGTTGGAAGCTTTCTTTTTTACCCCAAGATGCCCTGCTGCCTAGATTTTCAACCTGGCTTATTAAAGTCCAGAGAAACTGTTGTGCATTATAATGTCATGATCTGTTCTTTACTTGGCCACATCAGAACAGGAAAGTCACGTTTGGTCTGTTGTACTCCGAGCAAGATTTTACATAGTCAATAATGGTAAAGAAACAACAAAAGACACAGTTTTACGACTTCATGACTGAGTGTACCCAGCACAAAGCAAGTAACAATTTTGGTAATTTCTTAAGCATTTAGCCAAACTAATTCATCATATTGGATAGTAGGCTTAATAAAGCTGTTTTGATTTTTGTCACAGATGAAATTTTTAAAAATGTATTTTATGTTTATTTTGGTTTATGTTCATTAGAATTAAGAATTTTTGGTAACTGATTTTTCATTTCTTAATGAAAATTTAACTTACATTTGTTAACCTTAGAGCCAGAAAAAAATATCTCAAAAATAATACAACCTCAAGACAGGGTCAAGTATACTTTTAAGATTGTCTGATGAGGCGTACAGGATTCAGCATCCTTTTGGTATTTGATTTGATGAAATCTCATCACTATATTAGATTTATTACATTAAATTCATTATATATACAAAGTAATGGATTTAGTTGAATACATGTATATACATATCAATAAACATAACCAAACTGATCCCAATAAATGAAGGAAATGCAAAAAAGTGCAAATTCTCAGAGATTTATCATGGGCCATTCAGAGTTATTTGATTACAATAAATACATTTTCAGATGCTATTATCATGAATTTGTTATAAGATATGCTTAGATACAGAAAACTTCCTAGTGAAGTGTGCCAACCAATCAGCACAAACTCTTGAGAATGGTATTATTTCAGCTTCTTAAAGAATTTCAGAGAAATCTGAGTCTTCCTCACTGCTTTGCAAGTGCTTCAAACCTCTAGTAGGTCTGACTATTGTGTAAGATACCCTGTATATTCTGATCTAGAATTCAAACTTGTATCCAAATATTCTTGAAGTATAATCAGATGGTAGTGGGCTCTACTAATAAAGCAGTTTATAAACTTGTGTTCAATTATTGAAATTTAACCAATATCTCACTTGTTAATGTCAATTCTTTAAAATGTGTTTATAATTCATATTTATCAAACATTCTATTTTGTCTTTATTCTCCTATATACACATTTACACACTCATCATACAGGGAAAGGAAATACATATTTGCATAAAAAATGACAAAGAGTAACTTACTTCCTATTGATCAATGATGAAAAAGAAGATAAAATACCCTGTTTCCACTACTTTTTTTTATTATTTATGTAACTCTACTGTCTTCATGATTTTTCACTTACCTAAAATTGTCCATGTCTATAAAGATTCAGGTTTGTTACATTGGAAGGGAATTTGTGATCTTACACTGATATTCAGTACCAACATTTGAATGAGAATTTAAATGTCAATATCCTATATAATAAAAGGCTAATATGCAAATTGACCAAACAGCACAACGACCAGTCCCTATGACATGCACTGACCACCAGAGGGCAGGCGCTCAGTGCAGGAGCTCACCCCTCATGGTCAGTGCACTTCTATAGGAGGGGCTCTGCTCATCCAGAAGCCGGGCTCAGGGCCTCTGCGGCAGCACTAAGGATGTCCGACTGTTGGCTTAGGCCCGCTCCCCATGGAGAGCGGGCCTAAGCCCTCAGTTGGACATCCCCTAAGGGCTGCCAGACTGTGAGAGGGTGCAGGCTTGGCTGAGGGACCCCCCCTGAGTGCACAAGTTTCATGCACCAAGCCTCTAGTTTTTAATTATCATTGTCTTAGCAACAATTTTGCTATAAAATGGAGTCCATGTGGCCCATCCAGTGTGATTCAGTGTTTCAGCATCAACCTATGAACCAGTAGGTCATGGTTTGATTCCCAGTCAGGGCACATGCTTGGGTTGCAGGCTGGATCCCCAGTGTGGTGCATGCAGGAGGCAGCTGATCAATTATTATCTCTAATCATTGATGTTCCCATGTCTCTCTCCCTTCCTCTCTGAAATCAATAAAAACATATTAAAAAAATAGAGTTCATGGTATTTTTTGACTGATCAAATGACCTTGATTGTTACTATTTAAATTTAAGACTTGCATTATAGAGGATGTGTTTTCTTAGAAAAAAAAAAAAAGGAATTAAAAATGCTCACTAAAGAAGCTATCATATCTAACCTAATAATACCCAAACATGCAAATTGACCACACCTTCGCTACGCCCACAGCCAATCAGAGCGAACAAGATGGCGGTTAATTTGCATATGCGGGTGCTGAGCAGCCTGAGTCCTGTAAACGTCCTCTGGACCCAGGCTGCTCAGAGCCTGTAGGCCTGCGCTTAGGTCCTGAGCGGCCTGGGTCCCATAAACATCCTCCAGACCCAGGTGGGATGGCTTAGGTCCTGAGCCGCGGGGACCCCAGAACGCCCCCTGGCCACTGGGAGCCTTGGTGGGCGGGAACATTCCCACGTCGCTATGGCGACGCGGGAATGTTCCCTCCCCCAAACACTTGCAGCAGTCTGGGATCTGGGACCTAAGTCACTCAGAGCCTGTAGGCCCGCACTTAGGTCCTGAGTGGCAGGGGCCCCAGAAGCCCCCTGGCCACTGGGAGCCTTGGCTGGGCGGGAGCATTCCCGTGTCGCCATAGCGACACGGGAATGTTCCCGCCCCCAAACACGTGCAGCAGTCTGGGGTCTGGGAAACATCCTTCAGACCCAAGCCTCTCAGATCGTGTAGGCCTGTGCTTAGGTCCTGAGCAGCCTGGGTCCCATAAACATCCTCCGGACTCAAGCGGATCGCTTAGGTCCTGAGCGGCAGGGGCCCCAGAACGCCTCCTGGCCACTGGGAGCCTTGGTGGGCGGGAACATTCCCGCCCCCAAACACTTGCAGCAGTCTGGGGTCTGGGACCTAAAGCTGCTCAGAGCCTGTAGGCTGGCGCTTAGGTCCTGAGTGGCAGGGGCCCCAGAACGGCCCCCTGGCCACTGGGAGCCTTGGCGGGGCGGGAACATTCCCGTGTCGCTATGTTCCTGCCCCCAAACACTTGCAGCAGTTGGGGTCTGGGAAACATCCTTCAGACCCAAGCCTCTCAGATCCTGTAGGCCTGCGCTTAGGTCCTGAGCAGCCTGGGTCCCATAAACATCCTCGGGACCCAGGCCGATCAGAGCCTGTAGGCCTGCACTTAGGTCCTGAGGGGCAGGGTCCCAGAATGCCCCTGGCCACTTGGAGCCTAAGGGTGCAGGCGCCAAGGGGCTGGGTCCCGCAAACATCCTCAGGACCCAGGCCAGTCCAAGCCTGTAGGCCCCTTGCTTAGGTCCTGAGTGGCAGGGTTCCCAGAACTCCCCCTGGCCACTTTGAGCCTATAGGTGCAGGAGCCAAGGGGCTGGGGGCGGGGTGGGGTGGAAACATCCCCTGTCACCATAGTGCCCCCAGCCGCTTGGGAATGCTCCAGCACCAAGAGGCAGTTTGGTTCCACGCCCCCAGCCTGGCGCACATGATGGGGGGCTGGCTGCTGGCCTCTGGGGTGTGTGGAGACCCTTGGGGGCCACCACTGCGTGCGGCCCAGGGGTCCCTGAATGCCCCCCAGCCTGGCACCCATGGTCAGGGCTCATACAGGAGGCAACCAATCAAAGTGTCCCTCTCACATTGATGTTTCTCTCTGTCTCTCCCTCCCTAAAGAAAGTTGTCATTGTTTCTTGGTGAAGGGACTGGAGTCCGTGTTGATGAAAACACCTTCGTGGCTGTGGTGACTGGTAGTGGCTGCAGCAGTGGGGTGATGGGGTTGGTGCCTTCCCCTGATCAGCCCGGTTGCCTCCCACAAAGGAGAGTGGGGAGCAGGCCTAAGCCATCAGTAGGACATCCCCTGAGGGCACCCAGTATGTGAGAGGGGGCAGGTTGGGCTGAGGGACCCCCCAACCCCAGTGCACGAATATCGTGCACCGGGCCCCTAGTCATTTATAAAATTTTTGACCAAATAAATTTATTATGGGTGTTCCATATTTTGTATTAAAAAGTATAGTTCTTAGTTAATGTCTGACTCTTTTTGATAAATTTAGAAAAGATCTATGTTCTAGAATTCCTCATTACATAGTGCAGATTCCATTATGTACCTTGATGATTCAATAGGGCCATAAATTATCTATAAAACTTGAAATTATTCCTATCCTAAATACTGACACATTTAACTTCATATGGAGGAGCATTTATTTGATTTTATACTGAAGAGGCATCCAATACAATAATGAGACAAATTATTGTATCTGCATGCATTTCATAGGTTGTAGCTTATGTTGCATTAGGTATCAAAGTCTCCCTTTGAACTTGTCTGAACTCAGTAAATGTTATGAAATTGGTAAGGTTTTCTGTGATGCTCCAAAATTCTCATCTCTGCATCTTTCTTCATTATAGCATATCCCTTCTTCCCAGGGATTTCTTGGTTTAAATCCATTTAATGAAATAAAACACAAGTATTAGTAAACTCATTCATATAGAGGAGCATGTATTTAAAATTTACATTACAAAATAAAATTACAGGAAAATGCAAAACACCAATAATATTTAATTCAAAGATGGCATACTCTCAGTAGTGTATGTATTGTACTATAATTGGGTTGTTGAATGAGTATTGAAGATGTGAAATTGTTTTTAAGATAGCTGTGTCATTAAGAATTATAAGGCAAAGGCATACACCTAGTGGGAGGGTAGTCTTATCTAAAATTTGAGGTTATTACTTGTATCAATTGCTCAGAGAGGAAATGAGTTCTTTTGTGTGTGTACTAGAGGCCCGTTGCACAAATTTGTGCATGGATGGGATTCTGAGGAGGTTTGGGTGGGGGGCTGGGATGCAATTGGCCCTCTGGGCGGGAGGTGGGACACCATTGGTGGCATGGGAGCCGGACCCATCCCTCTGACTTCTGTACTGGTTGTCGGGAGCCACCTGGTGGACGTTTTATATTGTTTCTTCCTTGCGGAGCATCTAGGGAGGGGAAGTGGCTGCAATGCCTGAGGCTGACTTCCAGGAGGCTGGTGGTGCTCTTGGGATCATGCCAGGGGCACTGATATTGGACCTGCAGGACTAATGAGGGAGTGGCTGCTGCCAGGCTGGTGGGTCTCAACTGAGTGGTGCTCCTGCTGTGGGAGCACACTGACCAACAGGGGGAAGCTCCTGCATTGAGTATCTGCCCCGGGTGGTCAGTGCACATCATAGAGACCGGTCATTCTGGTCATTCTGGTCATTCCGGTTGTCTGGTCACTTAGGCTTTTATATAAATAGACTAGAGGCCCGGTGCATGAAATTCATGCACGGAGGGGGGGTTGTCCCTCAGCCCAGCCTGTACCCTCTCCAATATGGGACCCTTCAAGGGATGTCCGACCTAAACGGGGAGTTGGACATCCCTCTCACAATCCAGGACTGCTGGCTCCCAACTGCTTGCCTGCCTGCCTTCCTGATTGCCCCTAACCACTTCTGCCTGCCAGCCTAATCACCCCTAACCACTCTGCTGCCAGCCTGTTTGCCCCCAACTTCCCTCCTCTGCCGGCCTGCTCACCCCTAACTGACCTTGCCTGCAGGGTTGATCACCTCCAACTGCCCTCCCTTGCAAGCCTGGTCCCTCTCAACTGCCCTCCCTTGCAGGTCGGGTGCCTTCCAACTGCCCTCTCCTGCTGGCCATCTTGTGGTGGCCATCTTGTGTCCACATGGGGGCAGGATCTTTGACCACATGGGGGCAGCTATATTGTGTGTTCCAGTGATGATCAATCTGCATATTACTCTTTTATTAGATAGGATACAGGCCTGGTACAGGGGTTGGGCCAGCTGGTTTGCCCTGCAGGGTGTCCTGGATCAGGGTGGGGTTCCCTTGGGGTTTAGGGCGGCCTGAGCGAGGGGCCTGTGTTGGTTTGCAGGCCAGCCACGCCCCCTGGTAACCCAAGGGGAGGCCCTGGTACCTGGAATTTATTTTCCTTGAAACTTTGAAACTTTGAAACTTTGTAGCCTGGAGCGGAGCCAAGCCTGGGGCTCCCTCTGAGGCCGGCAGCCATTTCTGTTGGGATTATAATTGAAACTTTGTAGCCTTAAGTGGGTGGGCCCAGCCAGGGTGTGGGGAAAGCTTTGCTTCCCCTGTTGCCGGCGGCAACCCTGGCCTGCTCTCTCAAGCTCCATTCTGCCGCCATTTGTTTGAATTTGTTTACCTTCTATAATTGAAACTTTGTAGCTTGAGTGGAGGCTTTAGCCTGGCAAGGGCAGGCAGAAAGCTTGGCTTCTTCTGTTACCTAGGAAACCTTGTTCTCTGTGGCTGTAGCCATCTTGGTTTGGGTTAATTTGCATGCTCGCTCTGATTGGATGATGGGCGTGGCTTGTGGGTGTGTTGGAGGTATGGTCAATTTGCATTTTTGTCTATTATTAGGTAGGATGATATTTATCCTTTATTCATTACATTGAATAAATCCTACATAATAAAAGCCTAATATGCAAATTTCACCAAGAGTTCAACTACTCACTATGATGTGCGCTGACCAGCAGGGGGCAGCGCGGAACATGGCAGGCTTTGGTGACATGGCACTGGCAGCGGGCGGCAGTGGAGGTGCCGCCAGCCCCGATGGGCCCCTACGAAAGCGGGCCTGCAGCAGGATGGTGGAGCAGGTGAGTGGGCAGCACCTGGCCAAGGTGGGTGCTAGCAGGAGCCCGATTGCCCCACTTATTGTCCCACACATGGCAACCAGCAGCCGGCAGGCCCTGATCGCCGGATCTGGGCCGGGCCCCAGGCTGGGACAGGGAAATGGGGGTGGGTGTCAGCAACCAATCTCCTACAGTGTCTAGGTGGGGGGCTGCAACCTCTCACTGGCTACTTGGAGGTGGGGGTTACAGAGATGGAGGTGCAGGGAGAATGTGGGGTGTCCACTGAGCTCACTCCCACTCCCTCTGCTACCCTCCCCTGGGATGCCCAGGCTCGTGCACCAGGGAAGCCCTCGCATTCAGGTGCCAGGCACCCACGAAAAGCCCATCCCGCATCACACGTCCTCTTCTAGGTGAGCCATGCCACAGCCACTGGGACTGCAGGGGTCGGTCGGGCTCCCCATGGGTTCATGCAGGAGCCAGTCTGTGAGGCTGGCTGGGAGAGAGTGCGCAGCCTGCCTACCTTCTGTGTGGAGCTGCTGGGCAGCCCAGAAGTCCACGCTGCGCCCCGGCCCACAGCATCCGGCCACACTCACCACATCTCCATGTGGGGACTCAGGCACCGTGACTCAGATGGAGAGGGGTACGTGGGGACCTGGGGGCTAGGTGCTGCCCAGAGCCCAGAGGTCAGCTGGGACCTGCCCTTCCACACCAGACGCTTGCACTTTGATCGCTGGCCAGGCCCAGGGACCACACCCGTGCACGAATTTCTTGCACTGGGCCTCTAGTGTTGAATAAATATGGTGAGAGTGGGCATCCTTGTCTTGTTCCTGATCTTAGAGGAACTGTGCAAATTTTCACCATTGTGTTTGATGTTATTTTGGGGTTTGTCATGCATGTCCTTTACAATGTATTTTTTTTTTAATGTGGTGTATCACATTGATTGATTTGCAGATGTTGAACCATCCTTGCAACTCTGGAATAAATTCCAGTTGGTCATGGTGTGTGGTCCTTTCAATGTGCTGTTGAATTGTTTGTTAATATTTTGTAAAGATTCTTGCGTCTATGTTCATCAGTGATATTGCCCTATAATTTTATTTTTGTGTGGTATCTTTCTCTCGTATTGGTATCAAGGTAACACTGGCTTCATGAAATAAGTTTGGAAGTGTTCCCTCTCGCTTAATATTTTGGAATGGTTGGAGGGTAGATATTCTTTGAGTGTCTGGTAGAATTCACCAGTGAAGCCACCTGGTCCTGGACTTTTGTTTGTTGGGAGTTTTTTTAGTACTGATTTATCCTCCTTCTCATAATCAGTCCATTCAGGTCTTCATTTCTGCATGATTCAGTCTTAGAAAATTGTTTCTAGGACTTTGTCCCTTTCTTCTAGGTTGTCTAATTTGTTGGTGTAGGATTGGTTATAGCAGTTTCTTAAGATCCTTTGTGTTTATGTGTTATCAGTGTACCTTCCCCCCTGTGGTGAAATAGGTTGTTGAAAGAACTGAGCATAGTGGATAACAGATAAATAGATTAGAGAGACTGGGGTCTGTTGTCCTTTGACCTTGATTTTAAAAGGCCTAAGATTTGACTTCAGAGAGAGAAAAGGCTTGAAGCTAAAAGCAGAGGGAAATGCTTACTTAAAAGATCTATATTCCATAAAAAACAAAACAATAAAACATGCCTTTTAATTCAGATTATCCACTTTTGTGCTTCTCTGGGGGTATTTCCCTTTGCATTTGAGGTGTTTTGAAATAACCCAGCCTTGGCTTAGATTTATGGTGACAATTAAATAATGTGTGTGTTAGAATACTGCAAAGAAAGTCACCCCTCTCCATCCTGAAGTCACTATAGTAACGGGGGCAATGACGATGAGGAACTAGGGCCCCAGAGCAAAGGACTCCTCAGGACAGAACCAGTGACTACAGCCCAGCAGCTGCTTCTGTCCAGAATATTGTTTTGTTAGTGGCCATCTTGAGAGATGTACACTTTATTTGCATTAATACAATAATGTAAAGTCTTATTGATGACCACTGGTGGATGAATTGTGAGTGGGAATGATTTTCCCTAAGCTGCTCAACTCCATACATAGGCTTATTTTATTCTGACTATTGCTGCTACCGATTCCACTTACACTGCTGCTGCCGCAGCTGCTTTTACTTTATTAATATGGTGGCTCCTCGGAGCAACACGGCCTTGTAAATATGCAACACGCCATGATTACTAAGTGCCTTCAAACACTGACAGCTGTATCTGCATCAGTCGTATCCTACAGCTTAGCAACAGGCCAAAGGAGGGCTGGGGGCCCAGGGGCTGCAGTTCCCAACCCTTCTCAGGGGCCTCGTCCCTAAGGCTCGCACAAACCTCAGCACCGGGAGGAATAATCCACTCATTTAGTTCAGTCACGCTCATGAGTCTCACTCCCTCCGGTCTGGGATTGCTGGGCCCGGAAGAGTGAGAAAAGCTGGGTAGCTGGGTAGCTAATTCTTGTCTACTTTCAGATGTCCTGGCTTAGGTTATAGCTGGCATCTTTCAGAGCACTTGCCGAAGGCCATAGGAATGACACCATGTCATTTAATATGCTGATGTTTTCACACTCGGTTTCCAAAGCTCCAGCCTTGTAGGGAATAATTATTTTAAGAAACTGTTAACCAATGTGCAACCTAGCTAGCCTTCTTACTTCCTGGGATGACCAAATACTTGTTGTCCCGTGACCAAGCACATTTCCCATTTCCAGATGCAAGTTCCCCGATTAATTAGAATTCTGTGGCAAGCAGCAACAACCTAACCTCAATTAGTCAAAGTGGAAGACAGGACCCGGGGCCCATGATATCAGTGTTGCTGGGAGCAAATGGTCCAGGCATGTGGCATCATAGATATGATTTGTCTCCGGCTTAATTCTGCGTTTTGATGCACGCTGGCTTCAGCTCTTCCTGTAGCTGACTGCTTAGCTCCGTGGACACACTGGGAAGACAGCCGCCCATAGCTCCTGATCACATCTCCAGCCGGGCTCTGGCCAAGCTGGCACGTGTCTAATCTGCAATAGCCCTAAAGATTAGGCAGTTGGTGTTGTGAGGAGTCCAGCTTAGGTTACCTACCCATCATTCTTTCCAAGCATCGAAAGCTCTCTGTAAAAATCACAGACTTGGAAAGAAAGTGGAGCAGTTTAATACAGGAGGGTGGGTTCAAGGAACAGATAAAAATGCAAATAAAGCTTAAAAATGATACCAACATATTCAAATGCAAGCTGTTACTCAAATAGTCCATATCTGTTGGTAATTAGTAATGTTTCTCTGCATCTTCAGTGTGCGGCATGGCCATAACCGTTAAATACAATGCTGGTTTTACCGGGCTTGTATTCACTATTTTGGGGACATTTGCTTCAACTTGCAAGTATTGCTAAAGTTGGCAACACAAATTATGGTGGAAAATAAAGTGGGATGGGATCAAGATTATCATCAAAATATTTTTTAAATATATTTTATTGATTTTTTACAGAGAGGAAGGGAGAGGGGTAGAGAGTTAGAAACATCGATCAGCTGCCTCCTGCACATCCCCCACTGGGGATGTGCCCACAACCAAGGTACATGCCCTTGACTGGAATCGAACTTGGAACCCTTCAGTCCGCAGGCTGATGCTCCATCCACTGAGCCAAACCAGTTAGGGCCATCAAAATATTTTTATTTTTCACTCCCACAATGTGATTTCACAGGCTAGTTTCTTTAAATTTAAATTTGGGGTGAGAGATATTGATTGAATAAAACACCTACTTTTTTTCTAGATCCTCCCCAAAATTCAACTCCTGACACTCACTGAGTGCGAGAGGCATCCCTTTTCCCCAGGGAAGCTGATTTTGGTATTACACACCTGACTAGGAGTGCATGTTTTTTTAGACTAAATTAAAGAAATGTTATTGTTTGCCACTGAAACTCTCACGCCTGTCATTGACCTCACACAGGAACAAAGGGTGAAGGGTCACATGATCTGCTTTTGATCTATGCCAGACAGTATCAAAATGCAATTGGCCTTTCAAGCAATTTTCTTTTCTTTGTCCCTTTCCTTGCTCAGGAAATCTGTGGCAGTGACCGATTGTGCAGTTACTCTGATCTTGAGCTAATTTGGAACTGGCCTCAGGCTTTGTGAGGACCGGTCTATTTCCGGTTCCTGGTGTGATGGGAAAACTTGGAGTCTGTTGTGTTCAGCTGGGCTCCCTTTGGTGGGCCCTGTGTTCCAATCCTGGGTCCCCAAACCTGCAGGACCAGCTGAAACTCCGCCTAGCCCGGGGCCTCCCAGCTGCCACTTTCTGCTCATCTTTTCTGTTGCTTGGGTGCACTGGAACACGGTATGAGAAACAATAGATGAGATAGGCCTTGGAATCTGCATTTTTCCTTGATCTTGATTCCTCAAATTCTGGCAGCCACTGTACCTCTCTGAGACAAAACAGACTCATTTCAACATGTTTCATCCAGTTTCCTAGACCCAACCCAACCCCAGAGAGAGGAAGTATGCTTTGGGCTAGTCAGTCATCACCAGAAGCTGGCCTACATTGGTATTTTAAAGAAAACTGAAATATAACAACAATAATATAGATGAGAATGTATTATTCAGAAAGTATATCTAGCTAGTGACTAAGAAGAGAAGAAAATATTTCTCAAAATAAAGGAAAACGAAGTTGTATAGTGATACAGGCTTATAATTTAATCTGTAGCCTATTTTTAAAATATTTAACTTTAAAAAATCATGTTATACTCAGATATGAACTTTCTCTGCTTATGCGGACTGAAACTGTCTTGCACATCGCATCACTAATGCTCAGCGAAGCCCTCCCCTGACTTGTCAGAGCAGTACCTATTGACGAAAGAGTTAACTGACTACGGTTCTGAAATACCTGCTGCTTTTCTGGCTACCTTTAGGACAGAACAATGTAATTTGGAAAGACAAAACAAAAGTAAACAAAAAAGTAATATACGTATGTACTAGAATTAGTAGTCCTGGGAGATTGCTCCAGCCTGAGGGAATGTTGCAGAATAAAAAGAGGAAAGCTGAGAACCCTTTCTTCTGAGTGGCCATCCCACTCCAACGTGCTCAGGAGCCAGTCCCATGTGGGGAATGGCCGCTGTGAGCGAGTGCAGGAGGGAGGGGCGGGGAACGCTCAGGTAGGTTTACTGGCTAATTTTCTGGAGAACGTACAAGAAATGAAATCGTGCCACAGCCCCTAAAGCAGGGAGATATTTACTTTTGAGTAAAAGGTGGTTCTACTTTGGAACTTACGAACAGACATGCGTTTATATTTTTATATATATATATATATATATATATATATATATATATATTTAATATACTTTATTGACTTTTCACAGAGAGGAAAGGAGAGGGACAGAGAGCTAGAAACATCTATGAGAGAGAAACATCGACCAGCTGCCTCCTGCACACCCCCCACCGGGGATGTACCCGCAACCAAGGTACATGCCCTTGACCGGAATCGAACCTGGGACCTTTCAGTCCGCAGACCGACGCTCTATCCACTGAGCCAAACCGGTTTCGGCTATATTTTTAATCAATTACTCGTCATTCTTTGTGCGGGGCACTCTAGACGCAATCTCCCTGCCAGTCCTCAGGAGATGAAGGTGGAGTACCAGTTCTGTCTTACGGAAGGAAAACCGAGACAGAATATATCAGAACCTTTTCTGGGTTTACAGAGGTGGTCAAGTTTGGACATAAGCCAAAGTCAGAATATGATCTTCCCAATCTATTAAACCCGTGCTGCTCAAGCTATCTTATTTTGTTTTTAAAATCACACTACTCCATAAAATAAAGAAACCAATAAGTTCCTTATCAACTTTACAGCCTGATTTCTATTACTGTGCAGAGCTTTACTTCTATTTCAACAAATGACTCAGGTTGACAAAAATGAAAGACCAACTTACTGCGTGAAACCTGAATGCTGTGTGAGAAGAGTTCACAGAGGGCCATAGCTCTGGCTCTTCCACTGGAGAGAGTTTGATTTATTCAAATCCTGTTACACTTGTTTCAAAAACAAATGAAATGAAAATGGAATCATTTATTATCATATAGAAGGATTAAGCTCTAAATTGGATTTCTGAGTTTAATATGAAAAATTAAGCTAACCTCCAAAATGGCTTAAAATTGAACTTTCTATCCTGGTATGGGATGATAGCTTTAAAAGCTTTAGAGGAAGAGTGAGCCATATAAAGCAATCCTTTAAAGTGGCACAGTAATACACAGGACTGCTTTATCTGCAAAGGAGGCTGGATACTCTATTTTGCCCTCAGACCCGGTATTGATATCAGCATTGTGTAATCTTTCAATCAAATTCCTTTTGACATGTGTTAATTCCTTGTAGATTAAATACAGAATTCTAGGGTAAATGCTAAAATCATGCATGCACACCCATCAGCATAATGTGAATAACTTACTTTCCTAAGTTGGAAAGATAATAATAATGATGCTATTTTTTAAATGTACTTAAATTTTTTAAATGTACTTAGGATTTTCACCTAATAAGGATTGTAGGAAACACAGTTATTCCTTGAAGGGTAACAGCTGGATGGTTTGGCTTGCCTCACGGTTAGAGGAGCCTTCCTAAAGCCAGTTTGTCACTCAGTTAACTGTGCTACCTGGCAAAACTGAGGCTTAGGACATATTCACAGGTGGAGGGGTGAGGTTGCAGCTATAAAATATGGTAACATCTCAGTGGTTATCCTTGGGGTTTATTTCTCAGCCCCACCCCAGGTACATTTGACATTGAACCATTTTGATCATCCCAAATATGAGAGGGTTGGTTGCTACTGGCATGTAGATGGTGAAGCCCAGGATGCTGCTGAACATCCTACAGTGCACAGAGCAGCCCCTCGCAACCAAGAACTGCTGCGTGCGCCAACCAAGGGTTTGTCTCCAGGGTTTGTCCTGGGATATATTTGTGGATTCTGAGTTTCAACACTGGTTCCAAAATGGGCATGATACAGTTGGATGGACTCAACATCTCTGTACCTTAGAATATAAGTTATTACTTTTAACTTTAGCAGGGAATTGAAAGTAGTACCCTTTATCCATGCATGTTTGCACTAGAAAAGTAAAAACTTTCTAATTTCTATTTCTATTTATGTTATTACTAAAATGGAATTTGTATAAATTAAGCCAGTCAGTTCCTACATTCAAATGTTTCAGACACATGCAATATGTCAACATCTGTGATTAAGAATCACCTGGGATGCTTTGAAAAAAAGGTAGGTGTCCAACCTCTACACTAGAGATTCCTTTATTGATTATGTGTTATATTTTATTTATTGATTTTTAGAGAGAGAGGCAAGAAGAGAGGGAAAGAGAGAGATATATCAATTTGTTGTTCCACTTAGTTATGCATTCATTGGTTACTTATTTTTTAAAAGATGTTTTTATTGATTTTAGAGAGAGAGGAGGGGAGAAGGATAGGAGAGGTAGAAACACTGATGAGAAAGAAACATCATCAGATTGGCTGCCTCCTGCATGCCCCCTACTGCGGATGGAACCTGCAACCCAGGCATGTGTCCTGACCATGAATTAAACCAGTGACTTCTTGGAAAAAAAACAAGATGGCGGCATAGGTTAACCTACAGCCGGGCACAACAATTTCAAAAATGCAACTAAAAGTCAAAACGGACATCAAACCAGTGACTTCTTGATTCTTGGGTTGATGTTCAACCACTGAACCACACCAGAAAGGCATTGGTTGATTTTTTTAATGTTCCCTGACTGAGGATGGAACCTAAGACCTGGACATATCTGGACAATGTTCTACACAACTGAGCTACCCAGCCAGGGCCAAGGAGTCTGTATTTTAATAAGAAAGCACATTATTCTGACGTAGTTGGTGAACTTGGAGCACTATTTGGGAAAGTGGAATTGAATCTCTGGTTGCATATTAAGTAGCAATTTGTAAGTTTGTACCTGAATGTCTGTGATATAAAAATTCAATGTTAAATGAATGTGTGACCTAGGACTTCAAAAATACAAATAAAACATGTTAACAGGAATTCTATAGCTTTATATAAATATATATTCAAATACTGTCACAAGTATTTCAAAACTTAGCCTCGTAGTTGACTATAATGTTGCTCCAAATTATTTTTGAATGAATTAATAAATGAGTCTATGGTAGATACATGCAATTGAGTATTATGTTAGTGTATATTTCTTTACACTCGCAGAGTGCAATGACCTCATAGCATGAAGGGTAGATTTCTAGTAAACACGTGATAGAAGGGCAATCAGAAAGGGAAAAAAATGGAAAACGCAAATACATCTGGTCATACAGCTATAGTTTTAATCACTGTGTATTTTCTAGTTAAGTTAAAATTATTTGACAAAGCCTGGTTTGAACTGTTGATCGTATTTACAGAGGCTCAGAGAGAGTGCACGACTGCCTACTGCAAGAAAGGCAAAAGAAGACACAACCAACATCACGGTGCCAGGTCCAGTTTCCAGAATTGTCAGAAAGGATTGAAAGAGAAAGGATTGAAAAGGTACTAGGGTATGTTCTTCATATTTTTCACATTCTTTGCCGAGCTCCATACTCACTACTGGTTAAGATGGGTCTTGCCATGGATTGTGTCCAAGGTCTAAGTCGTGCCATGAGACATCATTACTATGAGCAAGGCAAATTTTGCTTTGTAAGTAATCTGCCATACCGAATGCAAAGATTCAAGGACAATGAGAGTTTAGAATAGCAAGAAGGGGAGGAGGGCAAATATGGGAAAGAGGCTTGCAGTAATGGGGCACTGTCAACAGTAAATAAATATTTGTAACATCCCTTGAACTCCAAGTGCATTCCAAATCAGAAACAGGTAACACAGGTCTATTTCTAATGATGAACTGAGGCTTTGTTTCATTTATAAGGCCACAATGGGAATTAAAGGGGCATATGTATTTGACAATTAAAATACACACTTATGAGGGATGGGGGTGAAGGAGGTCCTAAAATATGGTGACAGGAGAAGATTTGACTTTGAGTGGTGGCCCACAGTATAATATTTAGATCTTGTAACATAGAAACCCATATGATCATATTAACCAATGTCATGCCAATACATTTAATAAACACACACACATAGGTAGTCACACACCCAAACCCTTGCCATTGAAATGGATGACTGTATGCCAGAAAATAACTTCCTCTGTGCATGTGGCTGCATATTTATTGACAAGCCTCTCATTGTTAGATGGTTTCTCTTTGCTCTGTTCCCCTGTGTCTGTTAAGGCTCAGTTATTGCTTGACCAGCCGAATATGACGGACATGATGTTGTGCCACTGTAGGAACAGGCTTTAAGATATTCATACCTTCTACTTCCTGTTTCTTAAAACATTCCATTTTGGAGCCATAAGCCAAGATACAACAAAAGGACCCATCTCTGGGAACCTATATGTTGAAGCAGCCGGTGGAGCTCAACCTCCTGCTCACCTCCACACACAGCACCAGGTCTAGATCCCAGCCTCCTGCTCACCTCCACACACAGTACCAGGTCTAGGTCCAGGCCTTCTGCTCACCTCCACACACAGCACTAGATCTAGATCCCAACCTCCTGCTCACCTCCACACACAACCAAGTCTAGATCCCAGCCTCCTGCTCACCTCCACACACAGCACGAGGTCTAGGTCCCAGCATCCTGCTCACCTCCACACACAACCAGGTCTAGATCCCAGCCTCCTGCTCACCTCCACACACAGCACCAGGTCTAGGTCCCAGCCTCCTGCTCACCTCCACACACAGCATGAGGTCTAGATCCCAGCCTCCTGCTCACCTCCACACACAGCACCAGGTCTAGATCCCAGCCTCCTGCTCACCTCCACACACAGCACTAGGTCTAGATCCCAGCCTCCTGCTCACCTCCACACACAGCACCAGGTCTAGGTCCCAACCTCCTGCTCACCTCCACACACAGCGCCAGATCTAGATTTAGCCCACCCTCCATTGAAGACCAACAAAGCAAATCAGTGGACACAGCCTGGAGCTGAAGAATTCTCTTTGCCCCAAAGTGTGAGATTATAAAACTTTTTTAGTTTTCATATTTTGGAGCAATTTGTAACAGAACTAGATAACTGGAACAGTAGCATTTCTTTTATTATCTGTTCTAAATGTATCACCTTGTCAATTATGATCATACAGTAACGGCCAATAATTTTCTACATAAGCTTTATTAATTTGTAACAGTATGTTATGTTAGGTATCTCTTTGCTTCTGCAGAATATAAACTTAATAAAAGCTAAGACTCCATATGGTATGTTTGTGTGTGCCAGCCTCTCTCACAGGCACTTCAAATGTTTACCACAGCCCTGGCTAGGTAGCTCATCTGGATATGTCAAGGTTTCAGGTTTGATCCCCAGTCAGAGTACATACAACAATCAAACGATGAATGTATAAATGGATGGAACAGAAAATTAATCTATCTCTTTCTCCTTTCCTCTCTCTTTCAAATCCTATCTAATAAAGAGGGAATATGCTAATTGACCCTCACACCATCACAAAGATGGTGGCACCCACAGCCAATAAAGAGGGAATATGCTAATTGAAGGCCACACCCTCAAAGATGGCGGCACCCAAAGCCACAAGATGGCAGCATCCAGTCCCCTCAGCCCCATCGGGGCAGCAGGTGTGGTAAGGCCAGGCCCGCCCTCAAGCAGGCCCAGCCTTGCCGAGTGCCTGCCTCTGGAATTCCCCAGTTCCCTCAGCTCCCCAGCTGCCCAGGACTGGCCTGAGGTGCAGGCAAGCCTTGGATGGTGGCTGCCTAGCTGCCCAGGGCCACTCAGGTAACCCTGGCCAGCGAGGCTTGTGCTGCCGGCAGTGGCAGCAGCAGAGGTGTGATGGGGACATCGCCTTCCCCTGATTACCAGGTTGCCTCCTGCCCCTGAGGGCTCCCAGACTGTGAGAGGGGCCAGGCCAGGCTGAGGGATCCCCACCTCCAGTGCATAAATTTTCATGCACCTTGCCTGTAGTCTATAGATAAAAAATTAAAACAATAAAATATTGTTTACAATGTTGAAATGACCCCATCATATCCTATTCTGGCAAACACAAACAATAAGCATGTAGTCATTTAGCTAAATATTCTCAAAAAAATTAACTGATGGAGGGTCTCTGCCCCCAGAGGCCCGCTGGCAGCTTGTGTGCACTGCGTCCTCTTTGTCCACCCTCAGCACCAAGCATGCACCGTAGGCGGCGGCTGGCTGATGGGCGCCAGCATTGGCCAGGCTGCTGCAGTCACTGGCCACACGGCAGTGTTGGTGGACCAGGCAGAGGATATCCTGGCTAAATCCCAAAAGGGAATTGAGGAAAGCCTTAAGAAAATAGCCAAGAAGAAGTTTGCAGAAAACCCCAAGGCAGGCAATGCGTTGGTGAAGACCCTGAACAGCACATGGACCTACAGGGTCGCAGCCTGTGTCGCCCTTAGCATGGACCTGGTGGTGGGGCATCGTGAGAACCTGCAGGTGAAGAACACCTGATATTTGCCAGCAACCCTTCCTCTTTGCAGATCAGGAGCATCGCCAACGCCACCACCAGACAGGACGCTTCGCCGGGCCCCTCTCCTTCAGCAGGGCCCAGGATGAAGTCTGTGGAAGCCACTCAAACAGCCGTGGCCAGCCAGGGGACCTCTGGATCTGCCAGACCGCAGCCAAACCCGGGAACGCACCTGTTACTTGCAAGGCCATGCCTGGGTCTGTTGTGAGCTGCCTGCTGGCGCCTACCTCATGGAAGCCATCAGGCTGTACCAACGAGTGACGCGTCCAAGGAAGACATCGCCATCTCGGAGAAGCGGGAGCAGGGCCCCAGGGCCCGTCTGATCATCTCGATTACGTTGGGCTGGACACGAAGGTCATCACGGACGGTGGCATGAGATGGCTACACAGAACCCCTGAGTCAGCCCAGCCAGTCCGTGAACAAGAGGGTGGCAGAGCACAGGCGAGGCTAGAAGCCTGGGGAGCGTTTTACAAAGAAAACGATGTGCAGGTGCTCCGGCCGGGACGCCCCGCAGCCCCACCAGCAGCCGCCGGTGCCCGCGGCCCCAGTGCCTGAGCTCTGGGTCGGACCTGTCCTCGCGCAGTCGCTGTGATGTGCAGATCCAATGGAATCCATCCGACGTAACTATGTACACGCAGCAGAGTCCTCTGTTGAGAACGAATTCCCTTTCTTACTCCGTTCATGTCTGTGCATTTTCTAAAAAGGTTTACCCCCTTGGCGCCTTGGAGCCAACGTTTCTTTTGGATTTATTCATAAAGCATCGCCTGAGCCACGCAAGGCAGAGGGGAAAGCACTTCCTCAGAGCCCTGCAGGGGTCACCACGGCCCCCAGGGAGGGTCACGGACAAGGGCGTGGGCCCAGCAGCGATGTGTCTGTGAAGCGCTGTAGGGAGATCATTGCATCTTCCAGCCTCAGCCCACACCCTGGGCACAGCAGTGCCTGTCTCCATCCCACCACCCTCTGCTGTGCTGGCGGAAATGTTTCCTCTGGCTGGGTTTGCAGAACTCTCTCTGTCTCTATCTCTGTCTCTGTCTCTGTGACAGAGAAATCATTACTGCAAACTGCCTATAAATTGACTCTAATAAAATACAATCTTTTAATCTGCGAAAAACATTAGCGAATGGAGAACCTATTAAAATATGTTTACAAAAACACCAAGGTAGGTCAACTGAAAAATGGAAATCTTGGGCAGTCCGCCTTATTTGCCTGTAATTTCTTAGGACCAGACTGTGATTTCAAAAGAAGGTAAGAGATGTGGAAGGCTAAATGATATTAAATAGTATTTCAAAAAGCAGTTCTAATTATGACAAAAATGTTTAAATGCTTTAGCCAATGTAATATAAGTTTTTTCAAATAAATTTTTATGTATAGCTGAAATGATTTGCTTTTTTTTGTTTGCTTGTTCTCTATGTTTGCTTATTCAGAGAGGAAATTATATTTATTATTCGCTAGTGAATAATTCAAAGAAGTCAGAGATTTAAGAAAATGATTAAGAAGAAAATAGAAACAGAACATGAAATGGGGCTCACACTTCCTTTGTTATATCAGACTGGATATCTTTAAACACAAAAACATCTCTGAGTAATTACTTAAAATTATAGAGCTCACTTGAGCTTAGTAATCTTAAAGAGGAGCTCAGAGATCTAACCATATAAAGATCACTTTTGTCAGTAAATTTATTCAGCACAGTACACAGCAAACATGTGTATTTCCTTTAAAAAACAGCTAAATCCTCAAGGGTAATAGTGTTGAAATATTCATGTCAAGAAAACCCTTTAGAGTTACAATGGTAAAATGAAACAACAAAACAAGCTTTCAAACAGAATAATAAAAAGAAAACAAACACGGATATTTCAGTATATGTATTAGAACAAATTCTAACTGAAATGAATTTTAAATCAAGTCTTTCTAAGAATATTAACTGAGGACATATAAGATTGTGATGTGTTCTTGTTATAAATTATGAAAGAGGTAATTTTGAACTCAGTTCACTATGGTAAGGCTGTGTGACCTTCACTATTTAAAATTCCTTTAGTTCCCTGTTTCTTCATTTACAAGACGAGTTAATACAGCTAAAATTGCTGGCACATACAATACAATTATAAATTCTGATTAATATTATTAATGCAAAAAATAGAAATAATTATCTGAAATGGTTTC